>NC_084587.1:34592516-35192516 GCF_033807715.1 Cololabis saira
TATTTAAACATTTAGAGTCATCACCAGAAAAATAACTCAAATAAATTTGACAATTTTCACCTGTTTCAAGTAAATTTTCACTTGAAATAAGTAGAAAAATCTGCCAGTGGGACAAGATTTATCTTCTTATTACAAGCAAAAAAATCCTTTTCTTCTTATTTCAAGTGAAAATCTACTTGAAACAGGTGAAAATTGTTGTTTTTTCCAGTGATGAGTCTTGTTTTAAGTGTAATGAGATTTCTTTTACTAAAATGAGACATTTTAACTAGAAATAGGACAAATATTCTTATTAAGGTTTTGAGTTTTTGCAGTGATCCATTTTACTTATCCTGTGAAGGACAGACGCATATTGATAAGTTCAGAAAACTGTTTTTTATTGTTGTGTTTTGATGTATTTGATGTAAGCCCAGTGGATATTTAAAGCTTACAGAAGGCTGCATTTAACTGCTGCTATGTCATTCCTGCAGGTGTTTTGGTCAGTGCTATTATTTGTAATATATTATATTATTTGTAATCAGCACAAATTATCTGTCCCCATATGATAAAATCCAGCATCCCCCCTGATTTTTTTTACAACTCGAGTACTGTATATAACATACTGTATAGAAGTATGGGGACACACATTTAAGAAAATCACGAAACCAATATTCTTACTCTAAAAAAAAGCAATGAGACTCAATGAGATACAATCACCCAACCAACCAATTATTTATAGACACAAATGAGCTCACATTCAATGAACTGGTGGACTTCAAAACTGCACAGATTATGTTCAAAATCAACAAGAACATGCTGCCAGACTGCATCCAAAACATGTTTAATTTAAGACAAAGCCATTACAACCTCAGAGGGGAGAGCATATACAGGAAATCAAAAATCAGAACCAACACCAAACTGAGATGCTACAGTGGCAGCAGTGGATGTGGAATAAGTTGGAGAGGGATTTGAAATCAAGTAGAACCTTAACCTTATTTAAAAAAAAACGTTGAAAAGAAGGATGATTTCTCTATACCAAAGTAATGAGTGGTGATGCTTGCTATGTTGATTTGGGTATTCATTTAATTGGTGATTTGATTTGATTATTCAAGGATGAAGGAAACATGTAGACTACACCTTTTTCTTTCTTTCTTATTTTTCAAGGAATCTTTGTTATCCCCATGGAGGCAATTTGTTTTACTGGCAGTCTTATCTCTTACTTCTTGCTTTTATTTAATTTCTTAAAATAATCTTTTGAGGGTAGGCAATGGATAAGCTTTGCTTCAGCCTACACCTTTTTGGTTAAAAAATGAAGGGAATTAATGTGGGGGGGGGGGGGCATGCTCAAAACAAATCTACATAAAAGGATGGATGTGACCTTCTGACCTTATGCGTCACATTAACACATCCTAGGTCATCTCCGTACAGACTCATTACTCCGGCACTTTAAAACCAACATGTTGTAAATGTTTTCTTTTTATAACACCACAACAAATTCCTTGTGTGTGTGTTAAACCGCCGCTTGGCAATAAACTTCTTTCTGATTCTGATGTGTTACCTCAAGCCTAAATGCTTATTACCATATAATCCATGTACAGCAGTTCATTGCCATATAGTCATTAAGGCAAGGCAAGTTTATTTATATAGCACAATTCAAAACAAGGTAATTCAAAGTGCTTTACATCAACATTAAAAGCAGCAAGACACAATTAAACAGTAAATAACAAATAAAATAATAAGAAAAGGGGTAAAATAATAAAAAGCACAAGTTGTGGAGTACGCTTCAGTAAACAGTAATGTTTTTATCCTGATTTGAAGGAGCTGACAGTTGGAGCAGACCTCAGGTCTACAGGAAGTTTGTTCCACCGGTGAGGAGCAAAATAACTGAACGCTGCCTCACCTTGCTTGGTTCAGTACAGCAGATTGTTCCCCAAAGCTTTCCAAATAAGCTGAAACTGATAACAATAAATTGACCTAAAGCTTATTTAAAAGTGTTTCTATGTCCATCCTTTAATTTGATTTAATTAGTATAAAAATACGAGTATGAAAATGAAACCAGCTATCTGGGTTACAGATGTGAACACGAGCTGCTCGCTCATCCTTAGAGAGGAGCTGATGGACCAGCGTGAGCTGTGTCATGTGTTTGACCTTTTTGACTTAATAAACCTCCCAGATCTGGTTCTTCAGGTTTGTTGAGGACGTCCACAGCCTTAATGGTTCACATATTTGTCCCCCCCCTCTCAGTAGATGCGAAACAATGTTTTACCAGTATGTTGTCTGACATCATGGGTCGAGCTGGGCGAGGGGCCACGGAGTTCAGCTGCACTCCAAGACCCCCATGCAGCTAGACTGAGGAATGTAAAGAGGTCGCCACTAACAGTCAGTTTAAAGCTCCAGGTCAGCTCCACGGAGCTCAACGTGTCCAAGATTGCAGCCACTAAAAGATTTTTTTTTTTTGTTGCGTATCATTGTAACAAACGGTTATAGATTTGTCTTAAATATAGAAAAAAGTGTGTATAGATTGATGGATGGAGGGATGGAGCGTGCCATGAAAGTTAAATCCCAGATCGACATATCAAAAGGATAATTACTTCAAAGTTGAGCCATGATACATTTCTGCTGAGATTACCATAAAAGTCTGTTTTGTTGGACAGGGATTTTAAAAAAAACTCAACTAATACTGAATCATTTTTACCAAAAACTCGATCTCCTGTGCAAAATGTAAAAGTGCCAGTGTTTTAACCAAATGTTTGATGAAACCTGAAGGGTGCACCTTCAAAGAGTTTTGACTTTAGGCCAGGTAGATGATCATCTCCCTCGTTTGATTCCTCTCAGCCTGGCGAACATCCCCCTCAGTCCAGAAACGGCCCAGGATCAGGAGAGGCGAATCCGCCGCGAAATCGCCAACAGCAACGAGCGCCGTCGCATGCAAAGCATCAACGCTGGATTTCAGTCCCTTAAAACACTCCTGCCACACACAGACGGAGAGAAACTCAGCAAGGTGCTTCTTCTTTTTTTCTTTTTTTACACTTATTGCATATATTTGTATCTGTCTGTAATGTAAATATGTGTTTAAACTGGTAACTTTTCTTTTGTGCTTCAGAAACCCTTTCGTAAATTAATTTCTTTATGTATCTGAAGACTGTTTAAATTCTTGCTTTTGGTGTCCAGGCAGCAATCCTGCAACAGACAGCGGACTACATCTTCGCATTGGAGCAGGAGAAGACGCAGCTTCTGGCACAAAACAACCAGCTCAAACGCTTCATCACGGTAACTGTTGTTTCCCATCGTAAATGTGTCTAAATCTTTGCAGTTTACATAAATGTCGGTAGTGGCTGTTTTAGTCCACTTAATACAGATGTTCTCGTTTTAGGCTCATTGTGCCAAGGCTTATCATTAAATATGTCAATTTCCAGCTTATTGCTTGTACTGTTTTCTGGTCTGCAGAGCTGGTTTTCATTTAATTGTTTTCTCTCATGTTTTTCAACACAACAATTAAGGATCGGAATTCATAAGATTTTATCTATCAATTAAAAAAAAAAAAATCCTATCAATCTGATTTGTTATCGGTTCCCTTATCAATTCCAGACTGAGTTTCGGTGAGGGAATAAGTATGCATTGCATGCAAAGGTTTCTTTCTAGCTTTACCACAACAGCTTTACTCTTTTAGATTTCAGCAGAAACCAGTCAGCAGGTCAGTAACGTAACACCCCTGCAGGTTACAGCAGCATCTCTACTTCATCTGCAACTACAATGCAGCTACTCACAAACCCAAGTCTGCCACTCGTTGCATGGCATGTGAGGGAGCTCTTGGTTTGAAGTGGCCATTTTCAGCCTCCGTTGGCATTGATAAAGGGATCCATCAGTTTAGAGGCCTGCGGGTCTGATTTTCATGAAGTTTGGAACCAGGTCTGAGATGAACCGGTTTTCACTTTCCACATCTAAAAGCAGAATGACCTGTTTGAGCGTGTTCCCGAGGAGAACGTCCCTGGCAGTGTGCGTGTTTCACTCCGAGTGTGGGTTCAGGTTATATCATGGTGCACAAGAGTAGGAAAGTGCACTCCTCAATGCTGTCTCAAACACAAGATCACTTCGTATGATACTGTATTGTGTGCTGAGCTGCATTGTGTCGGTCTGTGCGTATAAAATTGTGTCCGTGTAGCTGTAAACTGGTGTAGGACTGAATCTAAAACATTATTTGTTAAAGTTAGGATTGAAAGTAGGTTTTTAATTTCAACCAATAGATCATTTTGGCCATAGAGCCTCACGAGTCGTCATTGGCATTATGAGTCTAGCGTTAATGATACCAGGCTGTTCAGACTGTCTTCTTTCCCCAAAAGACAGTTATTTTTAGAAGTGTCATTGATGAGGTTTGTTAGAACTGTGTCCAGTCAATTAAACTTTGATGTCTTTTAATATTTTAATTAGTTTGGACCCGGGTTTTAAATGTTTACTTCCTCTTCATCCAGAACTCCTGTAAGGCTAATGTGTCGCTCTTCTATTACATGTTGTGACTCACCTTGGCTCTGCTCAGGCCTCATTGCAGAAATGTTTATCAGATTAAATGAAAGACACAAGTGGGCACACACTCAAAGAAACTATTGTGCAGATAATGAAAATGTGCAAAAACACACAGAAGTTGGTTGGAGAAAATGGTCCAATGAATGATTCAACCTTAAAGGAGCTTGAGGCCGGATTGTGGCAGGATTTATGAAAAAAATCTGTATACATTTTAAGTTTTCTAGTAATAATGTCAGATGAAGCGTTCCAAACCCAAAAGAATGAGCCCTCTAGTGTATCTCTCCGTTGCCTTGAACAGGCTGTGTGCTGCAAAATGTGCTGCAATTTGGTCCCGAATTTCCCGCGCTGTCCTGCGGATGTGACGTCACATGACGCTGCATGCGCGTTCTCCCCGTTCTCCCGTGCCGGCTTCACTGTTGGCTGCAGTACCCCCAACGGCCGTCGTGGTGAAGGGTGGCGCTAGAGAGTCTCATTTCTTAAAAGGAGCCTCAAGCTCCTTTAAGAAAGCTGTTCGGAAGGGGATTTCCCTGTTATGGTTGTTGACAGGGGCTCCTTGTTTGCTGCATATTGATTTGGCCTAGGTTTTACGTCAGATGCCATTCCTGACAGAACATTTAGCAAAATGTATTTTTTTTTATTTTGCTTGTTTATGTCTATTTTTCTTTTTGATTGCATTTTTAATGGCAAAAATGAAATCACAATTTAAATTTTTTTTGAGAGGGGGGGGTCAGTGTCTTCCATTGAATCTTTTGCACATGGTGGAGCTCAGGATTAATCCAGCAACCTTCAGGTTGGAGGGTAACTGACTCTACCCACTGCACCGTGGCCAAACCTTGCAGTCTTATAAAGAACAGTGGGCCAGACTTCGCCCACAACATTATGGTAGTCTGATGATGTCAGACAAAAAAACAAAGGGGTGACTTGAAGCCGTTGCCTGGCTGTTGGGTCATGGGATTTACCTATTTTCATGTGCTTCTTTTGCATATTTTCATTCGTTTTTGTTAAATAACAGGGTCATTTTTCATGTGTTATGGAAGCAGATCCATCTGTTCATCAATTAATTAATTTGCTGATAATTGACTTTAATTTTATTTATTTATTTTTTTAAATTGACACATGCCAACGCCAGAGATTATTTATATAATTAACACATTTTCTTTCCATGTTTAATTTTAACACAGTGGCATGTGTTTTTAGAATGATTCATTACATGGTTGGATTTATTGTAAAAGCTGTTCCTCGTCATCACAGGAGTTTAGCGGCTCATCACCTAAAAGAAAGCGAGCGGAAGAGAAGGATGAAGGGATTGGGTCTCCGGACACGCTGGAGGAAGAGAAGGTTGAAGAGCTGAGGAGGGAGATGTTAGAGTTACGGCAGCAACTGGACAAGGAGCGCTCGGCTCGCATGCACCTGGAGGAGGAGGTGAGCTTTGATGGCTGCTGTTTCAGTTGTGCAGGTGGCATGTGGTCGCTGGAAAAATATCACCAGCACCGACACCGTTAGTTCAGCATTTAAGAGATTAAGTACTTCACAGGCTGTGAATTTATCCTAATAATGTGAGTTCACATCTAAGGATACAAAAAGCATCTGTCCAATGATCACATTCGCAAACAAAAATAGAGTGACGATGCATTTAGCTGCAAATCATCCAGCTCACACCCTGGACCAACCTGAACTGCAGGTTGGGGCAAGCTTTTTAAAATGCAAATTCAACAATGGGAGTCTTTTTATTCATTGGTTAATTTACTTTCTGTTTTGTAATAAGTGATCTGAGATCAATGTGAAAAACATCTGTCGTCTGTGGAGGCTGGGGGACTTTTATGTGTCTGAAAAGTTACTACGGTGCTGAGTTTCAGCTAAAGGATCAATTCCTTAGTTACTTTTGTTCTGGATTTCAGTTGACGGTCTAACTTGCATGATGTAATTGAGGTTTGCCTTTTCTTAATATGTCAGGTGCGCTCTCTGGACACCCAGCTGCACCCAGAGCGTCTGAAGGTGATCACCCAGCAGCTGGAGGAGGAGCAGGTTCTCCTCCAGAGCCAGGCTCTGCTACGACTACAGCAGATCCACGCCAACGACCGGAAAACACACAGTCCGCAGGTCAGAAACGTCCACACAAGGGATCCATGTGGTAACGGGCTGGTGATTGCACATCTTTGATGAAGAAAATAAAATCTGCAAGCTGTTTTAAAAAAAAAAAAAGGGAATTATAAGAGGATACAAAAAAAATGTTCACTGACTACAGAACCAACGGGAAGATGGCTTATGGTTATGATCCGATTACAGTACGTTCATGAGTTGTGAGTTCACACAAACACCGCTCTTCCGCGTGCAGTGCGCAAACAAGTACCGCTTCGGTTTAGAAACAATCTTTGTGCTCTTTCAGAAATTAATAGCAGCAGTCAGCACATAATCATCTCCAAATTATCTAACTACTACAGTGGTTTTAACAACAGCTGATTTTATTTTTATTTTTTTAATTCAGTGTGAAGCAACTACTCAGAATATAACAAATACAGTCACATGGTTTGGAGCAAGATACGTCAGGAAACACGAGTGGTAGCAATATGGAGACTGAAGGCTTTTAGGTCTGAAAGTTCCACAACTTACAAAAATTTAAATCCCCTGAAATGCCACAACTATTCCCAAAGCACACGAAGAAACCCGTAGGTCTCAATTACACACCGTTAGCTGCTTTTTATGGTCAAATGTCATACCATCATACCAGGTGCCCTGTAAGCCACTTGGTATGTTAAAAAAATATTATTTTTTCTCTTTTTTACACACCCTACTCTTAACCTCTGCTCTCCGTGCTGTACAGTCTCTTGCCAAGAACCACTTAATTTATCACTTCTTGCAATTTATAGTATGTTTTTTTGTTTTTTTGTCTTTGCTTACTTGTTACTTGTCCAATATATCCATTCTTTTTCAATGTTTGAACCCAAATTATTCGTTTTGTTTTGTATAAAACCTCCTGAGTCGAGGTTCATAAAAGGGTAGGCATAATAAGCCTTGGCTTCAGCCTGTACCTTTTCGGTGCCACTTAAAATAGTTCACCCACGCACAGCCAGACACGTCTACCAGCCTGAGTTGTATTTCCCTCAGGATGATCACAACAACTGGCTGTTAAGAGTTAGTCATTATGTTGTGTGATGTGCATTAAGTTCAGTGACAACAAGAGCGGACGCCGCAGCGGCGGCGTGAGTTCATACAGTGAGAGTATAACGCAAAGGGTCAATGACGCGGAAAAGGCAGCAAACTCCAAGACGTAGCCTGGTGGTGTGACGGGGGCACCCGCTGCAGGTGGTGGTGTGATAATACTGCATTTTATTCAAAATAACTATGTCAAATGAAGTGTGTGTGTAATATAACTTGACTATATACTTTTGACAAAGGTTATAACATAGTAGTAGTTGCCTTTATTTAAGAATAAAGCAGAATAATATAGAAAAAGCATTCAACTGACTATTTACTGTAAAGACTGTTTATTTTTAAGTCTTAATCACTTTCAACATGCACACATTTGTGGATATTTCTACAGTCACACAGATCTATTTCGGTAGAAAAATGTGTATTTAATTCAAGTAACGGTCCACAAATGTATTAAATGTAAAATGTCCCTGTCTCTGCTACCATGACCGTACAAACGAGACAGTTGTTAAAACAGCACATGTAAACTGTATTTACTTCAAACAACTTTACCAGCATGATTCGTAACAAACCTTTGCCTGTAAAACCTCGAACACAGATTTGAACTGCTGGAGCTGAACGTTAAGATTATTGCAGATGGCTCCTGTAATGGACTCATTTGCAGCACAGAAGCTGCATCTCACAGCAGAGGCCGACATGATTGAGGTTATAGGAGTGTCGTCACACGTTGGGACGAGTAGGGGGGTTTAGGGGGAGCCTACATTTCTGGTAATTCTAGTGTCAAAGCAGCACAAAAGGACCTTTGTCATTTTTGGCTCTTAAGACGCCAAGACGTCCAAGTCTTCCTCTTGTCTGGTCTCATGCTCGCTCTTGTTTTCTCTTCCGTCTTTACTTTCACGAGTCCTCATACTTTGAAAAAAAAATAATGAAATCAGCCAAAATCAGGAATGGTAGAACTTTGACTGATAATTAATAATTGAACTAATTGAACATTTCACAAGCTGCTCAATATGGTGCAGTTATAGTAAAAGTATACATTTTGGTTTATCTCTTCTTTTTTTCTGTCCTCCAGGTGCTGGCTTCTCCCACTCCTCCAGCTCCAACCAACCACCCAACAGTCATTGTCCCAGCTCCAGCACTCAGCCAGCACCCCCACCATCACGTCAACGTGGTGACCATGAGCACACCCCCCCACACCAGCACCTTGTCCACCTCCAGACAGAACCTGGACACCATTGTGCAGGTTTGAGCTCCTTTCACACGTTACATTTTGGATAAAATATTTGGAAATTTTGGGAAATGTTACCAGTTTCCTTCACAACCAAAAATGTATTTGGATTTATATGTGCACCCGCCTCACCAAAGGCAATTAGAGGTGTGATTTCAATAAGCATTGATTAAACACAACCAAAACAAGTCATGAATCTGCCATTACCCCCCTGCTTAGTCTGGAGTTTGTGCTCTGGTGTAACACAAATCATAGTAGTGATTTATTATTTATTTTCAAGTAGGCAAACCTGACACGTATAATTGTACCACGAGCTGGTGAATCTGAGACTAAATTGAGAGGTAATATGTTTGATATAATGTTGAATTGCTAGTTTTGCTATGGAGGATTTTTTGTGCCAAAATTAAATAAATAAATACATCATTAATTAATTAAATTGGGAATGAAATATATCATTAATTAATTAAATGTGTCATTAATTAATTAAAATTAGAATGAAATATGTCATTAATTAATTAAAATACAATTCATTTTAAGTAAAAATATATATTTTGGAAGTGTATATTTGGAGTGAAACTGACAGTTTTACATTTACATTTCATGATTCAGCAACACGAAATCATTAATTAAATGTGTCATTAATTAATTAAATGCAGTTTTACATTTCATGATTCACACGTAACACGAAATCATTAATTAAATGTGTCATTAATTAATTAAATGCTGAAACAATAAATATATATTTTTACTTAAAATGAATTGTATTTTAATTAATTAATGACATTTCATTCTAATTTTAATTAATTAATGACACATTTAATTAATTAATGATATATTTCATTCCCAATTTAATTAATTAATGATGTATTTATTTATTTAATTTTGGCACAAAAAATCCCCCATATTTTGCAAGTCAATAATTTGCCTTTCATTTATTGAATATGCAGCGAAAGGGCAGCGTAACATCATGGTAACACCAGTAATTTACTACAGCTGAAACCTGTAGCCAGGCTGGCCAAAGAAAAAGTTCAACGGTGTTTTCAAGTTTTGACTCGACTGGAAACAGTGAGCTTGTCTCGAATAGGTTATCGCTGACGGGAATTACTTTGAGTAAAGTGCTGAAAAGGTTTGAAAGTGGAAGAGGACGTGTTTAAACCCCCGGTTTTCCTCTGAACTCGTTTGAGCGGGCTCTGCCGATCACGTGTAATGATTATGCAATCTCCTCACAGGCCATCCAGCACATTGAACGCACTCAGGAGAGGAGAGCCAGCGCCGACGACGAGCAGAGAAGAGCCGTCATCGTCAGCCCCGCCCACGTCGCCATGGACACCGCCTGTTCAGACACAGATACAGACACAGAGGGGGAGGACTGTTCGATGAACTGATCCATCCCATAAACTCTCATTCACGCACACAAAAAACACTTAAAAACACCTACTTGCTGTAAGATTCCCTCCAGGAGCTTGACTACTTAAAAACAAAAAAGAAAAGTTTAAAAAAAAGAACCTCTTTCTTCAGCATTATCCAGACTCCTAAATCCAGTGGTTAAGCTCTGCATCGGTCTCGTACTGTAAATTCTCTAAACATTGAAAGCATAAGAAGGTCGGCGTGCAGAGGAAGCCCTGAGGGATTTCTAGACCTGTTTTTTTTTTTTTACGTCAGAGCCGCCCTGTAGCTATTTCAAAAAGTTAAAGGGTCTCATCATGTAAGAGGCCGTCAGCCCGTCGCGCGAGCGTAACTTCACTCACACGACGGGCTGACAGTCACACACGCGGTCGTATCAGCGGGAACCGTCGTCACTGGCACACTGACAGTATTTCTACAAACTGATGTCGGTATACCGGAGAGTCGAATGTAACAACACAAGTAGGCAGCTCTTCACTCTGACTCGTGACTTTGAGCTACGGCGTCCCTGTAGGGTGCTGGTGGCGGTGAAAACTCAACTTAAACTACAACAGAAGCTATTTCTAAATAATGAATCCAGGAAAAAAAAAAAAAAAATGAACTCCGCAGTTAAATTTGAAGACGCACGTTAAATGAAATTATGTCTGATTTACTTGAAGAAACATGCTGTTTTTTTATACTAATTAATCCCTTGAAAATAAGCTTAACGAATTGCGTCGTCGGTTGTTTCCATTTTAATGTTTTTCCAGTTTATGTGAACAGTTTCTTTGTGTCCGGGTTACTGAATGCTTAAGGTTAACGTTTTGTTTTACTGAGATTAACATGTTGGAGGTTTGTCATGTTTTTGCGGGAAGATGGAGACACTGAGATGAATTTCAGAAAATGCCCGATCTCAGTTTGCAGCCAGTCGTCGGCAAAGATGGCGGTGGTTTCGACTCTTGACTCGAATAAACATTTAGCAGCATTTTGTGAATAGCTGGCATTTAAATTCAGTCAGTTTGAGATGTTTCAGATGGATTAGACTCGTCTTTCAGTCTGAAGTCGTGGAAAATTGCGCTGATGTGAAAATCTGAAACATTTGGATAATGTTTCACTACAGGATCACAGGTTTTCAGTGATCCTGTGAAAACCATCATCTGGTCTTGGTTTGTGGACTTCAGTGACTATGCATCAGCATCGTTGGTATTTATGCAATTCCATCTCCTGTACAATAGTTGGTGTAATCTATACATGAGGTGAAGCTCTCTATGCACCGTGGTTAGGTGTGTGTATATTACACCTACATGACGTGTATGAAACTTGACATGCTCGTATCAAAGAATGTAGTCTCTATTTGCAAGGTGCTTTTTTTTTTTGGTTTGGTTTTGTTATGTTGGGTCAGTGTGGTGCTCTGCTGGTTAGCTGAGGCTAACACCATTCACGACACTTGACGCTTCAGTTAGTCACATTTCCAGGATGTGCCTGATTTTGTTGTCATTTTTTTGAAAAGAAATTCTCAAAAAATGATATTTGCTATTTGTGAAACAGACTAGTTAAGGAAGGAGTTGTACGTTTGCATGCAGATATAATCATCGCAGCACAGTGGACCCGTTTTGAGGTGCAAAATAAAAAAAAACTGTAGGAATACAATTGTGCTATCAGCATCATTAAATGGAAAACTAACAATAACGCGTGTGCGTCACACACATTGCAGAATTAGTGTTAGAAACACTAAAACTAGACGGAAAAGCTCTGAAGCGAATTACAGATGTTCTACCCATAATCCCCTCGGAAAAGCACCAAATCTGTCCACCTCATGTTACTTTTGCTTACATTTTTGTTGGGAATTTGACTGGAAAGCCCTGCTACAAGCCTCCCTCCTGTCATACTCAATTTGATTCACTGACTCGATGCTGTAAACATTCCTTTATTTGGATTTTTATCTGTCTTTTGATGTTTTATATGTTCTTTTGCCAACTGAATGCTTATTACTAAAGTGTTTTCTCTTGTCTTAAGAAGGCGTTTGCTTTTTCTTTCTTTTCTTTTATGAACACATGATTGACACGTTCACTGACAGTCTTGTGTGTAATGTGTGGACATTTTTCACTCGCTCATCAGTTGGTTAGACTAGTATTTTCAAGCCAAACATGTGGCGAAAGGGGGATTTTTGGTATTGTTTGAAGCTTGGTTAAAGGGTTTGATGGCAAATGTCGAATGTTAAGACACAGTCTGAATCATAGGTGTATTTTTTTTTGTTTGTTTGTTTTATTCTTCAGAAAAACAGTTCACCCCCCCTAACACTTCTGTACGTTGTGTCAGCAGCTTTGCTGTCTGTTGGTGGAATTTTACATGTGAAGCACTTGTTCTGTACTGCCTGAATTGAGGATTTTATTTCTTGTTTTTTTTTTTGCTGCCATTTCTGTTTTTGTAAGCTCTTTGCTGTGATGCAATTTTAAAAGCTGTCTATGACGTTCTGCTCTTCTGTTTCTACTTCTATTACTGGCCCTGGTTTCCATTTTTCAGTGACAAACTGTTTTATATTTTGTTACTTACATTTTTTTTTTTTCATTTCGATTTTGTTTTCCATCAGTCCAGGTCGACGAGAAGCTGTTATATTTTGTTTATAAAAAAAATGGCTAAACAGGCCTTTGTAAAGATGAAAAAAAAATAAATTTGTACTTTTTTTACTACAATCACTCTGGATTAACTGTGTCCGTGCGTTACCCTTTTTGTCCTGCAGGTGGTGACAGTGAGTCGTTGCCCTGCAATCACATCACCGATCACTTTGATCGCATCTTCACACCAATGTTGTTACAAGAGCTGTGACAACTGAGTCGACATCAGTTGATATAGTTTTAGTATTAAGTCCAGTCATGTACAACTATAGTTATTTAAAGTTAAGCACACAATAGCATAGTGCCAAACATCACCATCAGTCTCACAAATACACAGATAATGGCAAAAGATTGTGACCAGAAAGGAGAATTTCTTTATCTACAGCACATAATATTGATGATTTTGCCTTAATCTACTGTACAAGATTAAACAAAATCTACATTTAAGCAGCACGGTGGCTTACTGGTTAGCACTGTTGCCTCACAGCAAGAAGGTCCCCGGTACGACTCCCAGGCCCAGCAGGGTCTTTCTGTGTGGAGTTTGCATGTTCTCCCCGTGCTTGCGTGGGTTTCCTCCGGGTACTCCGGTTTCCTCCCACAGTTCCGTAGGTGTGAGTGTGAGTTTGTCTGGTTGTTTGTGGGGACTGCGGGTGGAAACTAGCAATTCTGCTAAAACCCGGTGTATTTACACTGCTTAATGTAGTGTACATGAATATGCATTGTCCCGTCTAAATAAACTTGAAACTTAAACTTAAACATTTAATGCACATTAACATTGATCCTATAAGCTGCTCCGCATTAAATCATTAAGAAATGTTTATTTTTTTAACTTAAAATTATATTTGCATTTTATTTCTCAATTCATGACTTTCAATCCATACAAAAAGTGATTTAAATATTGATGAAACAAAAGCAAAGTCAGTAATCAAATGATGCATAAATGCTTTTTTTTGGTGCTTAGTGACAATTAAGTTTTTCAGAAAACATTCAGGTTTCAGAAGATTACAACTAATGTTAAAATGTTACTGCATCCACACTGACCGAAGTTTGAATGTTCTTTCTTTAGAAATCATTTTAAAAATCTTTTTTGTAATTATGTTTTTTGCAGTAGGACACATTGAATAAAAATAATGATCTAAATGAATCAAAATGCCCCCCAAAAAACCCGAATGTACAAACACAGACCACTTCATAATTTCCACCTTCAACTTCTTGTTCACACAAATACCTGATCAGACAATCACACGGCAGTAGCTCAGCACATTTAGACATGTAGGCACGGTCAAAGGAAGTTTAAACCAAGCATCACAATTAAGAAAGGGGGATTAGGTGACTTTGAATGAGGCAAGTTGTCCACTTTTGTGGTGGAACAGGAGATTAGCATCATAGATGTGCAGCTGACAACTTACTGTATCTTATCGCATGAAGAACTAAGGCAGTGCTGAAGCCAAATAGAGGTCCAACCCAATACTAGTAAGCTGTACCTAATAAAGTGATAAATGAGTGCATGTTCAATGCTGCAAAGAGTCATGAATGTATTGAGTCACTCTGTAGCAATACCGCTTCTGACCACAAGGGGGGATGTAGATTTGCTGGGTTGACACGGTGTCAATGACATTACTGTGTCCGACATGTGTCGTAAAACCACTTTGTCCCACTAGAGGTGCACTTTGTTTTGTTTTTTGCCCGGGGCTGTCACATTAACGTTTTTGTGATATACTGCTCGCGTGTGGTCAGAAGTTGTATTGCTACAGAAAGTGGCTTTAAAACTCTCCCTTCCAAAATAAATAAATAAAACATATAAACGAGATGCAAAATCCCACACAAATATTCAGAGCCCTTGGCTACAAAATATATGGAAGATGTGAAAGGGAAAGCTGCCCTATGGCATCACAAATGAAAACTTTAAATGCTCCTTGGGAGTTGTCAGTATTGCATATTCCAGGCTTAAAAGGACAGGAATCCACCAGTTTATTGTCGATACAATGTGCGAACTTAAAGTCTGTGCTGGGCCATATTTTATTGAATCCCATCGGGAAAAGAAAAATGCAAAAAGTCAAAGCGTTTAACAATTTTCAAGCTCCAAGAGCACGATGTGGGAAGCCTCTTTCTGCTTCGCTCTTCTTTCAACATTCCTGATTGGAGCAGGCAGCTGTTCTGACTCACAATGGCATGCCCTCTGACCTTCAGCCACAGCAGTATATATAGTTGGGGGAGACGATCAAAAGGCCCCTGGCAGCCAAAATGAAGTCTCTGGTGTCTGTGTGCTGCTTGCTGTCTCTCCTGGCTCTATCAGCTGCAGGTATGGAAGGGGAATGATACCGGGTTTGGCAGAAATATTTGAGATTTGCAGGGCTGTTTGTTGAGTGCCTTATCCAAACCAAACAGGTGTGAGGTGTAAAATGGAATAACTGATCTGCTGCCATGGCGGGGTCTCGTGGCTTTGCACGCTGAAAGTTTGAGTGCAGAAGAAAGGTTTAAAGTCGGATGTTTTGTGATCAAACTGAAAGAATCTGCAGTCAAATGAGGGAAGTATGTTGGTGTGGTGCAGTGCAGGGCTTGCGGCTGCGCCAGTGGAAATGTCATGGTTAGAGTGTGACACCAGCTGATGGAAACTGTCCCCCCGGCCTCGTATTCTCTCTGGTCTGAGCTGAAGCACAGCAACAGCACTGACTGAGTGACCGGACTCGTTGCAAAAGGGTCACACGCTCTACTTCACTGCTCAAGTGTGGATTTGGGCTTTTTGTAGCTATTTAATGTATCATATGTTTGCCTCTCAACCCTTTTTCGTGTTAATTGCTCTTCAGAAATGTCACATATTGGAAGCGTCTGCATTTGCTGCACCGCTTGTTGAAACTTCAGAGGCTGTTAATTGACTTCTGCATTACATTTTAAGCAGACAACGCCCTTGTCTGTCCTTGCAGCGCTTGTGTTTGACCCCCACGGGCTGCTGTAGTCAGGTGTCACAAATCCCTCAGACAAAGTCGTCATCAGATACTGTGATCACTACTGTGGCCCTGGCAAGTGATACACATCACTTTAAAGGTCTCAGGAATGCACACACAACACACACTCAAATGCAACAGACTACTGCACTCACATCTTCCTAAATACGAGACAAACAGCAGCGCACATGAGAACAAATCAAGTCTGAAATCAATGCTGCATTTAGCTTCAAACAAGCCGGATTTTCTCTGCGTGTAAAGCCGATAGTCTGTCATTCAGCCAGCGAGGTCCTTGTTGGGGGGATGTCCCTTCTAAAACGGGCACGAGAAATATCAGTCGAGGACATGTGGGACCAGAGGACAGTAGCCTAACACGTCAGAGCGACACCATTACGTAATCAAGCGCTTTTAAAAGTCAAGGTAGATGCAAGAAGCTTGAAATACGGACATCATTAATGGTGGTGGGTACAGCTAAAACTGCATTGCTGAGCTCGCAACAACACATTGGTCTACATTGATGTGTCTGTCCAACAACTCTCTCTGTGGCTGTTGTATGTCAGTGACAAGATATGAAGAGTGCATGTCATCAGTCCTGGTGTTGATGTATTTGTTCTTCTTGGAAGAGATCATGAGTCATGCACAGCACTGTTGCAGGGACCGCGAGCAACAGTGCAGCTGAGTTGCAGCCCAAGCTCATGACAATCCCAGAGAGGTGGAAGAGCGTCACTTTTCCTGAAAATAGAATTGGAATTATCCCGTCTTCTTTCCACCGTCTGACTCATTGTGGGACTATTTCTGGTTATCCAGCACCCGTGCACCTGTCCTGTTCTCCGTGCTGGTCTTAAAATTAGACAAATGCTACTTTAAATGAGCAAAATCACATGGTGTATCACAGGTTATCTTACATTTGACCAAAACTCAGTCAGAATACGGAAGCGTTGTTTTAAAAACTAAGCCCACTTGATAATTCAACAGCTTTTAAAACCAACTTGAGCATCAATAACTAAAAGTGATCTTTTTTCGCCTGACATCATCAGTCTCAGATAGAGAAATAATTTTGGCCTCCTCCTCCTCTTTACAACATTTCTTCAGTTCACTGAGGTTTAAAGATAGTCAGTCATGTACAGCTCACCCAAAATGTGGACAAAGCAAATCCATTGACTGAGGTTTGATTGACTTTTCATGGGCCGTCTGTGACTCCTTCAGGCTTTTCTTTTTCAGCCAGTCTGCTATGGACTGGTGTGTTGGCAGAGCCTCGTGGATGTTGGCTAGATGGCCTCACATTTGGCTGTAGAGAACCTTGGTGTGCAGCTGTGTTTGTCGTCAGATCATCACACTTCCACCACCATGCTTGACAGTTGGCATAAAGCATCGATGCTTATGTCACACCTGTCAAGTCTCCCGTTTTGGCCGGGAAACTACCGTATTTTACCCCTCTTTCCTGCCGTCCTCCCGTATTAATATTTTACTATTCCGTAATTTCCCATTGTGTAATATAATCATTTTTAAAAAGCATTCCTGTGCTTCTCCAAACTGAATTGTCACTGGCCTCGCGAGAACTGCCCCCTGCTATAGCCTGGCTTGCAGTTCTCGCAAGGTTAGTGGAGACAACAGGAGCAAACTCGGAACAACAAATTACAGAGATGGATGGATGTAACGAGAGAGATTTCTGCCAAAAAAGCGAAGAATTCGTGTTAATATCTCTAACAATGGGATACGAAATTTACTTTCCTAAAGATGAGCAGGATGGGGCTCAATTATGAGTTGTGAAAGATTAGTAAGGGTAATTTTAGGTTCTCTCACGGGGGAAGGACTGATGTCAGCAGCACCAGCGCAGCTACAGGCACAGAAATATGCATCTGTGTAATCAGTCATGAATGCCAGAGAGCCACAAGAGTGAAAATGACAAATAAAAATAAAATGTGAATGTTTCACTTGAAGACAATCAATGTGTATATAAACTGAAAATATTTAAAATAAATAAATGTGCTTTATTTAACTTTTGTGTTTTTATTTAGGCTCTAATATAGAGATTACATACATACAAATGTCCACAGCATTTCAATGTCAACAAAGGTCGGCCTATCAGATTCTGAGCACGTAATTGTAGTTTGTAAGTGGTTGACAGGTAGATATTTTAGTTTCTTGTAAACCTGTCTTGAAATGTAATACTGGACCTCGGTTGGGCTGGTGGGACAGCAGGTGGTGGAAAATGTCCCTTATTTTGAAATCCCAAACTTGACAGGTATGGCTTATGTGTGTCTCGATGCTGCCAACCATACGATACATTATGGACAAATATTTGACCAGAGAACACTGATGTCGTTAGTTCAGATGCAGCTTTGCAAACCTTGCTCTTGTCTTCTTTCCTACTCTCTCTGAGCGTCGACAGCCTGGCATCAGCATAAATCCTTATGGAAGCAGCAAGAGTTAGTTTTTCCACATACTGCTTCTGTATTTTAACTTATTTATACATTGAACAAATAATAACAGTGTAATATGTCACCTGCAGTTAGGTTTACCTAGTTATAAGACCTGGTGAGAGCCAGATGATTTAATAAACATATCCTGAAAAAGAAGTTACAGCTGAAGAGGTTGTAACCGTCTTTTCCACATTACTTTCTCATGCTCTCCTCCATAATCGGGATATTGCTTCCATCCCCCTAAATATGTAAAACTTTTATCTTCATGGCCAGATTGTGGCGTTACAGCAAGGAGAAAAGCCTATAGACAAAATTCAATTGTAGACAGTATAATTACAGCCCAGAATACCTGTGAATAAACTTGGTGGCTGCCTTATGTCTAAAGGGAAAATAGACGTAAGGAGCTTTTGGAAACATCACCCCAAGGATCCAGATTGACAGGATAGCGTCACACAGCAGATTTGCCAGCTGCACATCCATGATGCGAATCTCCCAATTCACAATGTCCTAAAGGTGTTGCATGGGCTTGTTAGAGTCCGTGTCTGCCAGGACAAGCATCCACTACACCTCACCATCAGCCTGAAGATGTGATACGAGGCAGGATGGATCCACTTCTTCTTCATTTTTACAACCAATTCATCCAAACGTTGCAGCATAGGACTGAAACCCATCAAACCAGGCAGCATTTTTCCCATAATCGTTTTAAAAAAAAACAATTTCTGAGCTTGGGTGAATTGCAGTTTCAGTTTCCTGATCTAAGCTAACAGGCGTTGCACTCGGTGTGGTATTCTGCTGCTCTTGTGCATGCACTCCAACGTTCGACATATTGAGCGTTTGGGGATGATCTTCTTGCTTCTTGCTTGATTGTAACCAGTGACTCTTGAAGTCACGTTGCCTCTATATCATTTAAACCCAGTGTGGGTTTCAGGAATCAGCTCTTGCTCTATGACCTCTTCTGGTTCTGGTTTGGCATCTTTCTCTTCACTTACATCCACTTCCTCTACCTGGGCTAATTGCTCCATTGCTCCTTCTTCACCTTCCTCAGGTTTCTCTTCGTTCTCCTCCACTTTCGGAAATGCAGCTTTGTCATGCATGTCAGCCGTTTCCTCAGCCATCCCTACTTCCTCTTCCTTGTCTTCTTCGGATCCATCTTTTTCTTGCTCTAAAGGGGCACCCGGCTCTTTGTCGTCTTTGTCCATTCTCCTCTAATCTATCGTCTAATGTATGAAAGGATTTTTACCGCCAAATCTTCCATTCATCCATCATTTTCTCTTTTTTACACCACTCGCATGCTCGTGTTTGAAAATCAGCGGTTGCTGAAATACTCCGACCAACCCAGTTTTCCTCAACAAAGCAGCCATGTTCAAAATGACCTTTCCTTCCCATTCAGATCCTTGGTTTGAACTTCAGCAGGCGGCCTTGACCACGCCAGCATGCCTGTGCTTCCTTCTGATTGGCCGATAAGATATTTGCATCAGGAAGAAATTGAACAGGTGTATTTTATAAGACTACCGCACAACATGTTTAACCTATTCTGTGAAACAGCTCCCTGCATGTAATGCCTCACAACTTTTATTTCAAGGGTTCATTGTAGGATCTTGGCTTCTGCTTCTGTTCATGTAACTATGTAGACCACGCCGTTGCACTACGGCGTTGGGGCGCGTCCAAACCTTACGCGTTGCTTGATCAGGCCAGTGTCCGAGCGCTGCTTGGTTCATGCTCCGCTAGTCTCCCTCCCTCCAGTGACTCACTCAATTACTGACACCTACGGTACACTTAAGTCGGACCAGCCGGGGTTTTATGAGACATTGGCAGCTGTGAATGCCAGAGGCTGGACAGACACATCTCAGCCTCGGCCAATGACAGCAAAGGATTGACTTTTACTGTGACTTCCCCACACTCCATCAGTGGAAAAGCACCCCAACTCTGCACGCCGTGTTCTATGGTCGCCAGCACACACATCCCACCCAAGAGGTGAAAAGCTAAATAACTTCCAGATCCAAGAGGTGTCGAGCGACATCATGTAACCTTTTTTGCATGTACATTTCGCCGGTTTAAAATAGTGAGAAGAATACACTATGGATAAAAGTCAAAGGGTCAGGAGAGTACACGTAGTCTTGCTGGGGTCATCTAGGACTGCTGGGTGAGCGTTACATCTTCTACTCAAGATCAAAATGCAATTGTCCTCTGATTCAAAAGCATCTTAACTCGATTCTGTGGGCTCGGCTTCTTGGTGTCTTTCTTTCACATTTAAATAAACAGAAAGTCATTCATGCTTACAAAGCTTTTGGTGAGATTTCCATTGAAATGTTATTGAAACTTTGGCTTCTGACCTGGTCAAGGCATCTGTGAAGATTCAGCTGCCTGAATGTGAAATTATAAGCTAATGATTTACCATATTAAGGAGAAGAAAAACATATCAACAATTCACAAAATGGAATGATACGATGATAAATACTGAACAGCACATCTGAGGCCCAAATCGGCTGCCAACAGCTTTTGATCGTCCTCCAGTATTTTGAACCCTTCTTGTAACATGAAGTCTGGACATTTATCAAGTGTCTCATATCACACAGTGTGTCCCTGAAATCAAGCACAGGTCACAACCTCGTGTTCTTTATTTACTGCAGTTGTAAAGGGCATCAAATGTGCATGCATGCAGGAAAACACAGAATGAGGTCCTCTGTTTTCAGATAAAACAAGATCATTTAGCTACAAATGAATTTCAAAAGCTTTAGTTTTTGACAATTTTTTGTCAAAGACTAAAGATGTACATTTTTTGGATTGACTGGCTACATCTCATCCAGCGCTGCCAGAGGTAGAAATGTGCAAAAAGCATTTCCATAGCATTTTTCCAGTAAACTGGATTATTTAATATTGTGACATTTGGGAGTTTTTTCAAATTAAAGCTGTGTTCATCACAGGATTTCTTTTTCGATTTTTGGGTTTTGCACAAATCTAGGCCTAATGGAAACATGACTTGTGTTACTTTGTGACTTGTAGGAGATTTGCATATCTGTGTAGTTGGCACGTAGTTGTATGTAGTTGGTTGGTTTACATCCGTTCTGTGTGTAGGTTCCCAGAACAACCATCTGGATCAGGAAATGTCAGTAAAGACGAACAGATCAAGTCACTTGCAATATATAATATAAACAGTCAGTCAGAAAGCTCAGATTCTGATCAGATATGTTATGAAATCAGATTTGAGCTGGCAGCGTGAACTCAAAGGACAATTAACAGTGTTTTAGGGTTTAAGAGACTAAGAAGTTAGAAAACGTTGAACTATTTCTCGGGAGAAATGACTGAGGAAAAAAATTTTTTTTTTTTTTTTTTTTATAAAGGTAACATGTTTTAAAGCTGTTGAGTGTAAAATATAATTTGGGTTTGAACCATATTTTGCATCCTTTCCATATAATGATGTCTTAATTTTGTAAAGTTACATTCAATAAGATTAAAGGAGACATGGCATGAAAACAAAAAACATGATCTAATATTGCGAAGAAAAAATATTCTGCACTTGAGAACAAATATTTTGTTTGAAGTCATCAATTGATAGCCTTTAACCCTAAGATGATGCCATGTTTGGTATAACTTTGTAGCATCCCTTTAATCAAAAAAGGAGAAAAAGTCAAGTATCATAAAAATAAAAAAAATTAAAATGTAGAAAAATTATTATTTAGAAATTGTTTTATACATGATTTGAAGTGTTTTTAATTCCTATATAAAATAACACTTCAAATAAAAAGACATTTGGGATTTTTTGTGATATTTCTTACGTCAGGCTTTAAAGGGTTAAGGTATCAAACTCTTATACTCTATATGGGGCAACTTAGATGTAAAAAAAAATCTCCTTTACATGATGTTGCTACCATTCATCCCTCATAGCTTTTATCTTCAGGAACATTTCTTTATTTGAAATTGTAGAAAACCATATTTACCTTGTTACAGAGTGAAGAAGCAACCAAACTACCTCATTCATTATTTTTAGACCAGATAACAACTAAAGGTAATTAACCTATAACATCACATAAATACTTCCTTTTATTCCAAATCATCCACACAGCTAAATAAATGTAAGCCCCCCACGCAGCTGCAGACAGTTAACTGCTCACTGTTTGTCTGCCTTAAATAGTTCATTCCTTATACCACCATTCAAGGAGCTGAAATGTGAGTGTGAAATCTGGGAGGTGCTGAACATGAGATCCTCTCTGTTCTCTCTCGCAGGCCGAGTGCAGAGCAAGTGCTGACGCAGCACACAAAGGTGTCTGTTCTCAACGAAACTAAAGATTGACCTGTCACGTCTGTGAATAAGCTTTATGTTGTTTTACTGTTCAGGTATCCAGATTGGTTATCACAACCCCCAGAAGAGTAAAGAATGAGCATTATCATGGGAAGTGATGTCAGGATTGCACCATGGAACAAATCAGAGCTGATCGCTACGGGTCAAATTGACCAGGACATATAAAAATGAAAAAAATACAATGAAAAAAATACAACGCGTGTGTTTATTTGTGTGTGTTTGCGCATACTATGACAGGTGTAATGATCCTGGTGAATGAATAATGCACTGTAGAAATATATTTCCCAGTTGGCAACCAACCTACTATTCCTGGAACATGTGCTTGTCTTTGAATATAGAGCAAAACAACTTGAATCTGTTAGGAGAGATCTGTGACTGTGTCAAAGAAACGTCTCAATTAAATTCATTAAAATGGATCTGTATCAGGTTTCAGGGAACACGCAAGAAAAGAGACGTATCCACTATGTTTACTGCCACTAGCAGTCATCCAAACGTTCAAAGAGCCATAGTTACCTGTGAAACTTTGGCTCATTTGATACTTTTTTTGAAGATACAACAAATGACAGTAAGCTAACCCCCAGCTGCAGGTTAAAGATACTCAGAAGTTTGAATGTTTTCTGTTAAGCTGGCATGATTATATTTCATTTACTTTGATCTTCTTAGATCTCCCAGCAGAGCCGTCCATTCACGATGATGAGCTCCAGATGCATCTGCAGCTCCAGCAGCCAGAGGGAGACCTCTTCTCCTGCGGGTGTGACACAAAAAAGGAGCACCCAAGCCAGAGTTCCTCTAATGACACCCCTGCCCCCGAGAGGGCTGTGTGCCAGCCCTGCAAACCCCTCTCAGCTCACGACAAAGGGCCGGGGGCCCCCTTAGAGCACGAAAAAGAGGGATCCGAAGAAGACAAGGAAGAGGAAGTAGGGATGGCTGAGGAAAAGAAACCTGAGGAAGGTGAAGAAGGAGCAATGGAGGAATTAGCCCAGGTAGAGGAAGTGGATGTAAGTGAAGAGAAAGATGCCAAACCAGAACCAGAAGAGGTCATAGAGCAAGAGCTGATTCCTGAGTCTGAACCAGAACCCGAGGTCATCCACCATGTGGAGCCTGAACCCGCTGCAGAGGAGGAAGCTGTTGTGGAGGACGAGGCCCTGGAAACCACAGAGGAGACTCTTGTAAAAGCTGCTGCGCCGTCTCAAACTAAAGGTACAAAAGGTGTTTACAATTTCTAACATAGAAATACATTTTAAAAATGTCAATATATTCTATTTAAATATAATTCAGTTCAAGTGTTTTAAGTTCACCACCTGAAGGTAAAGTGGGAACATTTAGATGAAGATTTCCAGTAAAAGGAGATCCCAACGCCTGGTCTCTGTCACAAGCAGACCAGCGGGGATCTTGTTGCTGTTAATCTGTCCACATCCTGTCACAGTTCAAGTGTCGAGTTGAAATTTAATTGACACCTACTATGAAAGTTAATGGAAATGTTTAAGCATTTCCCATCTCCTGCTGTACATTATTTCTTACTGTAGATTGTACTAAGTAATTCACTACTCTGGTGTAAGTATTAAGCATGTAGTAAACATGTCTCTGTCAAAATCCTGGAACCAAAAGACCAGCACCACTCCTGTGTTCACACTCTAAATGCATCGGCGCTGTGGTGAGCCCAACAAATCGTTATTTTAAATGGGAGGAACCAGCTGGATAGCTTCTGCACGAACACCAAACCACCACAATATTAAGACTTGAATGGTGAATGGCCAAAGCTTGGTGGGAGAAATAACTCCCCTTTTACGTTGTCCTCTTCTTGTTTTAATCTTTCCCCTTTTTGAGTTTCTGGAACTATCTAGAACCAATGTCTGTTTTTATCTTCTTTTTTTTTCAATATTTAAAAAAAAAAGATGTTTGGGAAATACTTTTTTCAGTCATTTCTGTGTCTTCAATTGCTGAAAACTGTTTTCATAAGTGACCCATTAAAATGTGAGTTCAGTGTTCAAACATGATATATCTTCAGGAACCAGAGGGCAGTAATTACCAAACTGGATTCATCCCTAATCCTCTTTTTTTTAAGTTTGAATATTTGCTAAAATCACTTCTATGTAACTATCTATGTTCAACAAAAATTACCAAAAAAATGACCTTAAGACAAACACTCACATAATTAATATTTTTCATTTTCGAAGTATTTAAATTACAAGAAAACTACCAAACAAGAAATGCTGTCAAATCTTTTACTGAACATTCAGCTTGACTTGTCAAAACCAAAGGCATCAGGACTGCAGGGAGCACGGCAATAAAATAAAACATGTTTATTTTTTAGGGGTGTAACAATATATCGTGCCACAAAATTTCGTGATACAAAAACGTCACAATACGTGTCGTGGAGGTGACAAAGTGTATCGCGATATAGGAATATTAATATTAATCTATTGTGTTGACTAGTAACGCGCATCCGAAAAAAGAAAAAAGTCAAATCATACATGAGAGAAACTATTCAGTTTGTGGCAAAATATTTGTACTTGTATGAAACTGAAGATGCATAATGCAAACCTGACATTTACTTTTAGTTCAGTTTGTGGAAAATGGTTGGCCTGGCTTTCTCTTTAAAACTTAAACAGTTATAAAGCATTACAAACTGTAACAATAGGGCAAATGCACAGCATTGTTTTGTATTTTGTGTCTTTCAAATAAAAGACAATAGTTTCCAGTCATATGTTCCTCATGCAAGGTTGTTAAAAAAATACTGCTATAATATCGTATCGTATCGTTATCGTGATCTCAATATCGTGCATCGTACCGTATCGTGAGATTAGTGTATCGTTACACCCCTATTTATTTCCAAATCACTTTTGCCGTATTTGTCTCTGACAAATTTTTTCTGTCAACACTTTGGTGACTGCTGGGACCGGCTGCAACACTCCTGTGACCCTGAACAGGACTGAAGTGGGTACAAAAAAATGAAGGGGGACATTGTGGCAGGCAGGAGACGGTTTCTCATATTGCGGTATCAGTCATGTATTCTTTCCCATCCTCACCAAAAGGAGCATCAATGATCATCAGAGAAACGTTTTTTTATTCTAAGCATCTAAGTACAAATGGGTCAGGAAGTGTCAGTGAAGGTCTACCCTTCTGTCCCCTGGTCAGTCTCAGCTGGACATGGCGAACCCCCAGCATTTGACACCGTGTGTGTCGCTACAGATGAATTAGCAACAACCTGCGGTACAGAAATAAGCTTCCTGAAATAGCAGCGGTAAGGAATAGACAGATAGATGGATAGGCCAGTGCTCAGCCCAGATGGCCCGGTCACTCACAGCTCAGGAAACAATTTACGTTGACTTTGTAACCATCCCAGACAAAACACGGCCACTATCGCTCAGTTACTGATGAATTACTGCAACAAACAAATGTGAATGTTTGAATAGCAGCTGAATAACAGTCTGTTCACCTGTCCACCGAACACAGGCCCAACCCTGAGGGATCGCTCACACATTGAGAACATGCTGCGACTGGCAGCTACCGAACCCTCTGCAGAGTTCTCTGGTAAGAACCACATATACCATCAATACTACTGACGAGAAACAATCTGCACGTCTGTTTTCTCCAGCTACACTCATGCCACCAAGCTAAGAAACGCACGTGCACGTATCAGACACTGCTGGTCAACAATTAGCTCTTCAGCGATGCCGCTCAGACTTTTGTTGTGGAAATGCCTGAAGTCTTGTCTTGGCATGAAAATGCATCAGACTGCTTCCAGCTACTTGGTCAGCGGAAAAGAAAACCAGATGTGTTTGCATGCAAATGAAAGGAAGTCTGCAGCAGTTTCTGGGGGCTTTTCGTCTGAACCCATTTTGAAAATTGCTTCATGATGTCCCGGCCCTCATGTGTGCGTACTGTATGACTGCAAGCGTGTGTGCAAATGTGTAACACTGTCCTCAGATGAGAGCCTCTCTGTTTAGTTGGACCACATTTAAACAGCTACAACAAAGTAGGGCTCTTAATCCCATTAGGTCTATTCAGAAAAATGTAGAAGAGCGGTCTATACAGTTGAATCTAAGTGAATCTTTGTCTTCAGCATCAATTTTATTACAGCTTGTCTTTGGTTTTCGTTGTGAAGGTGCTATAAAGACGCTGTTGAACATCTACCACAAAGCAATCAAGCCAATGGAGGAAGCCTTCAAGTACAATGAGCTCAGGCAATATGAAGTCACAGGTAAGACTGCCTGTGTGGAGAAACTACGCTTGTGTCACCTGAACATCTGCAGGTTCTTTGAACAGCAGCACGTAACCTTTGCTACTGTATCCAATCAGAAACACTAACTCCCACCACATTGTACGATGCGTAGAGTCCACAGTTTAATGAGTTGGAGCTTTGAAGAAACCATGATGTCCATATAAAGTCGGTCATTAAGCTCAACCGTGGAGGCGGTGCTGATCATTTTTCAAACCAAGCACACAGAGAAGCACAATGAGGTCTCTGTGTGCAGAAGTCTAAAGGGAACGCCAAGGATCCTGCAACTTTGTTCCATAGATCTCCAGGGCAAGGAGGGGCGCACACTCCAGACTGAGTCGTGACACTTTGGGACACCTTGTGGTGTTGAATAAAAGTACAGGATTGGGATTCAGTGGCAATTTTTCTACGACATAATTTTGTATCAATAAGGTGTATGACATTAACAGACTGTGGTAAGTTGACGTGTTTTGCTTCTTGGGGTCCTGACCGAACCCCCATAAGGAACTACACGACAGGTATAAACCACCTAAAAAATGACTTTAAATAAGTAATAGACTGTGGAAATGTCATTCTCTTATTACTTTGTTCCAGATCTAAAATTATTTAGCCTGTACCGTCTTCCCATGACTGACGGATTCCACCTAAATCCAAAAAGTGCTAAAGAACGATAATTGAAGTTTGATTATCCCCAGAACGTTCAAAATTGAAAACTCATGCTGCAGACTCATGAATAGCATCATGGGTGGTGCTGTGGCAAAAGCAGGAATTCTGTTCAGTCAACATTGTATCAGTGCAGGGAACTAAATACTTGAGGAAGAATGCAGAATAAGATGCAGCCACATTTCAGCACATCATCTTACAAACTGCTTCCATGTTTCATTTCACTGATTAACAAACATACATATTTTTTTTCCCTTTCTCTCAAACACCATTTCTGCAACTGACGAACAAACCCTCAGATGCTGAGATCACCTCCAAGCCCATGGTTTTGTTCCTGGGACCCTGGAGCGTCGGCAAGTCGTCCATGATCAACTACCTGCTGGGTCTCCATGGCACTAACAAACAACTCTACACAGGTTCAGACAGAATAAAAACTCAATAAAAACCCCAAACTGAAGATCACTTTCTCTGTCAAAGTCCCACAAACCTGTACCATAAACTGTCCCCTCTTCCTCCCCGCGCGGGCCAGGTGCTGAACCCACCACATCTGAGTACACGGTCCTGATGGACGGGGAGAAGTTCCGCACCATAGAGGGCATCGTCATGGCAGCGGACAGTTCACGCTCCTTCTCTCCCCTGGAGCGCTTCGGCCAAGGCTTCCTGGAGCGACTGGTGGGCATCGAGATGCCTCACAAGCTGCTGGAGAGGGTCACCCTTGTTGACACACCAGGAATCATTGAAAACCGCAAACAGCAGGAAAGAGGTGACATTTGCAGACGGAAACACACGAGCAGATAAATAGATATCTTTGGCTTGTTCCATTGTCACACTGAGCAATATTTAAATAGTGGCTATACCATCAATCTCCCACACAAAACTGAATTGTAATAGCATGCTTCTTATCATGGGAACCCCTCCAGGGACATTTCAGCACAGCTCTGAGCAAACAGCTCTCTTACTGAGGTCCAGCACTACAGAATCCATCAGTTGACAACAATGTGTCATCAATATCACATTAAGCAGTTACAAATATGTAAAAGCTGGCAACCTACCTGGCTTTGGACCCGGTTAGATAGTCATTACGTGATTTAAGCAGAAAATTCAATTCAATTCAATTCACTTTTATTTGTTGACGGGGACTGTACATATTAATAAATACGAGTGTAAATACGCATGGTTGTAGCCAGAGGATAATTTCCAACATTCGTCCCCGCTGCAAATTAATGCCAGACACAGAATCGGACACCAGCAGACAAAGGAGACAAGATATGACATCCATACCAACAAAAACACAACATTAAAAGACACGACTGAGCTAGATAAAAATCATTAAGGAATAAAACATGTTACAATTGATACCAGTAATTAAGTGACCGTCATGTTTAAAGTGCTAAGTGCTTAAGTGCAAGAGTTTGTAAAGTGTTGATGCAGATTACACATCGCCCCATTGCTTCTTTAAAGTGCTCTAATGCTCAGATTTGTTAAGTGCTAATGCATATTGCACATTGCTTTATTGCACTTTAAAGTGATAAAAACTAAAGGGTGAAGACAAACTAAAAGTCTGTGACACTTTTCTCCTGAGAATTAATTTAGCACTGTAATGTAAAAGGTTTGAATCTATTAAGGCCTGAACTCTGGAAGAGAGTTACATATGTGACATACTGAGTCTTGTGTCCGTAATGCTGCACTGGGACATGATCTGTAAACGGACCTGCTCTTCCTCAGGTTATCCGTACAACGAGGTGTGCCAGTGGTTCATTGATCGAGCCGATCTGATCTTCTTGGTGTTTGACCCCACCAAGCTGGACGTGGGAGGGGAGCTGGAGATGCTCTTCCGGCAGATGAAGGGGCGCGAGTCCCAGATTCGCCTCATCCTCAACAAGGCCGACAGCCTCTCCACTCAGGACCTGATGAGAGTGTACGGGGCTCTGTTCTGGAGCATGGCCCCGCTGGTCAACGCCACGGAGCCCCCCCGGGTGTACGTCAGCTCATTCTGGCCTCAGGACTACGCTACGGAAACCAACCGAGGGCTTTTCATGAAGGAGGAGATCTCCCTCCTGGAGGATCTCAACCAGGTAAAACTACGATATGAGCTCTCAGTTTGGGAACTCTGACATCTCATAGTGATCTTTTGATGGTGAAAATAAGAGGCAGAGAGCAAATGGTGCAATGGGAGCATTGTCGGATTTGAGTTTGTTTTCGGCCTTTTGCATCACTTGCAGTTAACCCTTGTGCTGTCTGCGGGTCAAGGATGGAGGAAGAGAAGAAGGGAGGAAAGAAGGAAGGAAGGAAGGAAGGAAGGAAGGAAGGAAGGAAGGAAGGAAGGAAGGAAGGAAGGAAGGAAGGAAGGAAGGAAGGAAGGAAGGAAGGAAGGAAGGAAGGAAGGAAGGAAGAAAATAAAGAAGGAAGGAAGGAAGAAAATAAAGAAGGAAGGAAGGAAGGAAGGAAGGAAGGAAAGAAGGAAGGAAGGAAGGAAGGAAGGAAGGAAGGAAGGAAGGAAGGAAGGAAGGAAGGAAGGAAGGAAGGAAGGAAGGAAGGAAGGAAGGAAGGAAGGAAGGAAGGAAGGAAGGAAGGAAGGAAGGAAGGGAGAAAAGAGGAAGGGAAGAAGAAAGGAAGGAAGGAAGGAAGGAAGGAAGGAAGGAAGGAAGGAAGGAAGGAAGGAAGGAAGGAAGGAAGGAAGGAAGGAAGGAAGGAAGGAAGGAAGGAAGGAAGGAAGGGAGGGAGGGAGGATGGAAGGAAGGAAGGAAGGAAGGAAGGAAGGAAGGAAGGAAGGAAGGAAGGAAGGAAGGAAGGAAGGAAGGAAGGAAGGAAGGAAGGGAGGGAGGGAGGGAGGGAGGGAGGGAGGGAGGGAGGGAGGGAGGGAGGAAGGAAGGAAGGAAGGAAGGAAGGAAGGAAGGAAGGAAGGAAGGAAGGAAGGAAGGAAGGAAGGAAGGAAGGAAGGGAGGATGGGAGAATAGGAAGGGAGAAAATAAGGAAGGAAGGAAGGAAGGAAGGAAGGAAGGAAGGAAGGAAGGAAGGAAGGAAGGAAGGAAGGAAGGAAGGAAGGAAGGAAGGAAGGAAGGAAGGAAGGAAGGAAGAAGGGAAGAAGGAAGGAGAGATCAGGAGGAAAGAAGGATAGGACTTACGGGTCATTTTGACCCGAAGACAGCACAAGGGTTAAGAATCCACCCAAATTGTTCTTTGTGCAGTCAGCGCCACTCGACTGAAGATTGAAGTGAATCCTTTACATAAATGTGCCGTGATTAATGCCCGTTTCTCTCTCATGCTTTTTTTCTGTTTGCTTTCATCCCTCCCCGACGACCCTCCTCTTCCCTTGCAGGTGATTGAGAATCAAATAGAGAATAAAATCGCCTTCATCCGTCAGCACGCCATCCGCGTCCGCATCCACGCCCTGCTGGTGGACCGCTACCTCCAGACGTACAACGACAAGCTGGGCTGGTTTGGTGACGCGCATGAGGTGTTCCAAGACATCGTCAGTGACCCGGACAAGTATTACATCTTCAAGTCCATCCTGGCCAAGACCAATGTCAGCAAGTTCGACCTGCCCAACAAGGAGGCCTACCAGGACTTCTTCGGAGTCAACCCGGTGTCCAGTTTCAAGCAGCTGGCCCACCACTGCAGCTGGTCCAGCGGCTGTCTGCTGGAGAAGATCGAGAAAGCCATTTCACACGAGCTTCCGGCTCTGCTCAGCGGCGTCAACAAGAGTCCAGACACGCCGGCTCCAGCCAAGGCCGCGTCAGGGCCCCCGCCCCCTCTGCCTGGCACCTGCCAGGGTCCCGGGTGTGAGGAGAAACCCAAGAACCGCTGGAGGAAGCAGTGAGATGAAGAAGAAGAGAAAAAAAACCAGGCTGCATGAGGAAGAACAGTGGAGGCAGATGGCAGCAACGGCCAGAGGGTTTCTTGAAATAACCTCCACTTGTGTGGATTTGAGGACTGGCTGTGGAACAGACAGATTTAATGAGAGAAAAAAAAGAGTAGAAAATGTGCAAAGATGTAACTGGCAAACCTCAGCCAGAGAGGACACTAAGAATATTTCTTAGTGCTGAAAAGAATCTGCTGAATGTACCAAATGGACAATTATACGCTCAACAAGTTTTCAGATACTTCCATATGTCTTCCTCACAACAGCATCCATCATGTGCTCAACGCTCTATAGGACATCCATATAAAAGAAATACGTTTTTGAACGAAATCTTCGATCACAGCTTTATGTATTGTGTAGATAAAAAGGTTTATGTCAACTTTCTATTTGAAACCATCAGTGTTAAAGTTTGTGCTAAATATTTTCAGAGGAAAAATACTCGGAGCAAACTTTTACATAATCTCACAATATATACATATATATATACATTAAATTTAAGTGTTTTTCAGTGTCATTCATTATTTATTCTCATTTTTCATCATTCAATTACATTTAATCTCTGTGCTGGTAACACCTGGTTGTCATCTAAAGCCACAGAGGGTTGGTAGATTAAAACAGATAAAGGATGTTCCCGTTGTGTTTTCTTGCTGTATTTCACTGTGTTACAGGACGCTGCACAATAATTTGACTCTGTAATGTACTGTACTATATACATTATATACACTGTTTTTGTGTAATTCAAAAACATTGATTGAAGCGCTGCAGAACAGACAGAGGATCAGACAGATGATGATAGAAGACTACAACAAGACAACAAATCAGCCACCAAGATTAAGTCTTTTATTTAGTTTTCCTCATTTCTGCTCTGTCTCTCCATATATATATTATATATATATATATATATATATATATATATATATATATATATATATATATATATATATATATATATATATATATATATATATATATATATATATATATATATATATATAAAATCATAACTTCAATGACATTAAGGCATTTCAGCCTTCTTTAACTAGCTGTACCTCGGTGTTGTTGCATACAAGGGCATTTCCTTTACTTTGATGTTTTAGGTCTGTTTTCAATTTTCATTTTTTTGTGTGTGTTTGACTTATTTCGAGTAAACAACAAAAACAAATCAGCAAACGTGTTTCCTTTATGGGGCCTGAAAAGCATCCAGTTCAAATTGCCTCCGCGGAAGAATTATGTGTTTGTATATCTTTACATGTTTGGGTGTTCAGCTGCACAAAAACAAGGACAAACAGGGGGGAATGGGGGTGGAGAAATGTAAAACGTATGTGAGCAAAAAAAAAACCAGTTCTCACAAAATACACAGCTCGGTACCATGATAAATGATACAATTATAGGCTAATTGCTCCATTTACAGTATGTTAGCATTGTATATGTTTGAACATGGTAAATGTGTGACCACATCAGCAGCAGTAGCAGTTAATTATCTTTCATAACATCTGGTTTACACGTATGTGGAAGTCGTAGATTTTATTGCCTGTATCATAATATTTCATTTCTTAACGGCGGTACAAAGGAACAAAAATAATATTGCACCAGGTCTTAAGAGATCAAATAAATAAAATCTATATTTCTTGACGACTTCAGGTTAATTCTCATCAGCAGGGACTAAAATCAACCACCAGGTGGCGCTTCTGTTCAAGGCCATGACTACCTATTGTATCATGGCATGTTAAAAAGGTTTACAAGAAGGTTCTTTCTAAAAGTTAATCAAATTTAACATTTACTATAACTCTAAACTCGGGAAAGTAATTACCATCCTGGCTGGAAAAAGAAATGTGAAAAAAACCCCACTTTCATCTATATTATTTTAGAAAATCTATTTTACCTCAGGATATGATAAACCTATTCTTTAACTCTCATGTCTGCTAATAGTTTGCCTCAATCTTGTCTGGTAAAGGTCTGTTTAGGTGAAAGTATTGTTTGTTTTGAAGAGTCATTTCCAAGCTTAAGTCAAACACTCTCTTGCTCACACACAAACACACAAAATCTTCAAAAAAATTAAAAAGGGGGGATGATCCCAGGTATCAGATACCAAGATGTATTAAAGAACTAATTCTATTAAAATCTTTTGTGCTCCTCTTAACTCCATTGAGGGGAATTTCTTAGTATCAAATGGCTTCATGCTAAAATACAGAATCTGAAACCGTCAACTGAAGTCGCATTAAGCATTTAATCCTGTTCTGGACGTATGATTATCTATAAGTTTTTATATTCAAAGTTATTGTCAGTTGTATGTAATCAGATCCTTTCACTCATTCAGTTAACATGATTGAAATTAACCACAGAGGCTGTTTAGTGGCAGACGAGAGAATAACAAAAAAAAACGACTTCAGATAGTTTAACACTATATAAACTTTATATAATAACTTACCCAAGAACTTTTATTCTTTCTTAATTTTTTTTTGCCTTTTTTAGTTTAAACTATAGTCGAGCATTGATACCTTGTTTGAGACCAAAAAAAACATTGATTTCCAGTTGATTCAGCTGTCAATGAATTAGACGTGTGAGCTTTGCGTTAGTCCCTTTTTAAAATATCAGTCTGTAAAAGACTGTGGATCATATTGCAAACTGTATTGTGTCTTGCGTCATATTTTTATGTATATTTTACAAACACTCAAAGTTGGACAATGAGTTGTAGTCAATGATGGCAAAGTTAAGAGTCAAGGGATCAACAAGGCTCTTATAACTGATCACTACATCACTTGGAAGTCAGGACCCCATCAAGTGAGCTGTTCAATATTTCAGTCTAAATTCAAGCGGTGGTATACAGTAGTTTCACAAGAGGCAGCCCACCAGTCTGACGTTGTCATATCAGGCTGGAAAGTCCGGAAAATCAAGCTTATAAAAGGTAAAAATGAGTTCAATGAAAAGTCCCCCCACTATTTTAAATAAGTGGAGTTTCCTGTTTGTCACCACCTTTTTGTTTTTCCACAGTTTGCTGAATAGTGTCTTCTTTTTCTTAGCACCATGATCAATATCTGTGCCGTCCTGCAGCTGACTCTGTACAGGATGACAAGAGGTCCATTTCCCCAGAGTGCTATGTGTACTATGACATGTTCATGTTCACACAGCATAAACGCACCGTGCACATGTCATAGCTACCACACCTCCAGACACGTGTTCCAGCTCGTGTCATGTGTTTGCTGAGCCGACACCGCGCCCCCAGGTTCTGGTGCAGACTTATCACTGCTGCTTTATCAGTCCTCTCTGGGAAGCTCTTGAACTTAAGCATGGGCGCACCACCCACATGCTGTGTAAACACACAAACAATCCACGGTTTACAGAAACATTAGTGCATCTTTAAACACTCAATCACCACTATAAATCTATATTATATATTTTATCTTTTTTCTGCTCCCCTGCAGTTCAAAACCTCATCAATTTGCTTTATGTACTGTAGTTAAATACAGCTTAAATACAGTTAAATGTCAGCTTGGTGACATTAATGAGGAAGATACTTTGGAAATGAATAATGATGCATTTGTGGGTCCTTCTGCAAAATTTAGAATAATTTTTACTATGTCAAAATTCCTAGAATAGCAAACCATCCGTTTTTTTTCTTCTAACTATTACCTAACAGTTTTCATGGTGGAAATGACAATGTGAATTTGAGCCCCCTAAAAGCTGTTCATGCACTATTTAACAACTACAATATTAATGAGTGGTACGTTTCCACTCAGCAGAAAATACTAGCAGTCCCACAAACTCCATTTAGAAACACATATCTTCTTAAAACACGACACAGCTATACATAATAAAAGCAAGCGCTTTAGGAAAACGGTATCTGCCATGAAATCTCCCATGAAATCTTTTGATCCTGTCACAAAACATGACACAAACCTTTACATCAAACTAATAATCAACATGTTAGATTTCATGTTACATACATACATACATACATACATACACACATACATACATACATACATACATACATACATACATACATACATACATACATACATACATACATACATACATACATACATACATACATACATACATACATACATACATACATACATACATACATACATACATACATACATACATACATACATACATACATACATACATACATACATACATACATACATACATACATACATACATACATACATACATACATACATACAACCTTTTTTCACAGATGCTGTTATAATAATTGGAAAACTAAAGTAGGGCTATTTTAGTGCTATAAGACACATTTAAAAACAAACGGGATGCTAGCTAAAATTGAAATAAAAAATTGTATTTTGAGATAACTTATATTAACTTAGAATACTTGGAAGAAACTATTGCCTGTAGTTTTGTATTCATGTATATTTCCCATGGCATATGATTCCAGCTTCCCATCAGCTGAGAAAGTCTTGCCAGAGACATGCAAATTGCCCCTTTCATTAGCAATTATTGAAACTTTGATGTATGTGCAGATGGTTCATCTTTATTTATCCTGCAGAAGGGAGCCTTCTCTGTCTACAAAGAAAAATCTGAGATCTTGATTCATAAAACCAGTGGTAAGCCTTATACTTTTAGATAGTGATGGCCTTACGTGATCTAGTCCAGAAGTATCACTTTAATATATTTGTTGATGTCTAGAAGAACTTTGTTGACTTAAAATGGATTTCTGATTTGTGTCTGATTCTGCGTGACTTCTCCAATAGAGCTGTGTATTTTAAATGTAAGACTGCTTGATGGCCCAATAATTTCCCTCATTATTGCTTTACATCAAAGGACTGCAGTTTTCTGAATCTCCCAATAACGATAGAAATGTAATCTTTGAATTGTTTAATACATTTATTAATGTTAAAAAAAAATGTGTTTTTGTAGACACTATATTACAGACTGATGAATTCATCACTACCTTACCTTCAAAGGAAGTATTTGTAGGACAATTGGTATTGTAAATGTTAATTGTGTTATTATTATTATTATTATTATTATTATTATTATTATTATTATTATTATTATTATTATTATTATTATTATCATTATTATTATTATTATTATTATTATTAATTAACTGACATGTCAGGATATTAGACTTAATTAAACAGAGATGAAAATCATGGCATATTTCGAGTATGTAGTTAAAAGGAAGGCAAAAAACAAATAAACAAAAAAACTCATAAAGCTTGCTTAATTGACTAGAATTGATTACAGGCACATGCCATATAACTCGTGTTAATGCTTTAAAAACACAAGATAAGCGAAAACGTGCAATTTGCCTACTTCTGTCTCTTATTTGGACTAACTAAATTTGACAGGATAGCCCTGAAGTGTTAAAGTGTTAATCTTTGCCTGGCAGGCTGCTAAAGTAAAGAAAATGATTGGGCAAAAGCAATATTTCCAGAGTAACATCCAGAGTAACAGCCCAACTGGATGGTAATGCACTTAAATGTACTTATTTGTGATGTCGTTGTTGTTGAGTGTAGTGTGGGTGATGGGCTCAGGGTCCAGTTTAGCAGTATGAACGTTAAAATAGTCATTTACAGGAGTTGACTGCAGTCAAGCGCCTCAATGAATATCCATCAGAAACTATCAAGTTATCCAATGACAAGTAGGAACATACCGGAAGTCAAAGTCTGCCTTCAAACTAAAGGAACAAAATGATGTTATTTTTAGCTTGATTTAAAGTAGTTTGCACAATTTACCTTTAAGGGGTTAAAAAGATCTTGGTAAAAGTTTTGTTGTATTTACTATAGAAATAATCATTAATGACTACCATCTAACTCTGCTAATAGCTGAGTTATTCACACGTTTCAATAAAGGTCTTACTAACTATTCTACATACATAAATATGATTAAAAATAGTAAAACAATAAGACATATCACCAATTACATGTTCTTCTTCTTCATTGTTCAGCAAATAAACAGATAATTAGCGTGACAATAAATATGATAATATGATGACGATAAAGATCATAAGCTACACTAAGTGACTAAATACTTTAACATTGAAAAAGAACATTAAAACAAGCAATGATCAGGATAAAAGACAATAATATATGTTTTATTACCTATGGATTTTTAGATAAATAATGATATTTCTAAACTGAAGGTGTAGGCTACTTTTATAGAAAACTGAATTAGTGTCCAACCATGTAATCCAATTAACCCTTTCTGAAGTAGCAGGTTAAGTTATTTAGTTGTTCTATAACTCATGTGCCACTTTTTACGGAAGAGTATTAGTGCCAGGCAGGAGAAAAATAAAAATAATATTTTAGAGGATGAATTTTCTTTTCATAATGCACTTCGAAAAAAAAGTCGAAATGTCAAGAAAAAAGTCGAAATGTCGAGAAAAAAGTCGGAATGTCGAGAAAAAAGTCGGAATGTTGAGAAAAAAATCAGAATGTTGAGAAAAAAATCAGAATGTCCAGAAAAAATGTGAAATGTCGAGATTAATGTTGAAGTACAATTTCGAGAAAAAAGTCAAAATGTCCAGAAAAAAGTCGAAATGTTGAGAAAAAAGTCGGAATGTCGAGATTAATGTTGGAGTACAATATCGAGAAAAAAGTCAAAATGTCGAGAAAAAAGTCAAAATGTTGAGATTAATGTTGAAGCACAATTTCGAGAAAAAAGTCAAAATGTCGAGAAAAAAGGCGGAATATCGAGATTAATGTTGAAATACAATTTTGAGAAAAAAGTTAAAATGTCGAGAAAAAAGTCGGAATATCGAGATTAATGTTGAAATACAATTTCGAGAAAAAAGTTAAAATCTCGAAAAAAAACTTGAAAAGTCAAGATTAATGTTGAAGTACAATTTTGAGAAAAAAGTCGAAATAGTTTTTCAACTTTATTCGTGAAATTACGACCTTATTCACGAAATGCCAACTTTATTCGCGGAATTTCGACTTTATTCACGAAATTTCCACTTTTTTCTCAAAATTGTACTTCAACATTAATCTCGACATTTCAACTTTTTCCTCGACATTTCGACTTTTTTCTCGAAGTGCACAATAAAAAAAAAAATCTTCCCCTCTCAAATATTTTTTCTCCAAATATTCTTACTTTTACTTTTAAACATTTTTAAACGCCAAGCAAAAGAACTCCAGAATTCCTATTTTATTCTGGAAGTCCTGAACGTGTGACCGGAGACGGCGTGTTTGCGGGCTGCTGCGCGCTTCACTCGTGTCTGGCTCCAGCAGCCCGCACTGCCACAACAGCTGGGGAAGGATTTCCGACCGAGGCACAACGAAGATGGTGGCAGTGGCCGGAGTGGAACAACTACTGTCCCCCGGATAAAAGCGAGTCTATCCGCAAGCAAGGCTGTGGTTTTACGCGCGGGTGTTGCAGCCCAGCCTCGCCAGAGAGAGAGAAAAAGGGAGGCAACCAACGGCGGACGGAAGAGGACGCACCACAGCCAAGAGCGCACAGTGTTGTGTTTGTTGGACACATGCACGCCAGCGAAAAAGCAGCGCTTTCCAGAGCAGAGGAACGGGCTGAGATAAAGATGATAAAGAGCGGGGTTTGGTGATCCGCGCAGAGGAGATCCGAGGAGTTTTCCAGCGCTGCTCTCTGGATTTTTTCCCCGTCTTTTTTGCTCTGAGGGAATGCGAGGGGAGGAAATCCAGCCTCAGCTCCAAATAAGCCGAGACTCTTAACTTGGTCTCTTCTCCAAACTCAGGAAATACGGCCTGGGAAAAAAAAAAAAAAAAAAGTTTGGGAGCTTTTGGAGACTGGGTTTCTTAAAAAAGAAAATACTTAAAAACAAACCAACAAAACAAAAACAAAGTCATAATATTTCTGTACTAGGGTCGGCGTTGATTGCATGGAATAAGTTGAAGAAAAGCACTGGAAGTGCACCAAGGTTTAGTGGTGTTATTTCTTTGCCAGAGTTTGATCATCACTATTTATAGCCCAGCCCGCTCCAGCCGGGGCTGTTCCTCATAGCTGCAGCCTGTGTTTTGCCAACTGCGCGCAACAAGTTGCAGACACTCCCAGCAGGGGTAAAACCCACGCTAATTTGGGGCAAGTGGATGGAATTTTTCTGCTCTCGTCCTTGTCGGATCATGCGTGTGTGGACGTCGCACAGCCCTTCCTGACTGAGCCCCTCTTTGGAGAGCAGGGGGGACATTAACGGTGCAGATCCGGGGGAGGGAGTTCAGGAAAGGACGGGGCTGCATCCGTGGGAATAGGCCTGCCCTGTCAGGCCTATTCCTATCATTTGGGTTTGGGGTTTCCAAAATAACTCGATCTCCAATGTTTTGCAAAGGCCCACCGGAATAAAGATGGAAGGAGAATACATGGGAATAAGGAGTGGAAACCCTTTGCGCGCTGAGCCACGCACGAGAATGGATGTAGTGGGAGGTAAAGCCGATTTAATAACACATCACTTTTTTAATTAACTCAATGAACAGTTTCAGACTGCCATTTATTTTTATGTAAGACATTACTGTGTGTTAAGATCGCTGCTCTAGATAAAACTGCCATCACATTTTTTTTAGTGTTTGTCTGTTAAGTTATCGGCCACTTTACAACGCGTGTCATCTATATGGCCCATATTTTTTTAAATGATAGAGTAAATAAAACCCACTCATTTTTATTTTTGAACACCGTTAAAGGCCGTTAAGGACGACAGGGGGGAGAGCGTGTAAATGGGTCATTTATGGAGTTAATAAGGAGGCTGTAACTTCAGCATCCTCACTAAACCCGCACATCCTTATACTGGCGAACCGGGGGATGAATACACGGGATTTTCTCTGATCTCAACTCCTGTAATGCCAGGATTATCGGGATATCACGCACGCTGCGGTGAGGTAATTTCCAGCCGTGTAACGTCGGGGCTGACTTGATGGAGAAAAGCCGTTTGCATCAGTGATGAGAGATGTTGAGAGCAGCAGGCAGGAAGGTTGATGCCAGTGTTGCTGGAGAGTAAACGCCGGGCTCCATCAGCCCGCGGCCCGTGAGGACAGGGATGCTCGTGATGTGATGCTGACGCAGATCCAGGCTGGATGATGATGCTGTGGCTCAAGACTCTGGAACGGTGCGTCTTGTGTGAGTGAGTGAGTGAGTGAGTGAGTGAGTGAGTGCAGGCTGCTGCGTGTGCACCGTGATCTCCGTCCGGCAGCGTGACTGCTCCAACCTGCAGCCCCCCCTCGCCCTCTGTGACCTCCTCCCTGCTCTCCTTTGCACACGTCTAACTGCAGGAGACGGTGAGACCCGCACCTGTACCCCCCCATCTCCCCCATCTCCCCCATCTCCCCCATCTCCCCCCCACACACCAACATGGCCACCCTGCAGCATCACCGGCAGCTCCTCCTGCACGGCACGGAGGTGAGCTGCGACTCCGGGGAGGGAGCCGTGACCGTGCGCATCACCAACAACACGCGGCAGCACGACACGCTGCGAGCTGCAGTACGAGGAGGAGGAGGAGGAGGGGGAGGTGGGGGCTTCGGGGGTGCCAACAGAGTGAACCCCAACCTTCACAAGTACAGCATCTCGTCCAGCTGCAGCTCGGCCGACTCCAGGCCGGCGGCGACCTCCACCTCCTCCAGGGTGCAGGTGAGAGCGCCGCCTCTGTTCGAGCGCTCCGCGGCTCAGTGCTGGGACCCCAAGTTTGACTCTGCCGTCCTGGAGGAGGCCTGCCAGGAGAGGTGTTTCCCTCACACGCAGCAGCGCTTCCGTTACGTCCTGTTCTACCTGGCGGTGGCGGCCGTGCTCTGGGGCGTGTACTTCGGGGTCAACGGCGATCGCTGCTGCCCCATGACCTTCCTGGTCCCCACCGCCTCCTTTCTGGCCTTACTAGTGCTCCTCTTCATGTTCACCTTCACCCAGCCGTACACGTGGCTGTACAACCAGACCTCCTTGCTCCTGATAGCAGTCACCTTTGCAGTCACGTTAGCTCCACAGATCCAGACTGCTGGCTACTCTCAGCTGGACTGGGCCGGTCGTCGGAACACCTCCTATGTGTCCCGGGATCAAGTGACCTGCATCTCTCCCGTGGGAACGTTTTCCTTGTGCATGGAGGTTCTGTTGTTGCTATATAGCGTCCTCCATGTCCGTCTGTATGCCTCGGTGATGCTAGGTCTTCTCTATTCTATATTATTCGAGGCACTGGGATGGCTGCCGTTGCTTCACGACACTGCTACACACGATTCTGAATGGGAAAGAGACACACTCCGATGGCTGGGCCCGGCCAAAGGATTGCTCCACCTGTGTGCCCACGTCATTGGCATCCACCTGTTCATCATGTCGGAGGTGCGTTCCCGTAGCACGTTTCTCAAAGTGGGCCAGGCCATTATGCACGGCAAAGACTTGGAGGTGGAGAAGGCCTTGAAGGAGCGAATGATCCACTCGGTCATGCCGAGACGAGTCGCGGATGAACTGATGAAGCAAGGTGATGACGAGGGCGGCGGTGAGAACTCCGGCAAGCGGTACTCGTCTGGTGCCTGCTCCGCCTCGGCCGTCGCAGTGGGTGGTGGTGGAGGTGGCGGAGCGTCGCAAGCTCAAAGTGTTATAGGCTCCAAGAATAACCATCACAACAAACGCAAGAAGACCTCCATCCCCCGAGGGCAGATCATATTCAGACCCTTCAACATGAAGCGCATGGAGCCCGTCAGCATCCTCTTTGCAGACATTGTGGGCTTCACCAAAATGTCTGCCAATAAATCCGCCCCGGCTTTGGTGGGCCTTCTCAACGACCTGTTTGGACGTTTTGACAGACTCTGCGAACTCACGTGTTGCGAGAAGATAAGCACCCTGGGGGATTGCTACTACTGCGTAGCCGGCTGCCCCGAGCCCAGGCCGGACCACGCGTACTGCTGCGTGGAGATGGGCTTGGGCATGATCCAGGCCATTGAGCAGTTCTGCCAGGAGATGTCCGAGACTGTCAGTATGCGCGTCGGCGTTCATACCGGCACCGTCCTGTGTGGGATCCTGGGAATGAAGCGCTTCAAGTTCGATGTTTGGTCTAACGATGTCAATCTGGCAAACTTGATGGAGCAGCTTGGTGTGGCAGGCAAGGTCCACCTGTCGGAAGCCACTTCTCGGTTCCTGGATGAGCGTTACCAGAGGGAGGACGGCCGCGTGGCAGAGAGAGCTGGCCAGAGTGTGATGGAGAAACTGAAAGGTGAGTAACTGTTCCCCAATGATTTCCATGTGAATTCTCTTCATCAAATGTCACGGTGTTGCAGAAATCAATGCAATCACAACCTCTCTGGTCTCGGACGCCGTTAGGCTGATTAATCCAACGCAGCCTATAAAAGTCTATGATAATAAAAGTAGGACTTCATTGCAGGTCAATAAAGTCACACATTTACAGGACAAATATTGACATCTGACTCGACGTGTATACCTCAGCACACGGTCATCAGGTCTGACTGGGGTCACTGCATGTTTAGACGGCACTGAAAAATGTTATCTGACCAGCTATTCGTGTCGACGCGGTGTACCAGTCGCTGCAGAGATCGGAGCAAGAGAACGAGAGATAAGAGCACCAGGAAGAGACACACTTTTTGCTTTACATCATTTGGATATTGTTCAACCGTTCCCAACTGCCAGTTGAAAAACAACAAAATCAAGAAAATCAGTGCTTTCTTCATGCAAACCTTTGGTACGCTCAGTTTTGTTTGTTTTTTTTGGGATAAGTATAGTTTTACAATATGTTTTGGAGCAGCGTTTCATGGATGCATTTTGAATGACAGGCTTTCACCACCGAGATTAAAACCTTTAATCTTTAAATACAACAAATGAATATGAAATCCTCGCCACAGACAAATGTTTGCAGCGTGCATGAAAACAATAATAACAGATACTAGTGGCTCGGCAATGACGAGATGGACGTAGTTTACGGAGGGGGGACTGTGACGAAGGCCTGGTAGCCCGGCGGCAAGAGCTGGGTCTGGACAAACGGGAGTTTTAATGTTCTGGGGCGTGTCACTCTGCTGGGTTAAACAGGTGCCCGAAATATCTCGTACTCTGCCCGTAGGACTAGAAAAACCGCAGATAAGATATAAAAAGTTCAGAAAGGCCATCAGCTCTCCTGTGTGACACTTATCCAACGCTTGCAGGCTATTGACTCCATAAGGAGGGGGAAATGGATCATAATATTTACTTAGTGTAAAAATACAGTGGACATTGTAGTCGAGACTTTTTCAGTAACTAATATTCATACAAATAAACATTGTTTTTTTAATTTTAGTTCAGGATGTCATATATAGCATACTAAAGTGTGTGGAAGTATCCTTTAAGATTAAATGTCTTTTTTTCGTAGGATTAGATGCGTAGGAAACTCTGCAGATATCATTTGGTGCTTGTTAATATAATGTAACCTTGTATAGTTAAGGATATTTTAAACTGACAAATCACGACTTGTATCACATAATCACATTAACCTTTGACTGTGGATGTGGGCATGCAAGCACACACACATACACACAAAACAACACGCACACATGCAGTGTGCTGCAATCGGTGGAACTAATCTCTCCTGCAGGGAATTCCTCGTGGGCCATCTAATCTTAGGTTGCATTTGAAAAGAGAGGGTCTATTCTGTTGTCAGGCCTTATGACAGAGCGTATTCACACTGGGCTCTAATTGGTGCCATCACTCTCTATTTCCAGACTGGCGAACGGTGACACAGTGAGATATTGACAAGCAGCTTTTGTTGAGGGAGAGAAAAGGGGAGATTGAATAGCTTGTAGTTTCCCACTGAAACAGAGAGCAGCAGTTTCCTGTGCAGAAAGAGCAACAAGACTGACAGTTTGCTTCTCTTGTGTAGAGAAAAAGGGAGTTGACACAGCTTTTCTTCTTAAAAAGAGAAAAGAAAAGAAATGGGTTGTTTTAACAGGAGAGAAATGAGCAGTCGTCTTTTGAGGGGAGCAATTTGTAAGGATCTCATGATGACTCGTTTAACTCTTACTTTGTGTAAAAGAATGGAAAATTTCATCAGAGAAAAGTGATGAGGATGTCTTAAGTCGGTGAATACATCTGTTCATGTGGGCAACTACAATGTTAATATACTCAGGAATTAATCAGTTTGGCAGAAATGTGTCATTCTGCCAAGACGCTGCGTGTCTCTCTGCTTAAGACTGCTCGCAACCATTTGCAGCCATCTCAGTTTATTGTGTATTCAAAGCCTCTCCAGGAATGTTTTCCCCGCTCATCCTTGCCCCACTGTCTCATCTAAGCTTGTCTGTTACACTATTTAATCACTTAATGCAGTCTGAGTGATCCCTCGTACGGTTTGTTTTCCTTCTTTTCAGTTCCTTGTCAAAAACCACCAGCAGTTTGTCAGTTATGTGGCCTGAAAACAGCTTGCACTGTATTTTACAATTTCTGGTACATTTGATGTCGATTTCTAATGTCTAACAAAGTCAGTGTTGGTGTGGGCGATAAAATATTAATACTTTTGTGTCACTTCTGTCATATTCCACATCTTTCCTTCTGCTTTTCCTCACCCCTGCTGTGTAATCACATTCATTGCTTCAGTCTCTCACCTATCACCGAGGTCTGTACTTGTCATCTGTTGTGTAACGCAGCTTTAATGCTGCCTGTCTGTCTGTCCGTCTGTCTCTGTCTGTTATTAAAAAAGCTTTGCTATAGATCACCCAGCAGGCTGAATGAGTCACTTCAGATGGCGTGCTCTGAGTATTTTTCCTCTTTGCCTCCTGATATTGATCACCTTTGAGCATCCTGAGCTGATCCAATCAAGCAATGCCTGATCATGAATTAGAGACGATCGTTTTCACCAGCTAATTATAAAAAAATATTGTATTGGGGTTAGGGCTGGGCGATATGGACCAAAAGTCATATCTCGATATTTTCTAGCTAAATGGGATGCTCGATATATATCTCGATATTTTTTCTGTGCCATAATTGGGGTTTCCCCCAAAGCATTATAGCATAGCATCTCTGTTAGCTTCATTTTTTTCTGAGGCAAACCCTTAAAAAAAACAGTCAGTTTTAATACAATGCCTCGTGCCAAATGTCACACAGGTTCCTTTATTAACAGAGTCTGCACAATATCAACATGTATAAAACAAATGAAATAAAAATAAACTGCCTGCATATATAGAATAAAATGCTTCTTGAATAAAATAAAACAAATATCCCTTTCCTGCATAACAATTAAATTAAAATACACTGTACAATTAATACAGTGTAGACAGTAACAGGCAGACTTTTCCACTGAGGTTGACAGTTGTGCAAATAACAAAACATTTGTGCAAATCTCAAATAAAACATTCAAGTCAATTTGTCACAAAATAAGCTATATCAAAATAAAAAAAAATAAAAATAAAAATAAAAAATAAAAAAAAATTTTTTAATCGATATAAACGATATTGTCTCGTACCATATCGCGTTTGAAAATATATCGATATATATTAAAATCTCGATATATCGCCCAGCCCTAATTGGGGTGATGCAAACAGTGATTGTTACATTTCATGAAATCTCATTGCAGACAGAATAAATATGAAATAAATCAAATGTTCAATAGCATCCATTCTCTCATTTTAGGTAAACACAATATTCCCCCAAAAAGTTGTTGGCCAGTTTGAAATGACACCGTTTCTTCTCACAGGATTTGAAATATGGCCTTGCATTAAGGATGCTTGGTAATGAGGCATTTCAGGTGATAGTCAGACATTATTCTTCTCTTATTGGGGGACAGGTCAGTGTTACAGGCGGGCCACTCCGGTGTCTGCACCTTCTTCTTTGTCGTCCCTGCTTTTACAATGTGTGCAGATTGTGACTTTGTATTGTCTTGTTGAAGAATTCACAGACAGCCCTTTTGTTCCAAAATTAAATGACCTTGATTTAGCTTTGGTTTGTATTTGAAGAAACGTGCTCTTCAGGAACACAATCAGGGATAATGTGGGTTTCAAAACCTTGTCCAAGGACAGCTGGATATATGAACTGTGAAAGTTTGAACCTGCCGGTGTCTGACACGTTCTGGTTAATGCAGGATGTTGCTCCTGAAGTATATGTGCATTATCTGCAAATTTCTGCCATGATGCAATCAAAAGCAATGAAAACAATTTATAACTGCATCTTAAAACAACAAAAAAACTGAAGGAGAAAGCAGCAACCTAAACTTTCCTGGCAAGTACGAACATGAACACTTCTACAGTCGTGATGCTGATAACAAGAAGGAGTAGTTAAATTACTAAGTCTACATTTAAATTGTTTTGAATTTAACGATAATTTAATAACACAGTTTTAGCTTGATGAACTGGTGCCCTGTGCAGAGTACACCCTTGCTTTTGCCCCAAGAGAGCTAGGATAGGCTCCAGCAGATCCCCGCGACCCCGTATAGATAGATAGATAGATAGATAGATAGATAGATAGATAGATAGATAGATAGATAGATAGATAGATAGATAGATAGATAGATGGATGGATGGATGGATGGATGGATGGATGGATGGATGGATGGATAAATAATTATTTGGACTGCTGAAATTGGATAATAAGTGAAATCATTTCCCACGGCACATCTGACAATCTACCACGGTACACTAGTGTGCCACGGCACAGGGGTTGAAAAACACGTCTGTACAGCTTTTCTTTTTTTTTTTTTCTCTTACACACAATTGGCTCTTGAGGCTCCAGAAAAGTCCTCAGCGCAGAACCAGCCTTGTTTATCAGTCTGTTTATCAGTCAGTTCTCTGGCTCTGGTCACAACAGGTGACAGATGGAGTTGTACCTTCAACCACAGAATAATAAAACATATGCAAAACCTTCCCATAAAAGCTGATGGACCTCAGGACTGGTCAGCTTCACGCTTTTGTATAGAAAGTCTCAGCATTGCATCTCCAATACGTTCTGTTGTTCAGGGGAGCACTGTGGTTCTCCATCACCCCCACCCCTTGTCCCAGGACAGAAATGGTGTTTGGCTGTGATCTCCGTCATCTCCTTTTGTCTTTTCAAGATGATTGATCCCACTCTAGGGCTGGGCGATATATCGAGATTTTAATATATATCGATATATTTTCAAACACGATATGGTACGAGACAATATCGTTTATATCGATTTAAAAAAAAAAAAAAAAAAAAAAAAAATTTACATTTTTTTTTTTTATGATTTTGATATAGTTTATTTTGTGACAAATTGACTTGAATGTTTTATTTGAGATTTGCACAAATGTTTTGTTATTTGCACAACTGTCAACCTCAGTGGAAAAGTCTGCCTGTTACTGTCTACATTGTATTAATTGCACAGTGTATTTTAATTTAATTGTTATGCAGGAAAGGGATATTTGTTTTATTTTATTCAAGAAGCATTTTTATTCTATATATGCAGGCAGTTTATTTTTATTTCATTTGTTTTATATATCATTTTGATATTGTGCAGACCTCTGTTAACAAAGGTACCTGTGTGACATTTGGCACGAGGCTTTGTATTAAAACTGACGTTTTTTTTAAGGGTTTGCCTCAGAAAAAAATGAAGCTAACAGAGATGCTATGCTATAATGCTTTGGGGGAAACCCCAATTAAGGCACAGAAAAAATATCGAGATATATATCGAGTATCGCCATTTAGCTAGAAAATATCGAGATATGACTTTTGGTCCATATCGCCCAGCCCTAATCCCACTCCATGCCACCAAGGGGTCCACAAGTTCTCCGTACTCATTCCGTTGTCCACCATTGATACAGCCACCGACTGCCGAGTGAGCTGAGCGTCTCTGGAGATGAGGTGGTAGAGAAATGGTGGGAGTACGGTCCCTGCTGTCCCCTGAGCTGCTGACCACTCATTCAGACATGCAACCTTTAAATCTTACGCAGTGGCGTCTTTATCGGGTAGGCAATCGCGGAGGCATCCACTCATGTTTTCTGTGATTTCTCACGTACGAATGCAGGCTGAACAGTGAATAGTGTTAACAGCTCTGTAAATATTCATCTGCTTTGTCCAGATTAATATGGGGTTGCTGGAGTAGGCAGGGGAAGGCATTTTCACCTCTAAATGTCGGATGGTATTCATACTGCCTGAGGGGGGGGCAGTGTCCGTCTCTCCACAGCTTGAATGTTAGTGTAACTGAGCTATAGCTACTGAGGGCCGATTGATTCGATTTTGAATGCAATGCAACAAGGCAAGACATCACAACACTGGAACCTGTTTCACCGGACCTTTTAACTGTACTAATGAACGTAACTTCTTCATGATCAACTTCTCCATCATTTGATGGAGACACATTTGTATTGATACAGTCGTCAGGCAGGACATATGCAAGTAATCATACCTCTGGCTAGCTAACACAACCGAACGTATATATGTTGTTTCTTTACTGTTTTCAGTTTCACTTTGTCTTGTCTATCCAGTTTTTTGGTTGTGGGTTGTATTTGTTTTGTTAAACTGCTCTTTATTTAATCCCGTTATTTCCTGCAGTGGGGAATTTTTAAGTTTCTCTTGCTGAGCATAGCTACTTTTGAGAAAAGAAGTCGAAATGTTTTCAGGTCGTTTTGGTGTGGGTTGACAGGCGCAACAGTCATTCTTTATGGTGTAGCAGGATGTTCTGTATGTCGGCTTCACTTGAAATTTGAGATGACGCACAAACCATTTCAGTTTGTGTCATCTACAGATTACAATGTATATGTGGATTAAAAGCACATAAATATGTCTCTTGAATTTGTGTCTGTGCAAATGGACCCTGTTGTGCAACAGGTCCATTCTGCTCCTGCAGTGAGATGCGGTGGGATTTCATTCTCTCAGGTTCTCTCTTGGTTAGCCTGTGTTAAATCAAATATGCCACCAAAATATGCAGCTGCAAATGGAAGATCCTTAACCATAACCACGCTTGCTCCAGTGAGTGATGGTGTTACTTTTCTTCACTCAATATGTTGCTTCTGTCACGGCTTTCTAAAGGTTAACGACATAGGTTTCTGGTTTGATGATCAAGCTTCAAAAAAGTAGTCACTAAACATGAACGTGTCCATCCGATGCAAGTAGCTTCAGTCCTGTTTGAGATCATGGGGTTCTACTGGAGCGTATCCCAGCTATCATTGGTCAAAAGGTGGCACACAGCCTGGACAGGGTTTCCATTACAGGGCAATCGATAAATGAATTCTGGAAATTGATAAATTAAATTAACTGCACATATTCATTTCTCTTTGTAAAGCTTCTTCATCAGACTTCGTTTTTTTTTCTGCAGTTTTTTGTTATTTCAGTGATTTCGTGTTATAAAACATTTGAAGAGGAAGAGGTGATCATTAAAAAGACAAATAGCAGGAAGTTTGCTGTCTCTGCTTACATTATAATCGCCTCTGGTCTTCAGATCTTCACCTTTCTGTGACTACGGTAGTGCTGCACCGGCTTGTCAAACAAAGGTGTCTGTCAGTGCTTGTAAATGTATGTTTTATAATAAAGATAAGGAATCCAGGAAATGTCACAAAGTGATTGATCAAAGTCCTCGTGCCTTAGATACACTGACACGTGTGCGGTGAAGACGGATATTTGTCACTGCCAGTGCCAAGAGAGCACAGGCTTTAGACTGTGGGCTAAATTAAACATCTTGATGTGGTGTTTGCGCTGTGGATTAAATGTTTACCTTTTATTTTCTAATCTTTTTGTCTTCTGTCTTATTTTGAAAGATCCTTCTCCTGCAGTGGCGTGCACACCACCTGGAATGTGCCAGTTTTAGGTGTACAGTATGTCTCTGCTGTCCTGTACGTGTGTGTCGTGTGTGCGTTTGTGTGACAGTGATGCTCTTGTCTTGGACTTGGGTATTTCGGGGCTTGCGTTGGGCTTTCTTTGTGTATAACAGCCCGGAGCAAAAATGCATTGGAGCATAACCTGGGCAACGGGGAAAAATGTAGGTAATGAGTTAGGAAGGAAAGATGAAAGGGATTTGAATGAGCCATGTTAGGGCTGGGCGATATGGACCAAAAGTCATATCTCGATATTTTCTAGCTGAATGGCGATACTCGATATATATCGATATTTTTTCTGTGCCATAATTGGGGTTTCCCCCAAAGCATTATAGCATAGCATCTCTGTTAGCTTCATTTTTTTCTGAGGCAAACCCTTAAAAAAACAGTCAGTTTTAATACAAAGCCTCGTGCCAAATGTCACACAGGTAACTTTATTAACAGAGGTCTGCACAATATCAAAATCTATAAAACAAATGAAATAAAAATAAACTGCCTGCATATGCTTCTTGAATAAAATAAAACAATTATCCCTTTCCTGCATAACAATTAAATTAAAATACACTGTGCAATTAATACAATGTAGACCGTAACAGGCAGACTTTTCCACTGAGGTGGACAGTTGTGCAAATAACAAAACATTTGTGCAAATCTCAAACTATATCAAAATCCTAAAAAAAAAAAAAAAGAAAAAAGAAATCGATATAAACGATATTGTCTCGTACCATATCACGTTTGAAAATATATCAATATATATTAAAATCTCGATATATCGCCCAGCCCTAAGCCATGTGCACTATTCTTTTACCCAAAGTGAGAAAAAGCTGTGTGTGGAGCAGGCCTTTAGAGCGCGTGATGTGATAGCAAGTGGACAGCCCAAAGTAGGTCACACCTGACATTAAAGTGCATCTTCACATAAGGGGTGTCCAATACCGACATGTTAGGATTCTGTGTTCAACTAAAGAGGGAACTCTAGGAACATCATAAGGATGTTTTACTCGTTTGTTTTTGAGACAGATGCTATGTCTCTTGTCTGGGTTCACCACCTGTGTTTGGGTTTCATTTCCTGGTCTGCTGGGAAGAAAAAAACAAGAGGCGGTGATGTGGTCTTTGATCTGATCTTGGTGTGTCGTGGGGGCATCACAGCCCAACTTAGATCTGTGAACTTGTGATTGAACCATTAGACGTTTTGATGTTGGGTGTGACTGATGAAGATTAAAGCTCATGTTTTAATTAATAGTGTGGTAAATGGGCTTCAGGTATCATAATGGTAACAAACTAGTTAATAAGATTTTTTAGACCATATACCATACTTATATATCACTCAACTCTTTAGAGCATTATACAGTAGGTTCAGTATGACAGCAGTTGTTAATTGAGAAACAAAATGATTTTAAAAGATTGAAACGTTTCAGTAACTGTTCATATTCTTGTGGGTTGTTTTTTCAGTAGCTTGCTTAAGTAACATCCCTGTGAATGTCCCTGTATCACAAGGGCAAGTTCCAACTGTTGTGTCTTGGCCAAATTAAAGATTATTCATTAACCCGTTATGACCTTTAAGACATTGTGTAAAAAAGCTCCTCAAAACTAAACTAAAGTTTTTCTTGGAACACGTATAACTTTACACTAAAAGCTTTGGCATTGTTAATCTGTGAGGAAACTAGAAAGCAGCTGCTTTTACTGTAAATGACTAACTTTTCCCCCGTTTGAGTCAGTAATAAAATGATTAAAAGGACTGGAATAGTCTGTGATGTGTGCTTTTCAAAGTTATAGGTAAAAGTACACATATGGTGCCCTGGGTCATAAAGGACTAAAGCAAAAGATGCGACAGTCGTCAGAAGGAGTGAAGGGACAAATTTGAAGAAAATAAAACTGTCATTCATACGTTTACTTTGACTTTTATTTCTGTGAAGATAGTATGAACCCATATTTGCGCCATCTCATCGGATTCATTTATTTTGTTAACATATATCTATTGTTGCATTGCAGGCATGCAACATAATCCAAAATAAATCAGGATGGGATGAAATTTATTGCTACCAAAGAGGTAAAAGAAAAAGAGGATTATGTTCTTTCAGAAAGGTGATGTAAGGAAATTCCCACGATGAGCAAGAATGGGTGGGGGATTTTCACTTTGTCATCAAATGTGTATGAAAATCCTTTAAAAAATGTTAATATTAATTAAAGAAAGTTTGGAAAAAGAAATTCCTACAGGGCAAAGTGTCATTAAACAATTTGTGAAATCTGAAGAAATGTCAGCGCATGATGATCACGGGCACCAGCCTAAGATCTCCCGTCCCTCAGATAACACTGCTTTAAGGATAATCCTTCATCAATAGCGGAAATAACCTCATGTGCTAGGGCCTGCCCTGGGAAACGTTTGGTTCAGATGAGTCAGTATTCCAGAGGAAATGGGCTTGTATGCTCCAAACCAAAGACTAATAACGTAGCATCCAGCAGTAAGTCCAGAACCACAGCCTGGCCCTGAGCTGCACATCTGAACCTACATCTTCAGTCATCAGAGTCATTTTACATGGAGGTAAACCTGAACTAAAATCACAGACGACATCAAGGAGGATCATCAGTTAAAGTCACATTTCCAAAATCAGTCAGTATAGTTGAAATGTAAACTGAACAGATGTTATTTAAGTTACCACTTATGGCTTATAGAGCTCTCTTCTAGAATAAACCAAAAGATTAAATAAGATGGGCTTTATTATTAATTAGATAATAATTAATGTGAACAAATGATTTATATGCAAGTGTTTGGGGAGGGGGAGGTAACCTTTTTTATAATATATATGTGTGTATGTGTGTATATATATATATATATATATATATATATATATATATATATATATATATATATATATATATATATATATATACCTTATTTGCATTATATAATGAGTTCAGATATATAGGTAATTTAGATTGTCTTCCCAAATGTTGTAAGGATAGAATTGACCCTACCATTATTAAGTGAATTATTTTAAAGCAATGTATTACTCTTGTGGTGAAGGACAATGTAGGCTAACATGTTCCATATATAGGTTAAGTAGTAGTTAAGAGATTATTGATAAGTTTGTATTTATTGTGTATGTTGATATAATTTAAGTTATGTTCAAATATTAATAATAATAATAATAAATAATATAATAAAATAATAATAATAAATATAATAATAATAAAATCCTGGAATATTCTGGAAGTTTTCAAAATGTTTCTTTAGTAGTTTTTGAAAACAAAGGTTTGAATCGAACCGTGTATCAGGTGAACCAATACACATGAAAGTTAGTATAAGTCAATACAAATTTATTTTGCATTGATCATTTAGCCTATCAATTAATTAGGTTCATATTCGTGACAAATGTAGCCCTGACCCCCGTTCACCAAATCTGTTTGGTCTTATTAATGTCCCGTCCCCAGCAAAAAGTACATGCAGGTTATGCTGGTATATCGTCCCTACCGATGTTGAGACCAAACCTACGCCCTTGATAGAGACAGATAAATTATTTAATAACTAACCAAAAACAACAAATAGAAGTAAACATAAGGGAAAATACATATTGGGACATTATCACAAGACAACTGCCAGGTACTGTGCATAAGAGGTTCAGTTGTAAACCAACTTGTAAACCAACTGAACCAGTTTGAAGTTCTCAGTGATTCCAGAAGTGATGGGGGCATTGTTTCTACTTATTCAATGAAGGGATGCCATCTTTAAAAAGCATCATATTTATTTCTCAGGGCAAACCGGTCATCATTTCTGATGTCCATTTTGATACAGAGCAGAGGGGTAATCTGACTTCCAGGTTAATGTCAGGAATTTTCTGAAGACGGTCTGAGCCATATCAATACATTTCCTAGACCTCAGACGTAGTTTTACATTTGTTACATTCCCTAAGAGACAGGGCCCTGGATCTAATGGAATTTGTATATGCATGTTTTTAGTTAATGTGTTGCATATCTCACACCTAAATCACACTTCACACCTAAGGGCATCACCACCCTGAGCAACACCACACCTGAAACGGATATTTGAAATTGTAGGATTACACTGGTGTAATTCTTGAGGGGTGAGATAAAGTTGATGAAGGAAGTTTAAATCTGGCACTTTTGGTGGTAAATAAGCTGTTCTGGCATTGACCATGGGTCCTGATGTATTTTAGGTCAGACTCTCACCTCTCTCTTGATCAGTTTCTGCTCTATTTTGGATAGTCCTGCATCATTGTTAGATACCCCTGGCTAATAAAATGCCTTGGACCTTTGTTATGGCAGGGCAGTGCCATTTGTTTGCATTGCAATTATGATTACTGTATCATTGCTCAAAGTATATTACTCCTTAATCATGTAAAGGATTAAATATACTGTTATCAGAGAAAATTGGCCATGGAAGGGTGGAGCAGCTCTACACCCTCAGCAGAGACCTGGAGGGGGCATGGTAGTTTGCCCAACCAATCTACTAAAGTGATTTGTGGACCTACAGTAGAGAAAGGCATTGGACCGTGTCCCTCTGGGACTCCAATAGGGAGGGTTCTCCGGGAATAGGGGGTGCCAGAATCCATTATCCAGGCTTTTTGGTCCCTATGCATCCGGTGTCAGAGCTTGGTCCACATTATCGGCAGTAAGTCGGACTCGTTTCCAGTGAGGGTTGGACTCTGCCAAGGCTGCCCTTTGTCACCAGTTGTTCGTTGCTTTTATGGACAGAGTAGGCACAGCTGAGGAGTGGAGGGGTTCTGGTTTGGTGACGTCAGAGTTGGGTCTCTGCTTTTTTGCAGATGATCTGATTCCTTTGGCTTAGTCAGGCCAAGACCCATAACTCTCACTGGAGCGGTTCGCAGCCGAATGTGAAGCGGCTGGGATAAGAATCAGCCCTTATAAATCCCAGACCAAGGTTCTTAGCTGGGAAAAGGGTGGAGTGCTCTCTCGGGGATCAGAACTTGCCCCAAGTGGAGAAGTTACAGTGTATCGGGTAGGGCTGTTCGATTAATCGATTTTAAATCGTAATCGCGATTATGTAATTAGAACGATGTTAAAATGTGAAAATCGTAAAATCGATTTTTCACTTTTTTTTTTTATTTTTTTTTTTATACCTTGCCTAGCAAATGTAATGACTGACATTACACACCTCTACCTCCTTCATGGGTTGCATTATTATTTTGCATGCAAAGACCCAGTTTAGTTTAATTAGAAAATGTCTTGTTTTATTTAATTGGAAATATAACTTACTGTATGTTTGCAAGTGCTGATTTGCTGATTTTTTTTTTCAGAGATAAAACTTTATATTTTATTATATTTTTTAAAACTTTTTTTCAACTTATTTTACAGAGTTTTGCACTTTATTCATTCATTTTTGGTTTAATAAGAGCAAAGTTTGCACTTAAAGCCCAATGGGGCAAATGTTCAATAAAAAAACAGCACATTTGAAATCAATTCTTTTCCTTTTGTCAATTCACAAAATAATCGTAATCGAAAATCGGATTTTGAGAGAAAAAAATCGAGATTTTATTTTTGGGCAAAATCGAACAGCCCTAGTATCGGGGTCTTGTGCACTTTTTCTTTTTGTCAGTTCAAACTACCAGCAAAGTGAGCCAGCTTGTATTGCTAACATTTTGTTAACAAAAGAAAATCAAGTTAGTTGAAACAAAACAGAAGTAGCATGAATTCTAACAACGTCTGGAGACATTCAAAGATTAACAGCAGGTTTTTCTTCCTATCTTGTACTATCTAGATACCGTGTACTGAACAGGAATGGTAGAAATATGTCAGTAGCTGATGAAGCTGTGCCAGACCGTAGCACAAGGTCAGCATCTGTGATGAAGACTCATCTTTCCTGTCTCTCTGGCCTTAGAGCTCTGCATAAGTTACACTCGTTCCTCATAGACCCATAGTAACGTTTTCTGTCATTGTCTGCATCTGTCTCTTGATGGGTCTGTACTAACACCTCCCTCCCGGTCTCACCCACGCAGCAATCTAATCAACTGTCTTTTATTGATACGGTCCACATACTCTACGAGAGGTTTGTCATTTCTGGTTCTCAAGAATGCCATGAGTCAAGTTTGTTTGCGTGTGTTCACTGTTGATAAGCATGCCATGCCCTGTCCTTGCCTGATTGCAGATGTATGGCAAGCACACCCTCTCGTGTCTGTACTTCCTACCCTCCGACCACAAAGCACATGATATGACCTCAGTTCCAGCCTTAACCATAAAACCAAGTTTCTTTAATTTTAATACGCCCTGCTATTACAAAAATATGTGCATTTAAGTTGTTAATCACCCGTTATATCACAACGCAGTGGGATATGACATGAAATCTACTATACGCGTGTATTTACCCGCAAACTAACCGTTTTTATTGCAATCAGACAAAGATTTATAATGCTTTTTGCTACTACTGTGGATGATGTATTACAGTTGGATTCATTCACAACCACGTTTCATTCACTGTTTTACAGTAAGAAGTTTTAAGCCGTTTTCGTCATATAACTTCAAAAAAAGCTAGAGCAACTGAATTAGACTAACAACAGACTTACATGAAGACCGTTGCCACGTGGAAACACCATAAAAAGTAGAGTGTATGTGTTTTTGGGCAGTATTCCCTTCATTTCATGGCTTTAGGTAAATAGTTGGACAAGAAATGAATGAAAAGACCAAATCTTTAGTGGTCTTTGACCAGGGTGAAACTTTAGATAGTGCTGTCAGAGATAAGCACACCATCAGTTTTCTTTTATGAACCTTTTTGTATTTTGGTATTTTGGAAAAAAAATCCTTTAAATGTTGCAATATTGTCAGCCCTTGGACTTACCGGCCATCAAATGTTGGATTGTGGTAATAATTTACTGTCTGGGTACGAAGGCTTAACTAACACACCTGCTGTTCTGTTACAAATTGACCAACTCGTTCAGATTGTATGACTGTCAGAGTCGTACAGCTGAAGAATTTCATGCTCATATGAAGGTGAAGGCTTGTCGCAGACGTATGTGAACTTTCATTTGGGGTTTGCAAACTGCACATTAATATTTCCCATTTACCAGCCAGTGTGTGTGTGTGTGTGTGTGTGTGTGTGTGTGTGTGTGTGTGTGTGTGTGTGTGTGTGTGTGTGTGTGTGTGTGTGTGTGTGTGTGTGCCTAATTTGACAGTTTCTCATAATCCCTCATGCAACAGCTGTGAGACAACATTGTGTTTATCTGTCATTCCCTATATATTTGTAGGTGTGTGCCAACTACACGTTTGCGGGAGGGCTGCTTTGCTAAATAGCTGTTGTAAATAATGGAGAGTTTGTGTGGTCTTGAGCCTGTTCAAAAAAATAGAACTAAAAAATCCACACACCACCCCTGCACTAGCTTATATTGCTGAAGTGCTCCTAAGACAGAGAAATGGCTATTTTATAGGCTGTATGGGAAACAGTCGTGGTAAACATGAAATCACAAGTTCCGTATGTCAAAGCGATAGCAAAGAGGAGATGGCATGCAGAGGCAGCTTGAGGGCCTTTCATATAGGATGTAGTATGAGGTTAGGGCTCGGAGCGGGAGAGAGGGGCACGTACACGCAAATGGCATACATGTAGGGTGCCTGTTGCTAGGCAACCAAAAAGCTTTCCAGAAAGCATTTAGCTTATATTAATTAGTAGAGAGATGCTCACGAGAAGATAAGAGACGAGCTCCGGCGACAGAAGATGAAGGTGTGGGTGCTTGATGTTCTCAAACGTAGATGGGACTCGTCTAAGAGCTGCAGCTGTGCACTGACAGTTCTCAGGTGTTTTCAGGCTGAGGCAGGTGCGGTCTGACAGCCTGCTGGGGAGAGAAGCGCACAGACACAGAGCTGAGATCACTGACACCAACAGGTCTCAAACAGAAGAAAAAAACAAAAAAAGGTTCTTACCATTTCTAACAAGTTTACTGATTTACATCCAGATCAAAGCTTTCGTCTTTTTTTTGCCTTTAAACTCACCTTTTATAGTTTAGGAAATAAGATTCTCCTCTGTTTCTCCTTGTGGTCTGTTACAAAGGAGAAATTGCTTCTTTTTTTTCCCATGTAAAAATATTTTTAATTTTCAATTGAAGGAATGTTTTCTTACTCTTAGAAAGCATCATCTGGCTGTTGTCATGCATCATGTCAAACATCCGCAACAATGAAACTAGCTCAGAGAAGTACAGAAAACCCAAGAAAGTAATGATGCAAGAGAAAATGAAAGAGGGGGCCAACATTGAAAATCATGAGCTCTCACCTTTTTAGATGATGGGGTGTGTCTGCTGAGGACACTGACCGATATCACAACAGTAAATGATCTGAGACTCTGCACCTAAACTAATTATCTGGGACTTTATTGACGTGGTTACCTGAAGATGATTTGGGCGGGTAATGGCTCAAGCCATACTGGTTTAGTATTTTTCAATTGTACTGTCATGAAATGTAACATTTAACATACTAACTACTGACTGCTTTTCAGGGCTCAGTATTGGCCTGTAGCTGTGTATGCAGTAAATAATTGATCTACTTAAAGAGATGTAAATGTACTCAATATCTAAATGACTAAAGTCATTGTCCTTCATATGGATAATAGTACCAAATCTTAAAAGATCAACAAAAATGCACATTTACTTTTAGACTTACTTATAATAAAACTAACTCTGCTGCAAGATCAAAATGCATATACTGTATCTCATCCTCACCAATAGAAGTTTTACCAGATCATGGCGCTAACTGTTATATGGAGACAGTTAGAGAAGAAAAAAAAAATGACCAAAGTCATGCATAACGATCCTCATACCCCTGATACATGCCCTGAATCTAATTCTACATGGTTCAAGCTGTTACTCACTATAATCACTGGGGTTTATTGTACGGATCCCAGGTTTGTAAGGGCCAAGTTTGACTCTGGTCTGTATTTGTCATCTGATATTAATCCAAATTAAAAAGTAAAATTAAATCTCACATTACTTCAATTCTATTTGCAACCCAAGGTGTGTCAGTTTTTTCTTCTTTTTGCAACAGAAAGATGCTTTTTAAGAGTTGCTCCAACATTTAGAGCTGATCTACATACCAACATCATTATTCAATAATCAGTATTTGACAAACATTTGATTCCCAGAGCCACTCACTTCTCCTAACAATGTACAGCATTCACATGATATGGATTTACTGTAAATGGTAGTCTTTATTTATTTATTTTGTTATAATTAAAGTTACAGTATCGACAGCAGGATTTCAAACTGGACTACTGACATACTGAAATATTGCTGAAAAGGCTCATTTAAATCAAATGTAATTCATCTATATATCACAATATATAAATCAAGATATGCAGGATGTACAGTTAAGCTATTCCTGACTTGTAAACCTGTGATTTAATTGGTACAGAGAAGCTGCCGGCTGCAATTAATCATGCTGACTAACAGGAAGTTAAGAGGCCTGAATTAGCAAGATAATTCTGTTGAATTTTTTCTTTTTCTATTTTTTTTTTTTTTTGGACAACTGTGTATAGGTTTGACCCAGATGAACAAATCTGTTCACATGCTAACACCTGCAAACAATGGACAGATACTTGTTCTCTGGAATATTGACTACAAGGAGGTCAATAAAATGGATTTAGTCAAAGCTTCAGAAGTGTGACAATGCGAGTATATGTCTACAGTGTACGCCATGCAGTTACAAAAAGAAATAGTCTTTGGGTGTGAGGTCCTGAGGGATTTTCACTGGTAATCAATACACCATCATTTTAAATGAGTGTACTGCTAATCATCACAATTTCAAGGACACTTCAGTCAACATTTAGCATTGCAAGCACCAAACAGGTGATTCTCATATATATATATATATATATATATATATATATATATATCCCGAAGAGAAATTAATTGATTATTTTATATAAAAACATATAATTGTTTAATGCAACATCTGACCTTTTTGATGTCAGTTGGATCAATAATTATTTTTCTTTCAGGTTTGAAAATCTGATGTATAATTCATAATTCATCACCAATCATAACAAGCAGTTTCCATGTCAGGAGTCGGTGCAGATTCAATACCTGACCACATTTAAATGCCCTTTCCATGTGACTTTGCCATCTGTGATGTAATATGCTGGTTCTTCATTTTCTTTGGAAAGAGGGGGTTGTGTCACATCAGAGGGGAGTAGCAAAGAGAGAGGGAGGGAAAAGAGGGAGCTTTTTTTTCTTTTCTTTTTTTAAGTCATGACCCTTTCCCAAAGATTTCCCACAGTTTAACTTTGGGCATCAAGGGAAAAGTGTGTGTGTGTGTGTGTGTGTGTGTGTGTGTGTGTGTGTGTGTGTGTGTGTGTGTGTGTGTGTATGTGTGGATGTCTTGATGATTGACTAGGGTATTGTAAATCAGTTGCACATGGCAGAATGATTCTCTCCATGCAAGAAATTTAGGATTCAAATGAGACTGTAATTGATCCACAGTCTGTCAAAAACAAAAAGACATGACCTTATAAGGATGATGGGTACCTGCTACCTTGCTGCTTGTGTTTTAGGTTTGGTGTCACTAACATACACCGTTCACTCGGTCAAACATACGGTCCACGTCAATCTGTGGCCATGTGCACAGACAGACATGCATGAAAAAAATAAATAAATCAGTATTTCTTTTGCAACAAGAAGATTGTTGGTCATTTCTTCATCAAGGATTGTCCTGTGCCACTGAGAGGCCACCCCCTTAGCAGGAGCCCAGGGACATATCGAACAAAGACATGAAAAACATCTTTTCATTGCTCTGTGTGTTTATCAGATTGACGCAATGACGGTCTGAGTGCGTCACTGTTGCAGTCAACCCACTGCACTACATACCACAGAAATTCACATTTGTAGGACCTACTAAGGTAATAGATTGATGATTGTTATGCAGGGTAAATGATGAAAAAGATTTGTATGTAAATCTCTAAGCCAGTAAGTCATGTTGTTCCTTCCTGGTAGGAACTGTAATAAATACCTAGCCGCAGCCTCGGGGTGGTGTGACAAATCTAAGAACACTTGTTTACTGATCCACTGGGCTCAACACAGACGATTAAATAATAATAACAACAATAACAAAAGAAAAACAGATAACGGAGGTGGGAAAAAAGAGAAGGATAAAGAAGTAGGAAAGAGTTCAGAACTCCCTGGACTGAAATGATGGCACAAAAAAGAGGGAAGGGAGGAGGAAGGGAGGAACGGGAGTGTATTTAAAGGAGTATCGTATGAGAGCCTCATCCCTCGGTTCCATCTGCGTGTCCAAATATGGAGGCTTCTACTATTGTCGAGCCCTGTTCTCAAGACCCGCCACCGACCAGGGAGAAAACTGGCGGGTAGGAGAGGAAAGGCTAGGGGAAGGGGGGTTTGGGGGGGGGGGTGAAAAGAAAAGAAAATTAAAAAGTGATGGTAGAAAGGCTGAAAAATGAGAGAACAAGAGAAAACCGCCCCATAAAGCTAGGTAGTGAGAGGTGTTGTGAGATGTATGGCTTGGCAGGACAAAAGAGAAGACGTGGAAGGTTGGAGGAGTACTTAAATCAAGCTGGACAGATGAAAGGCGCTCAAGTCTTTTTTAGGACTGGAGTTGTTTATTTTCTGACTATTGCAGGATGAAAGTGAAAAATGAGAAAGCAAAGTTAGAAGAGATATGTTAAATCTCTGCCTGTCTTAACTTATCCTTTTATTTTGAAGCTAAGAGACCTTTGTTAGCCTGCCGTTGCTCACGTTTACTTATTTACACCGACAAAAGAGCTGGCTCAGTGTCGCGCTGGTGACCACTTGCAGATGATACCACGCAGGAATCAGGAGCTTGAAATGTAACGCAGGGCCGTCTGCGTCTAGCTGGTCTCTCCGTCACACAGAAGTCAAAGTCATCCCTGCCAACACAAAAGCGCGACACCAACGCCTCCCGTTTTGTTTCAGTGCTTTTCATGCAAAATACTGATGTACAATAAAAGCACAACCGTCCTGTGAGTGAGTGGAGTGAAACGAGGACTTATCTTTCCTTTCTTTTTCACACACATGTTCAGTTTTCTGTGTCTGGGACCAGAGGGGAGCTGGTGACCTCGGGGTCACTGTGGATGGTTTTGATCATGTGGTTGGAGGCTGCCATAAGGTGAAAGGTCATTTGTCAGGAAGTGCAGAGTCCGGGCTGAGACGATCCTCCCGGGACTGTCTGAAATGTCAGTTTAAGTCCAAAACATTCCCGCAGACGCGCTCTCAACAAAATCTTAGATCAAGGCCGTTGCGTTCATTTTTGTGTGAAGTAATAAAGGAGATGTATTACAGCCTTTTGAATAAATACATTTGAATAAAGGGGGCGGGTCTAAATGAAATGTCTGTGACACATTTTGGTCGCACACCTCCCTGCTTTGCCTTGTTTTTTACACAACAGTGCATCAGCCACTCAACTGAACCTCACCATAACCCCCCAGCAAGAAGGGGGCTGAAATCAGTGTTACAGTTTGGCACTAGCCTCTTCTAAGATTCAGTATGAGCAGTATGATGTGAAGTTAGGAAGAGATAAAGACTATGAGGCTGGATACTTCTGTGCTGATCTGGATCTGTGATGTCACAGTACCCTACAAATCTGAATGATGCATCGTATTGCCGATTTTGCCCCAGAGGCAAAGTGAGAAGTGTGTTACGTCAGAGTTTTTGAGTTGGAACGCAGTCCAGACACATAAATATATGTGCCCAAGTAAAAACCCCTCCCCCAAAAATGAAAAATTCATATGTCCTCCTCAAATGTCTTGGTGGAATATGTGTGTGAAGTTACGGCAAAGCTGTGCAATTATTCACCTATATTTATGAGAGACTTGTTATGTAAGAGCCTTCTTCATTCATGTCTGTTTTTATTAATAGTCATGGTATGATCTATATGAAGGAACTTACTCGATTTTAACTTATTTAAATGTCAAAATTTAAAGGAACAATTTTACACAGATGTACAAATGAGAGAACGTGCAAATATGTTTTTAAAAAGATATGTTTTTTTTTCTTTTTAGATTAAGTTGCACAATCGCTCATATTAATGTTGAGTTATTTTACCAACAGTTTCAGCATTAGAAGTGTGTGTGTGCGTGTGTGTGTGTGTGTGCGTGTGTGTGCGTGTGCGTGTGCGTGTGCGTGTGCGTGTGTGTGTGTGTGTGTGTGTGTGTGTACATATATACCCAAATGCATGCTAGTGTTTTGGAGTCAAGAATGTGTTTAGGAGATCCCAATTTTTTTAATGCCATTCTGTGTGTGTGTGTGTGTGTGCGTGTGTGTGTGTGTGTGTGTGTGTGTGTGTGTGTGTGTGTGTGTGTGTGTGTGTGTGTGTGTGTGTGTGTGTGTGTGTGTGTGTGTGTGTGTGTGTGTGTGTGTGTCTGTGTGTGTGTGTGTGTGTGTGTGTGTGTGTGTGTGTGTGTGTGTGTGTGTGTGTGTGTGTGTGTGTGGTCTTCGAGTGTACATGTGGAATGTGGCGACTCAGCTTCACTTCCTCTCTATTCATCCTTGTTTTCACTGACTGATTGATTTATGTGGGTATATACCCTTAATATTTGGTTTCATATAAGGGGTTGTTTGCAGTTGGGGGTGTTTTTTTTTTTTTTTTTTCATATGAGACCTGTCACATAAGCAGAAAAGGGCAGATTTGTGTGTGTTTGTGTGTTGGTTTGGGTCGACCAGCTGAATTTTCTCTAACAGGCACATGCTGCATATTTCCTTAAGTGTTCTCTCCTGGAGCACCTCACTCAGAGATGCACCGCTCTGATGCAGAATGATCAAAAAATAACACTGAAATGATTAACACTAAGTGAGCTTTTGAGTTTTTGCTGTGCGCTCAACTGTTTCATGTACTCATGGAAACTCCTGTTAAATTTGTAAACGGAAAATAACATTGACAACAGTTTATCACTCTAAATATTGCTGTAATTGTTGCCTGATATACTCGAAGACAACTGACAGTTTAATAAGATTTAATCAATCTCAAATCAGTCATAATTTGTTAATTCCTGAAGGGAAATTATTTGAAAAGAATGAACATGAAATGAATACCCAACTTAATAAATCTCATAACAAGCTCAGATGCCGACAACCAGACCACTTGGACTCACGGAAATGTTTTGGTCAGTTTGATTCCTAATTTACTGTGAGGACTTTTCCCATCCTCAGTAGAGTAATGGGTGATGTAGCATCAGTCTTGGGGCTTTGCTACTTTGGCCCCAGTGATGTCCAGCACCGATGCTTATAGGGTCCAGCAATAAAGGTGCAAGAGGATAAGGATCGGTATTTGAGGAGTAGGTTGAGTCATAGAGTTTAGCAGCTAAGCAACTGTTTCACATCTGAGATTATGCTGAATACAGCAAACTAATCTGCGGCACAGCCCGTACCTGTTCCCCTGCTGGGCTCACACTGCTTAGCGCTTCAAAAGCTTGTTGTTAGTTTTACCCTGCACATCTTCAATGTTAAACCCACAACTGTCAAGTTCGTATGTGGTGTTACTGTGCACTGCAAACTAAAACAATTTTATCATTGCTACTGCTGCAACGTTAACTGAGGGTACGTCAACACCAGGCCATATTTATTACAAAACGCTGTTTCAATATAAAACCGACTCACATATGACAAGGATAGGTGACTCATGGAATACTCCAGATGTTTATATCTTAACCCATTCACGTTAGCCTGCAATGGATGCATTTTACACGCTGAAGCGGGGTCTGCAGCAGTTCGAAGTCAACATTCAGAATCAACAAAACCTACTTAGCTGCTTTTGGAGTGGTTTCAATTTTTTATCCCCGAAGGGGTCCCCTTACAAATCCTGTCACCCACACAGAACGCATCATGCACATGGTAATGTACTGTAGAAGAAAAGTGACACTCATACGTTTGGACGCACACTGACACAGTGTGCATTTCTCCTTTCACGTCTTTAAATGTATGCACAGGTCCTGGTTTGCTTTCAAATTTCCGACAGGTAGATGAAAAAGTTAGAGAGCTGAAATGGACGTAGATAAAGACTGTGGGATATGTGAGGCATGCTAAAAATCCAAGGCCTTCACTTGCCCCCACCTTACCATCTCTGTATCATTCCCCGCTGCCTGTTTTCACGATATTGTCCAAGTCCATCTCTCTGACTTGTCAGCATTTTGTTTTGTTTGCCGAAGGAATGCAAGCACATAAGAGGACAATGTGTTTTAAGTCACACATATTTTCTTGCCCAGGCACAGTAATTAAAAGTATCTTATTTTAATTTTTTTTTATCTTAATAATTTTGGATTCTTGAGCAGGCAGTTAATCTCAGTCAAATACAAACTAGAAGGAGCACTATGTTTATATTAAAAAGAAGGAAGGACACTTCAGGTTCCTAGTGATGTTTATTCTGGATTGTATGGTATGGGAAATGCACATCTGGTGCATTTCCATCAGCTGCTTTGGAGCAAATAACCTTAGCTGTGTAAGACTGTCAAAAGGTAGCAGCTAGGCCTGTTTGGAAAACATCTATACTCATATTAATTCCTAAAAATCTATTCCTATGTCTAAAGATCAATTTTTTTTCATCTTTACATTACAATTTTTGGTATTTTTTGTTTATGCCCAAAAAAGGAATATTTTGTTGGACACAATGTATTTGCCTTAAAATATGTTTAAAGGTATGAAAATATTTTTTAAGTTTTTTTAAGTTTTCAGTTATAATTGCATTTCATTACTTTCTATACTGTCTTGGGATTACATTTGCTACAGTTCATGTATATCAGCATACTGGGAGGTGATTGGTCCTTACAGCATCATTAGTTGCCAATACTTGCTGTTGAAGTAGCAAGTATTGGCTAGTATTAATATGTTGCATAACTACACAGTCATATACAGTAATTCATGCAACAGCTCAAAAAACATTTTTAATAACACTAACCCAAATCGATATCGGAATCGAATCGAATCGAATTGAATCGAATCAAATCTTAAGAATCGGAATCGGAACCCAGCCCTGGTAGCAGCACATCACATCTTGCACATGACTGTCTGCATCAATCAGAGTAACGGCTGCTAACATGAGACAAAACTTTAGGAAGAGGCCACAACAGCAAGATGCTAGGAGAACCTTTTTACTAATGGTGGTTGTATCAAGCACCTGCAGCTGTGTGCTAAATCACAGCTCACATTGCTAAATGTGATGGAGAAAAGAAATCAAGACTTGAATAAATTATACTTTTTATTTTTTTAATCCACAGCATCAAAATGTGAAAGAAATGCGAGCATTGTCTGCTGGTAGAAATGCACGGAGCACTAACTTCAGAACTACTATCAAGTTTGTTTCATGTGTTGTTTCATCACATTTACTGGCTTATCATTTCAGTGCATTCATGGTTTTCTTGGTTATGTCTTATATCATTTTATTCATCTAATTTCTGTATATTTGTGTATTTCCTAAGTAAATTGCTGCCATTTAAAGGTTCTTGAAATCAGGGATGCATTTCTCGGCAAACATCCCTCAGCCAGTGAAACGGCCAACATGTCTTATGAACCAGCGTTCTGGAGTAGGTGGGGGCTTTAACAAAAAGGGGCCAGGCCATATCTGACTTTCGTTGCTTTCCTTTGATTCATAAAGGAATCTGGATTAGGTGTCTAAATTGTGACCCCACAACTTGAAACTGTGGTGTAATAATCTTCAGTTGAGAGACACTGTCATACAGTCTTGAAAAAATCGTTCTAAAGTTTCTCTAAAGTGGTCCAGTGTATATATGGTGTTAGTTGTTCACCTAAATTCTGAGTACATTTACTACCTTTATATTGTTCTGGGCCTCACAGCAACGTGTGGATCCCTCCAGCCTTTCTGGGAAAAGTTAATCGTTTACACATTCAGAAGTCATTTTATTTAAGCAGGTACGGGAAAACAAAAGTTTTGGGTGAAACTCGTGCTTCTCTTCTCCACAGTGACCCAGGTAGCCTGGAATATCTCTCAACGTGCTATCAAACACACTTAATCAAACTGACTTGAAAGCTCAACTTATAATGAGATCAGTGGAACTTTTGAACTTCATAAAGTTTTAAGAGTTCATAAATACCTTTAGTGTAGCTGGTAACCACGATAGTTTGTACCACCTGTATCTAATGTGTTAACAGATGTGCATAGTAATCAGGAGTCACTCACTGAAGAGCTGGAAGAAATGGAAAGGATACAGAGATGTGTATGTGTGTGTGTGCACGTGTGATTCATTAAAAACGCTGCCAGTACTCGGTACTACACAAACCAGTGTATGGACACACCCACTAATTATCAGACATACACACTGGTCCGATTAGACACACATGAAGACTCATTATTGGATTTCTTTCCATTCATTTGTTTGATGAAATAAATAACTCGATACTTTTAAATACTTCACCATCTCTGGATTTATTCTGTTTTGCCTCAAAATGAGAGGGACTGATTGCATACTATAGACACGTGGAAATGTTAAGGGATGTGAAACATGCCACATGTGGCCATGGCAGGGTTGTGACTTGTTCCAAAGAGGGCTACGGGTCATGATGGTCGTATACTGAGTAACAACTTGACATCAAGACGTGTAGAATTTTAACATTTATGTATATTGTTTTTTTTTGTCCTTCCAGCTTGTTGAGTTGACTTCAGATCTTTTCTGAACCAAATAAGCCATCCAAATCCTCCCAAGTGTGTGTCGCTCTCACTTGATGCTCTTACGTTATATTGATGATACATTGATTGATGATACATGCAGTAAAAAAAAGCAAGCTGAAACCTTATGTTAACATTTTCTCTGGAGGGAACTCCTCTCCATGGAGCAGAATTCCCAAATCATCGGTTCTTTTTAAGAGTAAATTAGTCATAAGCGATCAGTTTCAGGCATGAAATCCACTAAACCTCCTGGTGCAGGTAGCCTTACAGGCTACAGTTGCTTCTTCACTCACCTCTGACGGACTGTTATGCTATCTAAGATAGAATTGTGAGCTGAGGCCACATAGTCAGGTTACTGTGTGTTTGGACAGGCTGATAGCAGCTGGCCGTGAGCCACCACTCTAATCCAGTGTTTGTGTTTTTCCTTGTTGGCTCTACACCAGTGTGAACAGGCCAGAGCCCTACACTGATATGCAAACACAGTTGGTGAAATACCCAGTATTGCATTGCTGTTTGCTTGTCAACATGTGCCTGCACTCAGGGCCGCCGCAAGGGGTGTGCGAACCGTGCCACCGCACGGGGCCTCGCGCCCCAAGGGGCCTCGCGCCCCAAGGGGCCTCGCGCCCCAAGGGGCCTCGCGCCCCAAGGGGCCTCGCGCCCCAAGGGGCTTCGCGCTATGGGCCGTTTTTTTTTTTCAATTTTTTTTTTTTTTTCGTTTTTTTTTCTTCGTTTTTTCCCTTATAAATATCAACAGTCACGTTCCATTACAGACCTAAATGTGTACTAGTCTGTGCATATCAATAAATATATGTGCAATGATGCGCGTGTCTGTTGTTCAATACAACTGCGTCTGACCAAGCGCAGACACAAGCTGCTCTGATCCAGACGGGTGGAGTTGGAACAAACTGTCACACAATGTCGAGAGAACGAGACAGAATCAGGAAATTTCCATCAGGGGATGAAAAAAGAAAAAAAACTAAAGAAAATGGAAGAGTTTAATGCCTCTCTGAAAGGCTCGTTTGATAAATTTGTTACAAAAATCACCGATCCGACCGGGTCTCAAGCAGCCGTGGGGCCCCGCGTCGAGGCAAGCCCAGATGATGATGAGGCAGGGGAAGGTATCCAGTATTTTGCTTATTGGAGAGTTAAAATTGCGCATATAGACACCCAATCCGACCCGAAAAACCCTAAATATTTTGCTCCCCCCCAGCCATTTTGCACAGGGCCTCGCAAATCTCCCAGGCGGCTCTGCCTGCACTGAAAACCATGGATGATGATTGGCCGATGAGCGCGTGGCTATTTTCATACAATGTAATGTCAAAAGCGTTTTGGGTTCTCATTTTCCTGCAATATTTTGCTTAAATGGTTGTGTATGTTAACCCTTAAAAGGCTGATATAAAAAAGGCACAAACTGTTTTGTTTGCAAGTATCAAATTATATATTGAAATTAAAAACACCCAAAATTTTGTCTTCAACATTTTCTAATTAATGATAGAAAAAAAATGAATAAGAATACATTGGGTAATTTTGTTGATTTTGGGGATGGTGCAGAAGTCTCAGAAATTCAGGTATCAAATATGATAGATCCTGTTTTATAGGCTCAAAGATCTGAAAATTAAAAAAAAAAAAAAAAAAACACACACACACCCAGGCACATTTGTAATCCACACTTAGGGAGTGGCTCTTTCTTCTCTTTTTTTTCTAAATTAGTGTGATAAAGATATACATTTTATACATTTCAACTTTCAGAATAATTGTGGCACCATGTGCAGCAGCTGGAGGGGGTTCTAAGTGGTTTGGGGGTGTCGCTGTGGGAGAGTGAGTGTGCTTCAAGTGGTGAATCAGAGCATTGTTCTCCCCATTATAACACTCGGGGGAGACGGTTCTGGGTGGGCTCTCATTTAAAATGATCCAGTCAGTCAGTACTCTTGCTCTTGCTTGGCTCTTTGATAACAAGACCTTGAACAGTTAATGCTTTATCCAAAGATCAAAGAACCCAAGACCATTCAAGGCCTCTCTGTGTCACTGCAGTCGCAAATTACTGATCAGGACAGTTCAGAGGAAGAGTCAGCATAACGAAGAAGACCCTCTCATTCCAACTGGAATAACTCTTGGAGTTTATGTGGTGACCTCTGACTTATCACGTAAACTACATGTCAAGAAAAAACCCAGCATGAACTGTGCAGAGACGAATGCACCGCTGCTGCCAGCAGCATGTAAAAAACATATATTCAGTGTAACATTAGATGCGGATATTGGTGCTGCTCCAAACTTTGAGTTTGTGCACTTGAAACGTCCAGTCAGTAAGTAGCACTTTCTTTATGATAACTATAGCCATGGGCCAAGAAATGTTCCCAAACCACCAGAATCGTGTCATCTTTATTACTTTAACTGTCCCTATCACACTGAAACCTGTTTGCTAACGCTTCTGCGACATTGATCATCACATGACTGAACACTGATTATTACGTGAAGCATGACAGATTTGTATGGCAGTAGGTAAATATTTATATTGCTCATTATCAGCTTCTACAGTTTACAAAAGTGACTCCTGGATTCTAATATATTATAAGTGAAGCTGCTTTGGACAGTGGAGAAAAGGGAATGTATTTGACTCGTTTTGTGTTCCCTGTCTCTTCTGGTTTCTCCTGTGTGGGATAGGAGAGGAAAGCGTGCAACAAGGCCAGGAATGAGACCAAAGAAGCTGAAGTGGCCAACAACATAGCTTTTTTTTTTTTTTTTGCTTTTCCCCCCTCTTCGTTTGTCCATTGCTATAAAAACAAAACAACCTTGGATACGACATTAAATGACCATTGTGAAAACAGCCAGTAGGAAAGTTTTGGCAGCAGTGTTAGTTATTTTGTCAATGAAGCAATCTGTTTTTGAATTAAGATAATTTGGTTACCCCTAATTATGTGTACCTATCAGTTAATGTGGCTGACATCAGCCATGAAGCTGATTGGGAATGTTACCAGGTCTTACTTGGATTGCTGGATTCATGGAAGAAAGCAACTAAAGACTAATGATCATCTCACAATGTTGCACTAATTTGCAAAGCGAGGGGTGAATTATAGCTCTCGTTCTAAAATGCATCCACTTTTGACACTGCCAGTATTTTGGAGAAAATGAGAGAAAGTAATTACATATCAGGATTTTCACAGTTTGCTTGCTCTTGTGACCAATCAGCTGCAAACCCGATTGACTGAGCAAAGAAAAAGAGACTACGTCAGCCGTGTTGTACATGTGTGGGTCACAAATGTTCACTATGGATCTGTGCACAGCATGCACTGAACACCGAACAGCCAAAAACGACAGCTGCAGCTGTGCCGTTGGATGATGTGCATGTGAACGTGAACCGGGAGATCAAGTCTCCGTTTTTAAACTAGATTTTTTTTTAATTGCTTGTTGTTAAATTTAAAGTGCTCTTTGCTGTGTACGAAAAAATGCTGATTTTGCTCTTTTTTGTCAGATAAATTAGCAAAATGAGAGAGAAAGTCGCAATTGTAAACTTCTTGTCTGTTCTTGTCTTCTCTTAGGGATAAAAACGTACCTGATCTCAGGAAGGAAGTTGGATCACGATGTGCAGTGTGGCTGCTCTCATGTGGGATTACCAGGTGGGGGTTTTGTTGGGGTCAGCCTGTCTTCCTGCCCTCAGCCTTGCACTCCAGACCTCATTCCTGGAGGGGCACAGGCTGCTGAGTCCCTGCTGCCCCATCAACAACCAGAAAGGACCGGGGTGAGAATTAATTTCTTCGTTACTCTAATTTTCCTATATCAGGAAGAAAATTATTCTTGTAAACTGTAATCCAATTTTTTTTCACAATTCTCCACTGAGCTAGTCACAGATTGGTGGGTGGCAAAAGTCAGTATTTTTTATTCTAGATGAATTTACACTTTTCGCCATACTTCCAAATGTGTCTCGTGTTTTTTTCTTCTCATTTATATTTCTAAGTTAAAATTTTCTGGAAGGTAATTAGAGACATTTCAGTGCTGCTAGCGCTGTGACCTAGACTGCTGACGGACATGCTGAATGCACAAACGCTAACAGATGAGTCAGCCGTAAATACTGAGATGGTGCTAAAGCACAAGCTGTGTGACATGTTTTTTTATTTGTCAGCCTCGTCTGTTGTCATTTTCTCTCTCCAGCCTCCCTGTGTGCTGCATGGTACGTTGCGGGCCCCTGTGGCAGAGCACGGGGACGATGTGACGGTGCTGAATGGATGCCAGGAAGAGCACAAGACCAGCAGTGCCAAGGTACGGCACGCTTGCATGCACAGTGACGCCAACACTACATTCGTCAAGCACCTCTTGAACATTTTTCCTGACTGTTGTTTTTCTTCTCTTTGTCTGCCTCTCCTTTATCGCATTCATCTCCCCTTCAAGTATATTCCAAGTCACAGCCCGAGGGCGGCCAACGGCCTCCTGAGTCCCCCGCTGGAGGACCCGGTCTGCGCCAGCCAGAGTTCACTGTGTGACATCCTCCAGGAGAAAGAAAAGAAGACCAGCACGAGCACGGGAACCGGCACCAGCCTTGGCATGGCTGGAGGCCCGGGTGCGACGGGTACGGGCATGGACCACTCCGCCCTCATCCAGCTGCGTGCCAAGAACTTCAAACAGAAGAGCGACGCCCACTTTGTGGATGTTATCAGGGAGGATAGGTGAGCAGAGGTTAAAGGTGGACTTTATGAGCTGATAATGTCACTGAGGGATGATTGATTACAGGTGATTATGTGATAGAGGTTATGAATAATATCTATTTACAATTTTCCTCTATCAGGAAAAAAAAGCCTTTGTACTGCAGGAATGTTCATATCTTGGGACAGGTTAACAAAAATGCAGTCACCATACAGGAAGTACAAAAAGAACGTAGAAACCGAAACATAAAATTGGCCCACTCTTCTTTTTATGAAGCCTGACAACTCCAAAAATGTGAAAAGTTTTGTCCCTCAAATGTCTGAGTGTTTCTTATTACCGGTAATTTGCTCTTGCCACCTTGTTTCCATTTTATGCCAAACTGCATAGAGAGATTTCTGCGTTCCGATCTACCTGAATGTATTTTGAGACCTCCCAGAAACTGATACTGGTTCAAACAGTGCCCTTTTATCCATTTGGAACGTCTAACCCATTTTGTCTCTACTTTTCCGATCACCAGTCTCATGAAGGACTACTTTTTCAAACCACCTATCAACAAGATCAGCCTTAACTTCCTGGAGAATACTCTGGAAAAGGCCTATCGCAGCAGCTACAAGGAGGAGGTACACAAGCATAAACACACACTATTTTCCTGTGTTGATACAGTAATGAGAACTTTTTTTTTACCATCTCCTAAAATGCTGATTTCCACCCCAGCCGCCGCTCAAAGAAAGAAAATGAAAGTGCTTACCTATAGTTTCTGACACATTTTTTAAACTCTTTGAAGACATTTGTATAATATGTGGAGAGAAAAGAGAGCAACAACTTTTTTCAACAACCTGACAAATTGAAAGCCCCCTAGTGTTAATCGGAGGAGCAGGACTAAAAGCAAACACACGTGGTTGTGACTTTTTGGCTTTTCTGTGAATTTTCATTTATTATTAAACTATTCATGCAACATCTGTGCCAATGGTTCTTTGGTTTTTTGAAAATGTGTCCCTTTGACAAATAAAACATACTTTTTTTTTCTTACAAATTTAAATGAGATTTAACTGATGTTAATGTCTGTCTCACCCGCCTGTCATGAGTGTGGCTTACTATAGTAACACTGATAAACATTTGCTTTTACTCTAAACAAGAGCAGGAGATGAAACAGCCAGAAAGATGCACTCCTACAGATACTTCCACATCGGTTCCGTTTAAAAAAAGATGGGAAAGAAATCTGAACATTCATCACATTTTACGGGAGAGGTCTTTTTGTTTTGATGATTTTAAGATTATTTTAAAGCCCCAAACACTACGCAGTATGTGTGGTATGAGGCGTGGGTGTGATGTCAAGGGAGATGCTCCGTTATCCCTCATATGTTCTAATTTTTTTAAACACCATTGTCTTTCTTTTCAGGTGAAAAACCAGGTTCAGGTGCAGACATTTGCAAGTTCCACCTTCAGCTCCTTCCTGGATGTTCTCCTCAGCTTTTTCGTCTTCCTGGCCTTGACCCTGGCCTGCTTCCTTCCGTCTCTGGTGAACCCGGCCGACGTGGGCTCTCCGGCGCCTGCTGCCCTGGTCCTGGCCCCCCTGGCCGGCCTGCTGGAGCTGGCCTCCCTGGTGCTCTCCATACGGTGAGAGGGGTTTACACAGATCACATGGACTCAGTTGGACCGTGTGTATGTGGGTGTGATGATTCTCACATGTTCATATACGACATGTTTTTGGCCAATGTGCACACAATGAATGTAAAAACTCTGCACACCCTAAAGACCGAAATAATACTACCTCAAATATCAGACGTGTTACATCTTTAATGCCTTATTCAAGCACACAACAAAATAAAGGGAATATTTTAAATAAAATCAAATCTACCAGAACTTAATCCGTTAAATCTGAACACCCCTCCAGACTAATAATTAGTGGAAGCATCTTTTACCTTTGTTGAAGTGTCATGTCTTTATGAATAGGTTTCTATTACTTTCACACATATAGACTGGAACTTTATTTCACTGTTCTTTTGCAAAATAATTCAAGTTATGTCTTTTTAGATGGTTTTGTAGGTTTTTGATGGAATTGAGATCTGGTTCATGGCTGGGCCGATCCAAGACTCCTTTGAGTTTTTGTCTTGTTGGAGTGTGAACTTTCTCTTCATTTTCAGCTTTTTGATAGAGATTGAGAGGTTTTGCGCTGCATATCTTGGTATTTGGAGCTATTTATTTCCCCATCTATCTTGACAAGTTCCCCTTGGCCCACCTGAAGAAAACTGGTGCTACATTGGCCCTCAAACCTTGCTTGGCCAGATGCAAGAACTTCTACGTCACAGCGGGGAAACTGATTAATGTAGCCAACCAAAACAAATAAACTGCCATATTTAAACAGCCTGAGTTTAAAACATACATCATACCGGGAAATTCTGGATGTATTCTTATTGATTTAACCATGCAATCAAAATTACATCTACTTTACAGCAAACGTGATGCTAAAAAGATTTGCTTTCGTCCTGAAACGTAAATGTCATCGATGCTGATGGTCCGGGCTCCAAACGAGATTTTTAGGGCCAGGATCAGCATCTGCACATACTGAAGTTTGTTTTCCATTGTCTCACACTCATTTTACGCTTTTCCTGCCTCTGCTTTGGTGATGTGATAAATGATGCAGGGTCCTGGCCCTCCGGTGTTCCCCAGCCAGTGGACAAGCAAGCCAGTTCTTTGTAGAACTGATTGGAACTGTCACTAATGCCAGCCTAGCACCAGCACTGATTTTGAGTTGGTTGAAAAGCCCTTTCATCAACTTTGGAGGGTCATCCTGATCTTTGCAATGTCTGCGCGGCCACATTTTCCCCCCTTTTTGATGATGGTGTTGAAAGTGTAACACGTTACGTTCAGTTCCTTCCACATCGTTTTATATCCCTCTCCTGAGTGGTTCTTTTCAGCAGATATCGCTGTTTCTTACTGGAAACTCTTTGTGGCTCATTTTATCTGATTTTGATCAGCATCACTTAGTTCGATGCTGAGTGTATGCCTGTTATCTACAGGCCTAATTTTGAATTATGCCTGGTTGACTCTGAAGACGGTTAGAGCGCCACAATATTAAAGGTTGCGCAGGCCTTTTTTTTTTTTTCTGGGAGTAAAGATGTGATAGCTCTGACATTTATGTTGTTATTTCCATCTTTATATATACTATATAAAGCACTCCATACTCATCCATCAAGACGTCTGCTACTGTATCAGTATCTGAATCAGTATCTTGGGCCTCAGTGTTATATGATTTGAAAAACACTCATAGACCAATGTGTTGCCTGAAAATCTCCACTGAAACCAGCACAAATAATTTTCTGTTGTTTCATGTTTTATTTGGCCCCCGGGCGCACAGAGGATTAATAGTCAGATCTCACTGGCTTGTGTCCAGTTTTTTGAGAAACAACAACACTGGCTGAAAAACTGGCACTTTGACATACCGGTATCAGCTTCAGTTCCAAACCTAAAAAAAAAAAAAACATGAATTTTGCAATCCTCAAAGTGCTAAAAACTGTTTTGCAGTTCTACTTTGTTTAATCAGTGCACAATGAGGGTATTTAGAGATGAATTATTTCTCACTTACGGCCAAGCATAAATGGATAATAAATCTTGTTGTTTGTGCTTATAATTGACAACATTGTTGTTTTAACAATGTCATAATTAAGAACTTAAAAAAAGTTTTATGTAACTTTTCCCATACTGAGTAGAAAAAGGGCTGAAGTAGTGACGGTAAAAAAAAAATTAATATCTGCTTTTGTGCTGGAGAATGCGTTTTAAATAACTGAAGTCATGATGCTAATGCTTTGCACCCCCCTCCTGTCCCACAGCATGACCTTCTACATAAAGGAGCTGATGAGCTGTACCCGCACCCTGCTCCTGGTGGTCTCTGGCTGGGTCTCTCGTCACGTGATCGGGGCCGTGTTGGTGTCCCTTCCTGCCATCTGTGTCTTGGCCCATCTAACGCGAAGCACCCCCCTTCCTCTCCAGGTACATGAAAGCATTGGGATAAAAAGTTTAAAAAATATAACTATCAGAGTGAGCACCTATAGATCTCAACACTTCAGAATCTTTGAATAAATCAATAAATAAAATCACATTCTGCTTAGTAACAACCTCAACATATGTGATGTATTTAGTAACACTAATCAGAAGTTGGACAAAGAGGTGAATGATCTAAACTTTAACTTGCTTGCTTGCGGTGCTACTTCTCACTATAGACACATTACCACAGCTGCCATGACCTCCAAAGGATGTTCAGGCTGAAATTAGAGGAACTCAATTAAAAAAGAAAGAAAAAAAGAAAAGAGGAACTATATTTGTCCTTAAAAGTGTAGTCTTGCCCATATGTGAGATATGGCCACAAGACTTCACAGGACTTCACATGTAGATGGAAGCACAAGAAATGTTAAATAGTGCAAAGTAGAAAAAAATGAATATAAGTTGAAGCATTGGAACGTTTGAAGCATAGCAAAGAGGTGTTGCATTGGTTGAAACCTTCATGAATGCAGTTGGTTGTTTCTGTTTGTAGCGTAGCAACAACCAATTCAACGGCATCAAATTCAATGTCAGCAGTCTCTCGTGAAACTAATATCTGGTGTGCAGAGATGCTCCTTCACAGTAGCTGTTTTTAAGTATCTTTTGATGTTGCTCTGTTTCCACGTATAAAAACTGGATAGAGAGACATTGGAGTCAAATATATCTGCAGCCTTGGCTTGGTAAAACATCATAGTGCCTATTTTCCCATCAGCGCTCCGAGCTTTTCAATTTTTTATCGCAAGAGATTTCACATTCTCCATGCAAATATGAAAAGAAATGGTTTTAATTTTTTCTCTTCTTTGCCATCTTTTTTACTGCTTGGGAGGAATTTTTTTTACCACCGTTTTTTATTAACTTCGTAGTGTTTAAGATGAGAGTGCAAAAGTGATCCTGATTTACTAAAGCTGCAGAAAGCCTTGTCTATTGATCCTCTCTTTGGACAATGTAACTTCAAAGATCATCTTTCTTTTCCTCTCTTCCTGCAGGTGACCATGTTCCTGTGCTGTGCCACCATCCTGGCTATCATTCAATATTGTAACTTCTGCCAGCTGAGTTTTTGGATGCGTTCAGTTTTGGCCACGACTACAGGGGTCGCTCTGCTGCTATTGTTGTACAGTCCCTTGCTAAGGTAACGATGCACATTATCTGCACATACACACTTACCAAATGCATGTGAATAATATTCTTAGGTGGTAGAGAAATCAATTTCGGACGGCCTCCACATTTCAGTACACAAGTGAAAAGTTTGGCCTCCAAGTATACGTTCATTGATTGCACTTCTAATTAAACAAACATTGGGAATTGTCGCTGAATATTATAACAATACATTTCTAATGAGTAATCTAACATCTTTGTTCAGAATTACATACCTCTGCTTGTTCCAGGTGCAGAGGTATCTAATTCAGTATTGTGCACATCTTGCCTATATATATACATCTTGCCTACATATGTGCCTATATGTGACCGTGCCTTTCTCCCGACTGACATCACTCTCATCTCTTTCAGCTCAAGTAATAACAGTGTGCCAGCTCATGGGTGAGTGTCTCCATAGAAACCGAGCAGCTTGATCGATGAATGACATTTGAAGGGGTCAATGGGAGCGACAGCCCTCTTTTATATTTTTTCATAATCACAGCTCAGCGTGGCTTTTGTTCAGCCTCTTGCCCGTCTGCTCCTCGTTCTGCTCGTTCTCTGTCCTCCATCCTTCTATGCGTGCACCAGCAGTCACAGCTGCTAAATGCCACTCGTGGTGGAAATGACTCATCCAAAGTGTGTTCGTCACAACTAAGTTATAATTAAGTGCACAAGTGAAGAAAAGTTCAATTAAATTAAATTAAATTTTATTTATATAGCGTCTATTACAACAGAAGTTGTCTCTACGTGCTTTCCAGAGACCCAGAACATGGACCCCGGAGCAATTATTACATAAACATAACATAAACACTGGCAGGTAAAAAAAACTCCCCTAGTGGGAGAAAAAACGTAAGCCAAACAGTAGCAAGGAAAAACTCCCCCTTAGGAGGGAAGAAACCTTGAGCAGGACCCGCTTCTGCCGGAGGCCAGCTGGGCAGAGCAGGAAAAGAGAGAACAGACAGAGAGAATGAATAACGGAGAAAGGAGAGACACAGACACAATGGCTAACTGGTTCACTACAGGGATGACTATATAAACAGAAAAAGTGACACCATTTACTTCTTTTCTTCTTTCGGTGACAGTTTCTGTTCATGGAATTTCTGTCACAACACCCAGTGTTTTTTGGATTAAATGTACAGCTCCTTTTTAATGATATGTATTTTTTTTCTTCTTTTTTTATGCTGCACCATTCTTTTACATTCAGTGAAGGCAGAGCCCCGGTGCTTACAGTTGAACACGATCTCACTAAACTAATAACAGAAACAGTTCATCCTTATTGAACACACTGAGCATTCACTCGAAGCTGGTATTGCTTCGGTGTGTTTAAGTTTAGTAACTCAAACTCTCCTTTATTGTAGTACCTTCGATAAATAGTTTTCTGAAGCTACTTTGAACAACTCCCTAAACTTGAATTTTCTTCCTTTTCAGTCATTCTCCTTAGCATTTGTTATCTATTCGAGTCATTGTTTATATTTTCAAATTAAAGAAAAAAAAGTAAAAGAAAATAATTAAATAAATTATCTGTCTCTCTAGTTTTGGATTCAGTGCAAAATATCCAGACTTTGTGCTCCACAGATTGGATGAGGATTCCTCTTTGGCTTTGCTGCATTAAAATTATACTTTATCATTGTTTGTTTTTTAAATATATATTGGATAAATAAACAAAGACTTACTCTTATACTCTTTTTCAAACCTCCTACCATTTTACTTTGTTATCTCTGTGATCTCTTAAGAAGTAATAAGAAGCTTATAGGATGGAACAGCAGAGATTCTTCATATTCTTCATTTTCTCCATGACTTTAGGAGCAAACACGCATGCTTATTTAACTGCTACACTTGGCTGCAAGTGGGTTATGGAGAAGTCATTAGTGCTGACTCCAGCTGTTTATTCAGCGTGTTCAAGACTTAAATGAAAATCATATTTCATGAGTAACAAATGCAGGAATTCTGTGTCAAATCTCACATCTTAAGGCCTTCCTCCCTCTCTGATAATTATCCCACATTTCTCTTATTCCCATCTCATTCTCACACTTGTCTCCCACAGACTCAACGTTTCCACACCAGGCAATGATGGTTCAGGACCCGGCACGGATCTTCCTCAGCATCTCTTTACTTTGTTGGTCCCAGAGGCCATCCTGGCCTTCTTCTTGATTCTCCTGCTGGTCTGGTTTCTCAATCGGGAGTTTGAGGTCAGCTATCGTCTCCATTACCATGGCAATGTGGAGGCTGACAAGCACCGCTACAAGATCCAGACGATGCGAGACCAGGCGGAGTGGCTCCTGGGCAACATAATCCCCATCCATGTTGCTGACCAGCTCAAGGTTCTTCCTTTTTTTATTTTTCATTGAAACAAAAAATATATATCTAATCCATTCAGCTGTTGAATGAATTTGAACTAATTTGCAGAGAGATTGTCCGGATGCAGAATCGTATATCCACAATACTTGAAGTATAATTCGCTTTTAGTGTAAAACACATGGTAAAATGTCATCCTCCCTGTTTTCCCAGCTGACCCAGAGCTACTCAAAGAACCACGACAGTGTGGGTGTGATCTTTGCCAGCATCGTTAACTTCAGTGAGTTTTATGAAGAGAGCTACGAAGGAGGGAAAGAATGCTATCGTGTCCTGAATGAGCTAATTGGAGACTTTGACGATCTCCTCCGGAAACCTGAATTCAAAAGCGTGGAAAAAATCAAGACAATTGGCTCAACCTACATGGCAGCATCAGGACTGAACGTCCAGCAGCTGGCTGAGGAGGATGATGATTCCCCGCATGCTCACCTGAGGGCACTTTTCAACTTTGCCCTGGAGATGATGGGCGTCCTGGATGATTTCAACAAGAACATGCTGGGCTTCGGCTTCAAGCTGCGTATTGGATTTAACCACGGGCCCCTGACAGCGGGGGTGATTGGCACCACTAAGCTGCTCTACGACATCTGGGGGGACACGGTCAACATTGCCAGCCGTATGGACTCAACCGGCATGGAGTGTCGGGTGCAGGTGAGCGAGGAAAGCCATGCTGTGCTCAGTGCCATGGGTTTGGAGTTTGACTACAGAGGCACAGTGAATGTTAAGGGTAAAGGCCAAATGAGGACCTTTCTTTACCCCAAAAGTGGGACAGGTGCAAGCCAAGATGGGACGGAGCTGGCAGCTGGAGTTGGACCTTTATCCATGGCATCACCTGCCGATAAGACTTCAGTATCTGTTGCCCAGGCAGTGGCTCCTCCTCCTTCTTCCACTCCTCCATCCACCTCTCTTTCCACATTCTCCCCTCAACCCCAAAGCACTGTGAGGCCCCCGGGGGCGGGGCCTGAACCTGTCCCAGCCAAGTGCACGGACGTAACAGATGAAGGATATAGGGACGCTGCATCCTTACCTGGACAGTCCCCTGACACAGACGTTCACGCTGCTCTTCACTCTGAGCCAGGCCCACAAGCCAGCGCTGCGCAAACTCCCGCCCCGGTGCAGCCTGCTCCTCTCGCACTTCAAGAGGACGGGGATCAAGAGGAAGAGGCCAATGAGCTTTCAAGACTTAATGAGGAGTTTTATGCTCGTCTCTGATCCCTCACGTCCTCCTCCACCCTCTGTCCTCAGCTGTCGGCTCTCCAGGACTGATTGCAGATGTGGGCACCATATCCTTTACTTTTAGTAAAATGTATTTGGGGCGTAAGCAGGAGCTGGTCACTTCAGTGGCTTTGAAATGGCTACTGGCGTATTTCACGGAGGTGTTGGTTGAGTGTCGGCGTGGCATACACCTGTGCTGAGCACAGCAGTTTAAAATGGAGAAAAGGATTAAAAGAGGGAATATTTGTTGGTGTTGTTGTTCATGTGTTTTCTAAATAATTTTGTTATTAAGTGCCTTCAGGACTACAACAGTGAACAAATATGAATACTGAACAAGTTTGAACAATCGTAAACTACAGAAGATGCTGTGGTTTCTTACCCTATGCTTCTATTTTGAATGAAAGTATTTCTTTATGAATCATAACTGTTGTGCCATGTCAATTGTTTTAACTTGATCAAAGTCTTGATGTTACTTTAGGGAAGATCTAGATTTGTTATATATATATATATATATAAATATATATATATATATATATATATATATATATATATATATGTATATATATATATATATATATATATATATATATATATATATATATATATATATATATATATATATATGTATATATATATATATATGTATATGTATGTGTATGTCTAAATAGTGCCAGTGCAGTATGATGGGCTGAGCAGGAATTTATGGAAAATAAATAAATAAGGGAATCACATAAGGCAATGTTAATTTATGTATCCTGCTTTGACGTGAGGGCTTAAAAACAGTATTCATTTGTACCAGAATTTCACTTTCAAAGGGACATGCTACAAAATAGGCTGCATAGATTTAGTTTTCATAGCAGCTAAATGCACATTTTAAGCACAGCTCTTGCACAGTGTTTTTTTCGACCACTTGTATTGATAGTTATTACCGTCTTAATGGTTTATAAGAAAAGTTAACACAAGTTCTTGCAATCCAAAGTGCAAAATCTAAATCAGATAAGGGAATATGAATCTGGAGGATAAAAATAAGACCATCAATAAAGCAGAAAGGCACTTTAAATATACTTTAAGTAGAACCAAGATCTTTTGAGTATGTGACGTTTACTTCTGAAAGATGTGGGGAGGCAAGTTTTCAAAACGTTTAGGTTAGGCAGAAAATTGTGGTCCCAAACTACAAACCTACTTTATCTAACATTGTTGTAAGCTGGGTAAATGCACTGCAATAATAATTTTAAAAATATTAACCAACATTGTATTAGTCCACCATGTGACAATCCATTTTGCTCCCCAGAAATCCAAATAGTTTGCAAATGTCTCATGTTAATTAAAAAAAGGGAGTTTGATATCATAAGGGCTGCAACATCAGACAGCAGGGAAATAGTTGGACATATAGAGATGGGACATAACATCACATGGGTCACACGTTAACCTTTAAATCAGCGCAATACCATCTCTTTCTACAATTCAAGAGGCAATAATAGACTTGGTGTACTTAAGGTGGAAGGAACACGTGACCCGACTCTGCATTTGTAATAGATTTTTTACAACTATTGGTTATCGAATAATAAAGCTGTTGATAAAAGGCCACGTCAGAATGTGGAAATACAAGCACTGCTGGGCATTAGACAGTATTAATTGCTGGTCGATGTCTTTTCATTAATTATAATGACAAAGACAGTACCATTAAATGCTGAAGTGGGGTGAGAGTTTGATACTCAAATGATTTTGTTTTAACTTTAAGTGAGTCTGTGTAGTTCTTACCAAAAGGGGGGGGGGGGGGGTCCACATGCAGTGGCTTCAGTATAAAAGCACAGATCAACTATAGTTTCCACATTACTGCATGAAAAAGCTCCGTCATTTCATTAATGTTCCAGGGAGAAGAATATTGATCAATAAATAAATAAATAAAACAGTCAATTTGCTATAAATGTATTCAAATGCTTCGTGTTATCTGCCTCTAGCTGTGTGATTTGCTGTCGAAGGGTTTGAACTTTTCACCGTCTCTTCCCGAAGAGAAGCCCTCTACTGTATCATTATCATGCCACTTTAATTGAGTGATTTATAGGTGTAGTACAACCTGAACTAGCTGATTGTTTTGTGGTGCCTAAAATTATGACTTTTTTTTTTTTTTTACTTAGGTTTTTTTCTCATGCTGTTGTCATAATGAGGATATATCATGAATGTATGTTTGAGAGAATGATGCTCCTGCATTGTTGGCTACGATTTCTATTTGACAGATTCCATCTACAGTTTTTTCTTCTGTGCTTCTTCCCAGCGTCTGAAACAACGTGATAACATTCACGTTGTACAACTTCCCTTGATCTTTTGCCCACTTGATGTTTTGTTTTCTCCTGAAAGCACATGTTTCTTGCTTGTGCACTGTGTTTATGTATACTGTATGTCTGCAGGAGAGTTCTTACTTTTACTAAAAAGAAAAAAAAATTACATCAGAGAAGATGCAAAAGGGAATTACTCAGCCTGGTTACTCGTTAGCGCTTATTTTGATAATACTGCCTCATTTTTGCATTTTGAAATGGAAAAAGAAAATATCTGACTTTTCGTATCCGTCAACTATAATTCACCCCCACATATTTTGGAAAGGTGTCGACCTTTGGGTCAGACTATCATTTCTTGATAAATATGGCCACAAGTAAATATAAAGGAATGGCAAGAGGAATGGGTAACCATTTATCACTATTTATCAAGCTGCCTCATCTATACCATTAAATCATTTTTGTTTTGTTTTCTTCTGCCACTGTGCATTCCAAACATTCACACCCAGTGCCTTTTTATTTGGAATTTATTTAATCAGTGTGTCTCAGCTGTGATTATTGTAACAAGTAATGTCACTCTTGTAGCAAAAAAGAAACACAAAAATCCAAAGAAGTGTCTCCAGCAGCTTTCGTAGTTTGAGAGACAGAATTTGTTGAGCAAGACTTTCTTTGCTGGCCAAACCATTACCTCTGAAATGTTTTGTTGTACTTTTGAAATGCACATTTTCAGCTGTCATGTGTTCGCCAGACCTAAGGAACCATAGCACACAAACTTAAGAGAAAAACATACGAATGTCAGTTACCGCTCTGCCTTATGTTGTTGGATAATTCAATGGGAGTTTAAGGCCATGTGGCTGCACAACTTTGACGGAGATTACCGATAGTACATCTGAGGTATTGTTGGAACTCTAGAGACTAAAAGGCACACAACCTCTCCAGTAGCACACATTTGTACACATGGATAAATAAAAATTTAAAGATGACACTGCTGGCTCTGTGATCTGTGATACAGTAGGGGGGAGATGTTTATGCGGTCTCTTCTGGATGTGAGCTGTTGGCTCTTTTTTTCCAGGACACTCATCTTTTTTTCTTTTTGGATTCCACACTATATTAATTATTATTTTATTTAATTTCCATATCATTCTCCCTATATTTATCCTGAACATGAAACAGGTTCCCCAATATGAGGGCAATTCAAATCGCCATGCTTCGGTTGCTTGTTTAAGATGATAAGCACCACTATATCAACTGATATATGTGTATGACGAGATTTGTTTCTGTTCTGGTGGATGGAATGTGTCTTTGGAGGGGAGTGCTCGACTTACAAAAAGCTGGAAAAACAGCAACGTGAATCAACAATATGTTTTATTGATCTCGATTGTTAAAGCAATGTTTTGTGACAGAAAAATAAGATAAACACAAAGGACATATTGTCAGAACTTGTTCAAATTATTACAGTAAAATTAAATCACATAATCACTCATTTAAATGGTGACAGCTCCACAACTTTTCATGTCGTTTTCAAGTAAAATCCACCCATATATGATTTTGATTACACTGTGCAAAAGTTAACGTTGTTTGCTATGAAATGTTAATTGCTTTATGTTCATGAATCAGATGTATAATGTATGTTTTGTGCACATTATCCATGTATCATTTATCAACACACAATCATAATCTGTACACATTTGCACAAAGCACTCAATGTTTGTACATATGCAGTTACTTTGTCACATATTTTTTTATACATGTGCATGTGTCAGATTTTGCCAGAAAAAAAATGAAACAGAGACCTGTATTGTCAGATTGATTTAATGTGTGTCTATTTGAGTGTGAATTATGATTTTATTCCCCTTTTTTTCAGTATGGAAAAAAATAAATCTTCAAGCAAACGATCACAGTGTGTTGTAAACTATAAAGTAATAGTAAGTTTATAGATATACATATATACGGTACACATTTAATAATGGTAATATATGTATGTATACTAATATATATATATATAATTATACAATTGAATAATCAAAATGTCAATATTAAAAATATGTGTGTGTGTATGTGTGTGTGTGTGTGTGTGTATTTACAGTACAGACCAAAAGTCTGGACACATTTCCCCATTTATTCGAATGAGGAGGTGTGTCCAAACTTTTGGTCTGTACTGTATATATATATATACATACATATATATATACATATATATATATATTACCAATGTTGTTATTATTATTATTATGAAACGCACAGTTACCGGTAATCCTTTTGCCCTTTTTAATATTGAACACCATCATCATGGAACTCATATAACACCTGTATAGTGTGACATAAACTATTCTCCAACTGATGGTAGAAATAGTTTTAGTATATAATAAATGTGATTATTATGCACATATATATGCTTTAGGTTCTTACCAGCATGGTATTAACCATTAATATATGTGCAGACAAGGTAAAAAGAATATAATTAAATGTGATTATTGTATCTATTATTGCATCTAATATAATATATATATATATATATATATATATATATATATATATATATATATATATATATATATATGTATATGCTTTAGGCTCTAACCAGCATGGTATTAACCATTATGTGCAGACAAGGTTATAAAAATAAATGTGTTTATTGTATCTAATTATATATATATATATATATATATATATATATATATATATATATATATATATATATATATATATATATATATATATCTTATTATCATCTAATATAAGTATCCAATTCAGTTAGAAATTAAAATGAAACGGGAGCCTTCCATGTGCGGTGCGTGAGCGCCCCCAGCGGCCGGGTGCGGGGCTGCCACGCAGGGCGTGATAGCGACCCCTCCCCCTCCATAGTCGATCTGGAAAAGAAAAAAAAAAACTTTTTTGTATCGAAGGAATCAACAGCCGCCATCTTGTTGTGGCTCGGAATTGGGATTTCGCTCCAACACTGGCTTTTACGTAGAAATCGAGCATCCTTACCGGGACGTGACAGCGTCCTTCCGTCGAAAACGAACGCTTAAAATCACCTCGGAGTCATTTTATGCAAAAAAAAGACCAACCGGCCGGGCGATCGTCGGGCAGAATAGCTCCGTATATCTGATTTCCCCTTCAGGAGTGCGGCGATTATCCAGCCCGGGAGCAGCGCTGCTTTCACCCACACCCGCACAACCGCGACTTTACAAGCCATTTTTGGGAGACGTACTGCATTTTCGTGCAATTGTGCATTTTTTGTGGAGCTTTGCGCGATTTTTGCATGAAGAAATTTGACGTCACTCAAAATGGGTACTTTGGACATGTAGGATTGGAGCTCGTTTCTCCTGCAGGAATCACTCAATCCACACAAATACACCCGGACTGTCGAGCTGGAGTGTGATTAGTTACATGGGGGAGCATTTTCCGGGGGGTTATTTAGTAACGATGTGGGTGTTGGGTGTTGGATTATCATGGGGTGAGTGGCGGTGGCGGAGCGGGGCGCTGTTGACTCTCTTTTGAAACCCGACTCTCTCTTCTGGGAGCTAGTTAGTTAGCCACGTTAGCAGCTACACAGCCCGCTAATGTGCTGCTGACCGGGACAGCTTTAGGGCAGGGGGAAGAATAACGTCTTTGTTTGGAAGATAAGTCACCGTTAAAACATAAAGCGGCTATGGCTGAGAACCTGCTGGAAGTGGGTCCTCCGAGCTCCAAGCGGCCGAAGCTGAACTCACCTGCGCTGTCAGCGGCGGATGGACCAGGTAAAGGCCCGAGCTGCACATGCAAACAGTATCACTATGGGCTGATTTATGGTTCCGCGTTACACCGACGCAGAGCGCTACGCGTACCCTACGCCGTAGGCTCTACGTCGGTGTAACGCAGAACCATAAATCAGCCTTAACTGCTGGTTTTATTCTACACATGCCTGTTTTAATGTGTTTATACAGGACTGTCTCAGAAAATTAGAATATTGTGATTTTCTGTAATGCAATTACAAAAACAAAAATGTCATACATTCTGGATTCATTACAAATCAACTGAAATATTGCAAGCTTTTTATTATCATTTATCTATTTTTATCCTTATTTTCTTACACTAGTCAGTAGCTTATGTTGCTACAATGTTTTTATTGTCTTGTTTTGATTGTTTTTGTTTTTTTATTTTTATTTTATTTTATTTTTTTATTATGTTTGCATAATGTTATGTTCGCATGTGTTAGCTAGTCATATTTAAGGAGAGGGGGTGAGAGTTTATAAGTTTTACTTCTTCTCACTCCCTTTCGAATATGTACTTTGTTATGTCTCATGTTAAGACGATTGTCTTATTTTCTTTCTTTTTTTATATGATTCATATTCGAAATAAACACTACTACTACTACTACTATTATTATTTTAATGTTGCTGATCATCAGAATCAGAAAGGGGGTTTATTGCCAAGTTTGTTAACACACACAAGGAATTTGTTGTGGTGATTGGTGCAATACAGTAAAAATAAAAATATAAAAGCAAACAAATATATGGAGATAAAATAAGAGATAAAATAAAATAAAATGTATAAACAGAAATGTACAATATGAGGATTAAAAAGTGCCGGATATGAGTCTTTACAAAAAGTGACGTAGGATGACCGATGACAGATAAAATGTATAAACAGAAATGAACAATATAAATCATGGTTTACAGCTTAAGAAAACTCAAATATCCTATCTCAAAAAATTAGAATATTCTGGGAATCTTAATATTAAACTGTAAAGCATAATCAGCAATATTAAAATAATAAAAGGCTTACAATATTTCAGTTGATTTGTAATGAATCCAGAATTTATGATCTTTTTGTTTTTTTAATGGCATTACAGAAAATAAAGAACTTTATCACAATATTCTAATTTTCTGAGACAGTCCTGTAAAGGCCGTTTAGAAGCACATGCAACACAATTTGAAGTTATCACGTCATGTCGGTTTACTTTTTCCCCAATAGCTATGCTGTTTTGAGTGTAGGTTTGGTTTGTTTTTAATTGTTGTTATTCAAATTATTGTTATTTCATTTGTTTTCCAGTCGGTAACTGCATCTACTCTCGTACTTGTCTTGTTAATGCACTTTGATGCAGCCCATCCCATCTGCAAGACTTATAACGCAACAATGTACCAACATTACCTCACTATTACAGTAACAGGACAGTTTAAAAAATTAAGCAGGACATTATACCATTGCATTTTCTGATGGCGTACATAGGGTTGCCACCTTTCAGAAATAGAAATAAGAGACACTCCAAAAAAAAAGGGACATCCCCAAAACTTCTAAACTGCATAGAAATGTATTTGATTTATATGAAAAAATAAAATGCTTGGATTTAAAGTCTAATAAAGTGCTTTAATTACATTGAACTTGCACAACTGTACAGACAGCCGACCATACTAGCAAGTGAAATAGCCTCCTATTCTATATATGTCCACATCAGCCCAGATGTTCTGTATGCAGGTAAATATAAATATAGCCTACAGCTGAAGGTGGGAAAATTCAACTTAAAAGGCAAAACTATTACATTACATAGTCTCATTACATGCAAAGCAAGATATGTTAAACCTTTATTTGTTATAATTTTGATGAATGTTTATTGATTTCATAAAATATTCAAATTTTTTGAGATTTTTTTATCTGTGGTTTTCATAAACTGTGAGCCATTATCACCAAAATTATAACAAATAAAGGCTTGAAATATCTCACTTTGATTTAGTGGGAAATAATAAGTTAAATTTACTACGAATGAAGTTTTGCAATATATTCAAATTTTCCGACCTTCACCTGTAGCTTATATTATGACATCAATAAAAAAAGAGCATACCGTAATATATGTTTGTATTGGTTCAATACGGAACGTAACTTTTAATTCCCAATTACGCAAAGATTCCGTATTTTAAGGGACGGGTGGCAACCCTACCCATGCCTGCTTAATTTGTCTATAAAGGCCGTTTATCAGCACATGCAACACAATTTGAAGTTATCATGTCATGTCGATTTACTTTTTCCCCCCAATAGCTATGTTGTTTTCACTGTAGTTTGTAGGTTTGGTTTGTTTTTAATTGTTATTATTCAAATTATTGTTGTTCATTTATTTTCCAGTCGGTAACTAGGTTTGCCACCCGTCCCTTAAAATACGGAATTGTTACGTAATTGGGAATTAAAAGTTGCGTTCTGTTTTGAACCAATATAGACACATATTATGCTCTTATTTATTGATGTCATGATATATACAGGTGAAGGTCGGAAAATTTAGAATATATTGCAAAACGTCATTCGTTTCAGTAAATTCAACTTAAGGTGAAACAAATATATTATTTCCCACTACATGTAAAGTGAGATATTTCAAGCCTTTATTTGTTATAATTTCGGTGATAATGGCTCACAGTTTATGAAAACCCCAAATAAAAAAATCTCAAAAAATTTGAATATTTTATGAAATCAATAAACAATTCAATCATCAAAATTATAACAAATAAAGGTTTAACATATCTAGCTTTGCATGTAATGAGAATATGTAATATCTTAGTTTCACCTTTTAAGTTGAATTATTGAAATTAATTAACTTTTACGCCATATTCTTCACCTGTAGTCTATATTCTACATCTGGGCTGATGTGGACATACACAGCATAGGAGGCTATTTCAGTTGCTATATGGTTGGCTGTCTGTACAGTCATGCAAGTTAAATGCTATTAAAGCACTTTGAACTTTAAGTCAAAGCATTTTGTTTTTCATATAAAATAAACACGTTTCTATGTATTTTAGAAGTTTTGGAGATGTACCTTTTTTTGGCGCCTGCACTGCTGAAATTGGGGTGTCCCTTATTTCCATTTCTGAAAGGTGCCAACCCTAGACTAATCTCTTACTTGTCTTGTTAAAGCACTTTGATGCAGCTGTGCAGCCCATCCCATCTGCAAGACGTATAACGCAACAATGTACCAACATTACTACACTATTACAGGACAGTTTAAAAAAAAATTAAGCAGGACATTATACCATTACATTTTTCTGATGGTGTACAGTCTAGTTTCAATTAACCGTTATTGTCAGTTGTGCTCGTGTGTTTGCGAGCAAAAAAAGACCTGTGCTTGGCTCTGAACGCTGTCAATTTCCAAAAGTTGGACATAGAAACTAGATAAATAAAAGCCATTACCGTCCCCTTGTCCACCCTTATAAGTTTTCTTCATAATCATGCAAAGTTTAGTCAGTGGTGGTAACTCTTTCCAATGCAGATGGGTATTCAATTCGAGATAAACTGTGATAATACAGCTACAGACATTTTGGTGGTTTGGATAACTGGATCAGTGATTTTTATTTATTTATTTGTGTTGTACTCAAGTTTGTGTTTAAAAATGAAACAGCGAAGATATGGGTTTATTTCCTTTCCACAGTCACAGAACCCCCCAAAACCTACTCCCTGTGTGATTGGGACTTGTAAATATAAATAATCATTATTCATCAGTATACATCTCACGAAACACTGAAATGAGTCTTCTGCTGTTAACCCATCACTAGTTAGACTAGGAGCAGTGGGATGCCATTTGACTTGGCTGTGGGTTTTTTTTTGTTTTTGAGATTTAAAATCCCCTTTCTTATTTACTGCATCACATATTTTGCTCAAGACACACACTCTTGCAAATGCAAGAAAAACCATGATAGAAAATTGCATGTATTTTGTATAAATATGTTATTTAATTAGGAAAAGCGCCTGCTTTGTTATCATTTTATTGGTTTAACTTTGAAGGTAGGTATCAATTGTTTACAATGGTCATGGTTACCAGGTTTGGCATGTATGCTTTCTCCTGATATTTAGCATGCATTGGCCAATTTAAATGGTCAATTAATAGAAAATAACTTATCTGTAAATCTTGACATGGATTATAACTATCATTATTCATTTAACATCATTCATGCTTGGAAATTTAACATTTATCCTTTTGGCGGGAAATTCCTGAGATGTTTTATTATGTTCATGAGTATGTCTTTTGAGAGCCTTTGAGAGATGTAACTGTATCGATTAAGCCCAGTAAGTCACTGTTTACTGTGTAATATTTCCAAAATGAATTAAAGACCTGACATAAAATGTCTATTCTACTATAAAAATGTGCTTGCCTCAAAAAAAAAATGCACAGTGGCACTTGGCAAGCCCTGGCACTATGAACATAAGTTCATTTTTATTTTCTTGTGCCGTGCATTCAAAATTGAGTCCTTTTCACTGTATTTTGTCAGCCTGTTATATTTGGGGTGGGAGGTCAGTAGGTTGTTAGTCAGTAAGTTAATTCCCTCCACGCCACAAGGAAAACGTGCAACATTAGCCACTAAACAAGTCATGTAAGACTTTGTTGCAACTGATTTTAAGTTTCTTATTTCTAACAGATTGATTTATGGAAATAACTGTCTATAACTCAGGTGTAGACAATCCACCAGTTCTGCTGTAACAAATGTCTCTTGATGAGATCACTCAAGCCATTGTTAATCACAGCATGCATCATGCAGTATAGATACAAAGTCGGGCTGCAGCTATCGAATATTTTGGTAATCGAGTATTCTATTGAATATTCCATTGATTAAGAGAAAGAAATCGGATAAAACGTACTTTTGCTTAATTAAAACCCAATTACAATAGAAAACAAGACAGATCACTTAAGAAAAACAACCAATTTGTTTCCTTTTATAAGAAAATTTTACGTTTATTTACATATTATGCAAAATAGTAAACTGCTAAATTTTCCAATAAAAATAAATAAAAGTACTTCAAACTTAACATTTCCAGAGACATAAAAAATAAATACAATTGTTTCCTACTTACTTTTTCCAAGTATCTAAAATAAAACATGTTTTCAAACACTGCCTTTGAAATTTTACAACTTTACATTCATAGCTAATACGTTGCAATGCTTGTGGACCAGGACTTGGAACAAGAGTCTTGCAAAATTTGGTCTGGGACCTTAATTTTCAATTAAAAAGGATTCCTCACCTTCAAACTTCTGTCTCTTTTGTTATTACACCAGCCAAATGGGGAAGGCTCAGCTCCACCAGCACAATTCCAACACCAAGTGGTTTACTGAACACACTGGAAAAAGATAAGATTGTGTTTTGTCTCAGAAAAGCGGCACTATCATCTGCTACTTTCCAAAAATACTTTCCACAATTTTTAATCATAGCAAAGCATGACGTGTACATGCAAAACACTGAACAAATCTGGTAAAAGAAAAACAGAAAACTTGGCTTTAAACCTAGAGACCATTTCCAAATTAAAAAAGAAAATCTGCAGGCTGTAGATGTTGAAAGTCATGTAGTTTAACAGCTGGTCTGACCTTTTTCTCTGAAGTTAGGTAGGAAGGTTTCCACTGTTTTGGAGTACCCACTGATGTCTGCCCTGTAGAATAACAAAAGTTGTGAAAGGGCAGCCTCCCAATTAGGGTGTTTGTACTGAATTTGTGTCATTAATTACCTCTCCCAAATACTTCACATAATTGGTCATAAGTGTGTGTCGGGTTTACTCAAAGTAATGGATGAATGGCTTTGCCAAGATAGAATAAGACGGACACATTTTGGTAGAATAAACTTCACATTGTTTTATCCGTTATTAACATTTCATAACAAAGTCTTCAAACAACTTGAAAAATGTTTCTTTGCTAAATATTAGGACATTCAGGCAGTGATCATTTTGTCATCTTTATTTTAATCACACAATGCATCATATAACAGTGCAATATGCTAAACCAACAGTGAAAACTTTACGTTAAACCTATAAAGATAGTATAAAAGCCCATGGCTTTCCCCCCCCCCCCCCCCCCCCCCCCCCCCATTCAGAAGTTACAACACAGACGTATCAGGATCAGGATTTGTTTCAGGGGATGAGGTTAACAAGGCTTCGCTGTTGCAGCTTGTAGTTGAACAAACTCTTTGAATTGCCCTTCATGGTACTGCTTTCTATAGGCGCTTACATACTGGAATTTCTTTGCAGAACATTTCCCCCTTTCGCTGGTCATGGTGCCTGTAAGTAAGAGCCACTTTTCTGGAAGGGCGTAAAATCTGATCACCTTTTTTCCATCTCCTGAGGTAGACCAAAAGGTGGGAAAAAAGAGTTACTGGTCATGTATGTCATTCCCCAATTCTATGATTGTGTGAGAATTTAACAACTTTTTGGATCATGTTGTACGTGTGCCGACCGTTGTCGAAAGCACACTTTTTTCCAGGGACAATCAGCGCTCGTAGTCAACAGCAGCTAGTGAGGAAGACCCAGACACTTTCAGCTGGAGGAGCCCCTGCGTTTTTATTTACTGTACTGATGCTGTGCATGCAGCTGAATCTAGTTACGCTGTCCAAACCTTCCTGGTCAACTTCTCCACACATCAGCATGCTGCCCAAACACACATACACAGCGTCACACTCTCGTCCACTCACCTCTCTTGCGCATGCACACTTACACACGGTCCTCTTAAAAGGACCGTATCTGGAGACACGCGTTTGCTGTAGGACTGAACCATCAGCCGCATTTGCGATAATGTTGTGATATCTTAAAATGCAATTTTGAAATTGCAACATGAACGATTATAGGGTTGTCACGTGACACGAGAGTGAGCGAGCATTCGACTGCATCAACAGGCGTTTTTAGATCGGATCCTGCTAATTTCGCTGGATGATGAGCGCATGTTTAATGTGCGTTGGTAATGTAAACGCAAGGCATGTTATTTGTCACCTCGGGCCTGAAGGCGAGTTGGGAGGCGTTATCCGCGAAACAAGACTAAACCTGTGTGGGTGTGTAGAATGACGTATTGTCCCAGATCTGCAAGATTTATACGCCGTCAGACAGGTGTAGTTTTCAAAACAAGAAGAAGAAACAAGAGTGGTTTTGGCCGGGTCATCTTTGTGTCCACTTGTTCAAACAATGTAGCATCCTTTGTGGTTCTGGACATACGCTGGTTGATGGCGCTGCATCTATATTAACTACACACTACAGCCTGTCGAAATAAATAAGAGGAATATTATTTCTATAAAACAATTGTTTTAATAATTATTGTTTATTCAATTCAATTCAATTCAATTTTATTTATATAGCGTCTAATACAACAGAGTTGTCTCTAGACGCTTTACAGAGACCCATACCCAGAACATGACCCCCGGGCAGTTATTACATAAACAATGGCAGGTAAAAACTCCCCTGGTGGGAGAAAAACCTTAAGCCAAACAGTGGCAAGGAAAAACTCCCCTTTAGGAGGGAAGAAACCTTGAGCAGGACCAGGCTCATAAAGGGGGGACCCTCCTGCCGAGGGCCAGACTGGTGGGTCAGGGACGGCAACAGCACAGCAGGCAGGTGGAAGCAGCAACGGGATGACCGGGGGTGGGGACCGCAGGCCAGCACGCAGCTCCCGAAGCTCCGGCCCAATCAGCAAGTCCCAGGTTGGGGTGCAGGGTCGGGGAAAGACTTGTGCTCCGTAATGCAAGCTACAAGCCACCCACGACCACCTGCAGGTTCCGGTGTCCGGCAAAGGATGCTGCAACATGGACAAAAGAGAGAAAAGGGAGGAGAAGGGGGGGCCAGCACAAGAAACTACAGGAGCGACTCTGACACACTAAAGTTTTAGTGTTTAAAGTTTTAAAGTTATTAGTTTTAATAATTGACCGACACCATCTTTTTGCACTGTACACAGTGGTTGAATCATGAAAAAGATAGTCGCTGTAGTGTGTAATTAATATAGATGCACCAATCAGGATTTTGATGGCCGATCACCAAAACCAGTATCTGCCGATCCCGATATTGCCGATCACAGCATGAAATCCATGAATTCTTCAATATTGTTGTCTTATGTACACAACATTGACATTGTATTATTAGGTATAAAATTATGAGATGAGAAAGTATCATAAATTGACCACAGTTTTATTGTAGGCTGAGGCAATGTGCAATATTTCACACTGTAGAGTGAACTTAGACTCAGCTTACAAAGAATAAGTGTAGCTTACTAGCTTAAGCTTTTTGTGGCAATAATTACGTGCAACACAACATGTGCAGTGCCCCAACACAGACAACAGTAGACATTTCTCTCTCTTAGAGTTGATACAAGTTGTAAATTAACCTTAGTTTTCATGTGCGAAAAGGAATTAAATCTTAGAATAAAAAATTAATTATGAAAGCTTTGCGAAAGCTTAAGCGATAGCAACTGCCGTGTGTGACCCACAAAACTCTTGTGAGTGAAGCACAACTATTTAGCTCATTTTAATTTAGTTAGAGTCAGCATCCACATGGTACTCGCACTAGAATCCAGATGTCACTTGTGAAGCCGACTGACACGATTGTGCATAAAGGGCTTGGATGTGACTGTATATAGTTTGGTATAAATCCGGCATTCATCAGTGAAATATTTACCATTCGGTAGCGCATACTGTGGATCCAAGCAACTAATGATGCGTTTTAACCCGATGTCTTCTACAACAAAAATCGGTTGATGATCAAGGCATATGAATCCATTACCTTACGATGTAGTTCTTTATTTTTCTTGCTGTTATCGCTGTAGTTTATAGGTCAGTTACGTTCACCTGAGTTAACGGCGTTGCTGCACGCGCTTTTTCTTTCTCTGCGGCAACCAACTTTGAAAACTCAATATACTCCTTTGCGTGAGAAACTTTCAAATGTCTTATCAGCTTTTTTGTGTTGAAATTCTTTTATAACATTCCTCCTCGGGGATATCTCCTTTGCACACACCTTGCAAACTGCAAATTTGTTGTCCTTTTCAGACATTGTAAAACTCCCATACCGGCGACACCATTTTCAGTGTTGATGCTCTGTAGAGACTGCCACGCCCCCTTAAGCCTGGCAGACACTGTGCGATTATCGGCTTGTTTTCAGCCGATTTTCCAGTCGTGCGACTATTTTTTGGATCGGGGCGGATTTCGACCCAATCGTTGGTCGTGCCTCGTGCAGTATACGTGGGGTAACGACGAGAGATTAACACCTCGCGATGAGCTCCCGATCACAAATCCTGTGCTCGCAAGAAAATCAAACGTGTTTGAAATCCTGGTCGTGCTACGACCCGATTTGCCTCATCCTTTAGCAGAGAGCATGCGCAATCTCTGATGTCACGTCAAAAACTATTATTTGTAGTTTAAAGTGTTGCAAATTCACATTACAAATCATGTTTTAATAGCAGAAAAAAAAAGACCATTTCCCACGTCTGCCCAACCATACGCATACGGCGTAGGGTACGCGGCGACCCGCTCTGTACGGGGCGGGTCGCCGCGTAACCTACGACGTAGGCTCTGCGTTGGTGTAACGCGGAGCCATAAATCAGCCTTTAGTGTGAGCTTATCTGTTGTGCTCATTTTGCTGGGACGTCGGGTCCCTCCGCCGAGACACAACTTTTGCGGTATGCGTTCATTGTTGTGTCTAAAAATGATGCGCAGTGCCCACCCAATCAGAAACGGTACAGACATTTTGGGATTTTTTTTTTTATATATATAAAAAAATTAAATTATAAAAAAATAAAGGATCCCCATAAACTTTGATTGGATGGGCAGGACGCACGTTTGGGTGGGCACAGCCCACCCCTGCCCCAGAACCGGCCTCGAGTTCCAGTACACAGAGGTCCGACGGGAGGATTATGATCGTATAGTGTGAGCAGACGGGTCGCATCAGAGCATCGGGTCGTACAGTGTGAGACCATAAATTGTGGGCTGTGAACTTTTGAACTCAGCGATCTAGTCGTGCAGTGTGAGATGGGGCAGTCTCAAACGATTTAAAATATCGCGCAGTGTATGCCCAGCTTTAGGAGACCTGGATCTGAGATGTGGGAATGCATCCCCTGGCTGCAGTTTGTTGTTGTAAGCATCAACGGATGGTCCTGCTTTGAAGTATTTTAAGAACTCTGATTAAAACCGGAGGGGCATTTGCAATCGGTCGATTGCGATTTTATGAAAAATACGTTTTCTCTTGCTTTAACATATATTAAGTGGTCTCCCCTCAGCCTGCCAACCTATGTAAATCGCCTCGTCGTTACGTAACGACAGGAGTGATTTACATAGGTTGGCCTCCGATGCGTGAAACCACGCCCACAGCTAACTCTGGCCGGAACAACAACAACAACTCTGCCAGCCGGAGCTTCCGCCATTTCTTCGTAGCGGTGTATCGCCTCATTCAGGCAGCCAATCAGCACAGTGCCTCATTATCATAGCCTCCCCACCCACTCAGAATCCTGCATAGATAATGAGGTTAGAGAATGGGATGCTAAAGACATGGCTCAGAGGCTGAATTTCTAATTTATTTAGCAAAACAAATCAAAAGCTTGTTTTTAAGACATTCAAGGCCTGTTTAAAATAGGTATTAGATGTCATCATAGGTCTCCTTTAATATATAGCAAATCGACAACGACTAGGGAGGATAAAGGGGGAAAGAAAAGTCTAATTTTAGTCAAAATTTGAGGGATTCATTCACCAAGAATTTCTTTGGTTGATTACAGCCCTAAAAATGACCAAGGCATGGTAGTGACTTCCTTACCCACCTTACAATAAAATGACATAAAACAGCAAAACTGGGTTATGTAGCTGGTAAATTTGTTTCAAATTTACTTAAAGGAACTAGAAGAAATGGGGAGAAAAATAAATATGAGCATCAACACTAAATAAGGATGATGTAGGATGCTGTTTTAACACCTATCCACTTTACTTTTTGTTGCGTTAGTTTGTTGCGTCAAGCCTGGATTATGGTTCTGCGCTACACCAACGCAGAGCACACGCCGCTGCCGTGACGCCGTCGTGAACCCTCCGGACTTCTCTGTCACTCCATTTCGCCGCGGTGCAATACCCCCCCGCGAGCGCTAGGGGGTTGCGTTCTTTTCCTGAATGGTTTATCCAACTTTTCCGGTCACAGTTAATCAAAGAGATAAGGACAACTATTGCGCAAAAATCCACAACCAAAAAAAATCACACACACACGAAGAAAAGAGCGCTGAAAGTTCACGACTGCTTCACGAACCGGAACCGGAAATGCGTTGCTACCAAGCGAACCAATCACAGCCCTCTCGGTCTGCGTTGGGTCTGCAACCTCTTGACGCGTAATTACAATTTTTGGGAGGTGCACGTCAGGCACAGCGTGGCGTGCGGTGTGGGGTGCTCATTGCGGCGCAATCTGCGGCGCACGCACGGTGTCGATTTAACGCAGAACCATAATCCAGCATTCAGTGTAAAGCATGTAATGGCACCATAGTCGGGGGCCCCGGGGATATTTTGGTTCAGATTCTCGCAAATTCGCCAAATTTGGCACAGATGTTGTCCATACCATACTTAATCATTTTAAGATGGGTGCCAAGATTGGCGCCCCATGGTGCTGCCATATTGCGCAATCCAATATAGCTGCCACCCCCCAAAAAACGGAAAGGCCTAGAATCATAAATGATACCACTTTTTATGTGTTTTCTGGATCGTAGAATCTGATTCTGGTGTTATTTCAATGATTTGAGGTCAAGATTACCGCTCAAGGTCCATTTTACTCATAAAAGTTGGTATATAAAGGCAATATAGGGGTAAAATCCAGTATTTCTGGTGTGCCATGCTAGATGCTACGCCCAAAACATTTTCTTTTTTTTTTTTTTTCATTATAAGCTATACTTGTATGTATGTATCAATGTTTCACAACTCAAAACAGTAGATTGTTTATTATAAACAATAAACGAATAACAAACAATTTTCAATTCAAATTTATATGTGCCAACAGAAAAAGACAAACAAAATGTGTTTAGGGACACAGCCTAAGTCCACAAGTACACAAGTACAACTTCAACTTTAACTAAACAACTGACAGTAGGGGACAATGTAATCAAAATAGTTATTCCGTAAAACTTCAAAATGTCATTCACATTCCATTCCTTGCAAAGCGGGGAGTTAATGGCTGTCATCTTCGTTATTAAGGCACCCACCTTCGCATTTGCAGAGGATTGTGCATCGGACACCGATACGATTGCATTTGCACCTTCCCATGCATCCCTTGAGGCAGCCACAGCGTACAAGAAGGTCACATGCTGCTGATGCATCATTAAGAGTGGTCCACAGTGGTTGCCATGTGCCAGTGCCATCTTTGTGCCAGCCCCACTCACTGAAGTCAGGAATTTCCTGCTGGACCGAGGTTGCCTGATTCCAGTAGAAACTTGCCTGCAGTAGCGCTCGCTTGACATGCTGGAACAATGCAGCTTGGGTAGGTGGGAGGTTTTCCAGTGATCTACTTCCAGTGGTGAAGAGGCGATGTCTGGCCTCATTGACACCAGCTGCACCACACCCCTTGCTGTACATGAGGACGACAAAACGCTCAATGTTCTGCATATGCACAGACTCAAGACTGAAGAGGTCAGGGGTGTGTGTGAGAGCAACTAGTGTGTTGGTGAGGTCTGGTATGCTTCTCCAGGCTTCCCAAGCTGTCTTCTTGCCACATCTAAGAAACTGGGAAGTTGTGTCACATCCTGTTAAGCTGTGGAAGAGGGGTAGTGCCAAGGACTTTGATGGACCGAGATCAGAGTAGATGGTATGGACTGGTATGTCACGATATTTTCGACCAGTACCAAAACCCACCCAGAGCTCTGTTAGGCCAAGGGTCTTGAAAAACCGGATTGCCAAAATGACAACATCGCTGTCTACGGTGCGAACATAGGCTGTTGTATGACCCTGCTCTGCTGCATGTGCCAGATGCAGGATGATCCTGGTGTCTGCCTCAGAATGGTTGCACTTCTGAAGTTTTGTGACATCACAAGGCATGTTGGAGAGCACAGTCTCAAAGCGGGTAGTCAGAAGGAGCTTTCCACGCATGTCATTCTTTGAGATCTGTGTGCTGATGAATGAGAAGAGCTCCTTTTTGTTGTCCTCATTTTTTAGGAAGCCACTGTTCCATTCATGTTTAGGGATTGGAGTGCTACCATCACCTACTTTTGTCCGTGAACCATTCCCACGTCGTTTCTGTGTCAGATATTTTAAGTTATTTTCCTCTGGGTAGTTGTCCCATACAGCATCAATGCGTTGGGTACTAGTTGTCATTTGGGCCTCCAGGAATGGCATAATGTTGAGCAAGACATACTCGCTGAATGTCTTTGCTGTTGTGGGGCGCACCATGTGGATGACTGCTGCCATATCCAACACCACAATGGTAGCTTGTTTGGCAGAAGCTGCATGACCTGTGCTAGCATTGAGGCATTGAAGAATGTCGGACTTTGTCCCAGATCGCAGAGACCCTCTGTCCGCCAGGCTCGGTGGCTCTCTCTGATTTTCAAACTGAAAGAAGTCTGTCATGTCAGCATTGGGACGTGACTGGAGTGAAAGGAACAGTTGTGTGATTAAAACCATGTTCTGCTTCTGTGTGCCACTGTCCTTGGAACCTTTCTTCTTGGGGCCACTACGGTTGGCGAATGTTAGCATGTTTTTCCGTTTGATGGTATCAGATACTGGTACTGAAGCCATTTCCAATCTTTCTTTGACATATGCTGCGTGAAGGGTCTGGCCGGCTTCATCGATTAGAGATAAAGAAGCAACAACTGCAGGCTCCATGACATGCTGTGTATCGAGTGCAATAAGCTCCTGGCTTGTAGCAAGGAAGGGGTTGCCTAGCTGCTGTACCACATTGAAGAACGAGAGTACATCCTTGCGAAACTTTACTTGCAAGTTATGTCCTTCCTCATGATGAGCAGTGGATGACGTTGGTGGGTCATTGATGGCCTCAAACTCCTCAACTATCCGTGTGCAATCAGGCCCAGCCAGCATAAACAGTGTAAGGGCTTCAGGGTTCTCATAGAGTCCAACGGCTCCGCCATGCACCTGGAGGCTTTTGTTGGACTGCTCATGCGCTTGGTCCTTGGCCATGAGGCTGAACTTTCTAGCTGATTTCTGAACAACAAAGTTACCCTTCATGAATTCAGCATGTACTTGAGGGTGTTTATCAGCTAACTGTACCATGTCACGGACATGGACTGGCAGCCAGCGCGCGTAGTTTGTGTGGTCCAGGGCATGAAACCAGCCGCAGAGTTCGTCACATGCTTGCACATATAGTGGAAAGTCCCCTTCCCGCAGGGACCGCACAAAGCGACACATCAGCAGCTCTAGCTTCATTATGGTTGACCAGAACTTGAACTGAGGAACAGTTTGTGAACGTTGATCCCACATATCAAATGACTCAGGTGGGCCCATTATACTCTTACAATACTCTGCGTAGGCGGTCTGTTTGAGCTCATAAAGTGACATGAGAGACACCTGATGGGCATACCTTGTGCGTTTGATGTGATGCTCATTGAGCGCAGATTGTGCGCGACCAGATGTCAGGACCTCAGCCTTAGCAAGGATGGTGGCCCACCCGGAGTCCAGCAGCAGCTTCCCAATCATTAGGTGCATCTTGTCTTCAATATGTAGCGCACCCATCATGGCAACCAACTTGTCTTCTCCCAAAGTGTCGGGGTATTGCCATTGGAGCAGTTTGATGATCGCAAACAGTGGCTGATCTGCACCGAGTACGCTAGTCTGGCCTGGGTTGAGGAACTCTGTGCCTTGCTTCGTCAGCTCCATCGCGTGCTTCATTGAAGATGCGGATGCGGCCTTGTCTGGGAATAGGGGGTAGATGCCAATCTCAGCTGGGGGCTTCACTGATTGATCGCTTGCTAGCATAGAGTTGTATCCCGACCAAGTGATGATGTCACCTTCTGCTAACGTGCCTTGCTTCAGCACACTGCTAACGTGTGCCATCCATACTTCATCCTTGACCATGGCACCTTGCACATCAAGCGGTGGTCTGACTTTGCTGTTGCCATATTTTGGTGCAAAGACATCTGTTTGAGTAAGTTGGACTGGGGGCTGGATCACGTAAGAGTCTGGTAGCTTTGGTGTCGATGTGTCAGAGGGGTCAAGCTTAATTGGAGCCCTTTTCACACCTGGGTTGTCATGTGAGAGATGGTTGGTCACGCTAAGGGCATATCCGTGGAACTCATCAAGTGAGAAGTTGCCCTGAGCCTTGCTGTCTATATTATCCACATCATGGGTGGTGAAGACATTGAGACGGCTGTTGGTTGGTAGTACCACTCCATCTAGGACATGGCGAGCACACACCGCTTGAGCAATACCTCGCTTAACTTGCATGACCCGTTTGTATGATACTGACATGCCTTGTGCATGTTCAATATCAATCTGTTTTTTGTTCCGTCCATGTCCATGCATCCTGAGTCCACGATACAGGGGGAAGGGGGTTTCTCGCTCCTTGTTGTGGAGTATTGTATCCGTCTTCACAGCATGGTGTGTACCCTTACTAGTATTGTAGATAAGCAGTTGTGAGATGTTGCATGCAATTCTCTCCCTTGCATTCAGATTGCTGTCTTCACGAATCTTCTCAAGAGCAGATGGGCCCTGGAGCACTACATTGAAGAAACTCCTCATCTCGTCACTAACTGGAGCTGTGAGGCAGTTAGCAGGAAAGGAGCCATCAAAAGGCTGTTGACTCTGTAGGCAAAAGTTGTGCATCATCATGGCAGCCCGCATGAAAATAAGAGCATCGTCTTGACCAATCTGTGCGCTATATGTCTTGGCCAGCTCATCAGCAACCTTAAACTTGTGAGATAGATAAATATCCTTCCAGCCTTTATTTTCCTTGGAAACCTCAACCCATTCAGGTAGAAACTTGAGAAGGTGATCCTTGAATCGAGTTGAGTGTGGCACTTTTTCATCTTGGCATTGATGACCTTGATCACTCATAAGCTTTCGATACATATTGCGTAGCTCTGATAGCTTGAATAAAGTGCTCTCTGAATGTTCGATCAGGGCTATTATCTGAGCGCAGATGATTGTATTGAAGGGCGAAGGTGCAGGACGCACCGAATCACGTTTCTCAGTAGCGATAGCAGCGTTTCTTAAACTTACATAACAGTTATGGTGAGTATGGAAATCAGCCGCATGTGCATCAGCAGCTGTGGCAACTAGTCTGCCAAGTAAAGCAAAGTTTTTGTTGGTCTTCGCCCAACTCTTTAGATTTTTATCTACATCATCAGATGTTGCCCTGTGGAGGTTAGCCGGATCCACGCCCTCACAGATGATACAATATTTGACATTGCCTTGATGCTGAAAATTCCCAGATGATCTGAGTTTTTTGGGACTAGGGCCAGTTTCTGCACTGGGGCCAGCTTCTTTGTCTTGCTTCTCTCTCGCCCTTTTAACCCGAGAACTACTACAATAAAGCCTGCACATTTTGTGATACACAGCCTTATGCAATGTAAGAGTTGCTGCAATGCCTGAACCATCATTCAACTGACTAATCGTGACGTTACAAGGAAGAGCATTGGCATTGATATCATTGAATTGTTTTAGATCCCTCTCAAGTGATACAAGTCCCTCTATCTTTGGAGTTATCAAGCCTTCTCCAGGTTTGACCATTTGACAAAGACAACAGAGTTCCCAGTTCATAATTTTGATAGAAGACATGCTTGACTTTTTGGTTCGTCGACACAAAGAACTTTCACTTGCCATCCCGTGTCATAGGTGACATAGCATGCATGGACATCACCTAAAAACAAGGACATAGGTTTGGTATCAATATTGGTTGGGACCAGGGAGCAGAGTGCACATGCAAAAATGATAGCACTATTCTGTAGTGCATTAGCCTGGAGGATTCAGTCTAATACGTGTTACATACATTCCTCACGTATAAGCCTGGCCCTGTATCTCCAGGACTTCATTTAATTAAATTTATATCATTATTCTAATTGAATGATGTCTTTATTTTGGCAAAATAATGAGGTTATATGTTTATATATATTTCACCTTACCATTTTAAGACCTTTCACTTGCCATCCCATCTCATAGGTGAAGTTTAGTCACAGGTTCCAACAAGATGGACATCACCTAAAAACAAGGACATAGGTTTGGTCTCAACATTGGTTGGGAAAGGGGCCCAGGGTGCAACCTAATTGGTTGCACATGCAACCATTTTTAGAATGGTGCAACTGAAATTTGAACAAGGTTGCACCGGTGCAACTTGGAAAATGCAAGGGGAAAAAATAAAAAGATATTTTTCATTTTTTCCTTCTTGCCTCAACTCGTAAAATAAAACTTAAAAAAAATGTATTACTTGTTTTCTTTCGTTTTTTAAAGCAATCCATCAATCTTTTATTTCAAGGTCGATCCCTGTGCAGATTGAACATCGACCACAATATTTTTTTTAGGGTTGGCTATAATATCATATTATGCAAAGAAAAAGATGGTGCTACTAAAATGTTTTGGTGCTACCAAATTAAAAGTTAGGTTGCACCAGTGCAACCTAAGAAAAAGTTAGTCTGGAGCCCTGGTTGGGACCAGGGAACAGAGTGCACATGCATCCATGATAATACTGTAGCAGTATTAGTAAATGTATATCAATCTATGTTCCATTTCTCACCTGGTTCTTGTCTCTCTATCCTGCTCTCTCCCCTTCTTTCTTGCTCCAGCCTCTCTATTTGTTCTGTCAATCAAACTGCAAACATACCAATACTTGAATTAAATTTAATTCAATTTATATCATTATTCTAATTAAATGTTGACTTTATTTGGGCAAAGCAATGACATCATAACATAATTTTCACCTCACCATTTTAAATTAAATCTGACTGTTTTCTTGAAGAAATTTGTAGAAAAGGGAGAGAAAATCTTATTGATCTGTGGAAAATAAAATCACACATTGGAACTTTAGAATTACATTAGTTAGCTTATTAGCTGGCAAGTGTGCAAGCAGATTAACCTTAACTCAGCAAGATACCCTACACCAACAATCACTGAGCTAGCTATCTTGTAATCTCTGAGCAATTGTTAGCTAATTGCAGTCTGATCTAATATAGCTAATGTTAGCTTAGCTAGCTTGTAAACAATCAACACATCAACTAAATGTTCTTTGACAGTATTCACACCATGGAACTATAACAATACACAAATGTCATTATGTTGTCTATCAGAAAAATGCATCCACTTTGCTATAATATTACAACTTACCTGTCTTTTGTATGTACCTGTATAGCCCAGCTCCCGGGTCTGGCAGTCAGAAGGCGCGCCGATTTTTCCCAGTGGCCAGCCGCGGTACTGCAACCAAAAATCCCATGTGGCCCAGAAAGCTTTTTTTCCATAGACCGCAATAGTAAAAGAGAAGCCTCTAAAACTGTTCACAGGACACCTCCAGCTGTAATCACCGGCTATTACTAATCTTTGTATTCTATATTTTTAAGTCATGGACTTTATATCTGTCAAAATATGTTTTATAACGGCCAGAAAAGTCAAAGAAAAGTCTCTTTCTGGGCGTGACGTCACGGCTGACGTCACAGCCGTGTCCGTGCATTCCACGGATGTTAATATTAATATATATTATATAATTATATTATATTAATACATTAATAATATATGTAATACTATACATGTAATAATATACATTAATTAATATATTATATTAATACATATTATATTAATATTCGCGTCATTGCCCCGGGGCATGATGGGAGGCCCCAGAGCATCATGGGAGGTGACTCAACTGCGCATGCTCTATGGGCCGCATAACACGGAAGTAAACCAGGAAGTCAGAGATTTTTTCAGCGTATGCGCTGGCTGAGCAGAATGCATTGAAATGAATGGGCGGCCATTTTGGACGTCCCATCCAGTTTTATAATAGATCCATGGTATAGCCTCATTAGGGTACCTTCATCTTGGTTAACTGGCAGGCTGATTGCAAACACATCAGATGTGTTTGTTGTTACTGCTTGACTCCTGACTTGTCTCTGACAAGTTTGAAAATAGGTTAAATGGCAAATATTATTTAAATAATGATAAGATTTTTTTAATGACCCCAAAATGACCTTTATGTTAACTTGGGTAAACTTGAGGGGTAAACTTGACCTAATATCATTGAGATGACATAATCTGATTGTTTTGACTTTTGAGTATAGCTTATAATGAGAAGAAAAAAAAAACTTTTGGGGGTAGAAGCTGGCATGGCGACCCAAAAATACTGGATTTTACCCCGATATTACCTTTATATACTAACTTTGATGAGTAACCTTGACCTTGAGCGATAATCTTGACCTCAAATCATTGAAATAACACCAGAATCAGATTCTACGATCCAGAAAACCCATAAAAAGTGGTATCATTTATGATTCTAGGCCTTTCCGTTTTTTGGAGGTGGCAGCCATATTGGATTGCGAAATATGGCAGCACCGTGGGGCGCCAATCTTGGCACCCATCTTAAAATGATTAAGTATGGTATGGACAACATCTATGCCAAATTTGGCGAATTTGCGAGAATCTGAACCAAATGGTCCTTATTTTGCCCCGGGGCCCCCGACTACCATGTACCAACAACATGTTGCTCTTGTTTTCACTTGTTTATCAAGTGGTTTTCACAGCTTCAGAGGAGGCCAAAAATGTTCAAGACAGTTATATCAGGCTTATAGCCAGACAGTTCCCCTAGAGCTTAGTACAGAAAATTTCTGAATGAATCAGTGTGTCAGTACAACAATTCTCTCAGGGAGTGTGTGTATGCGAGTGCGCGCGTGTGGGGCTAGGGCAAGTTCAGTGCAGGCCGTTTTGGAACACTGGTTTTCTTTTCCTTACTCACAGTCGCCGCAGAGCTACGTCATTATAGCACATCTAATGTTGAAACTTCCTTTATCATATTTTGAATTTCTTTAGAAGACCTTTGTTCACATAGTGTGTTCTCCCTTTTATAAAGGGTAGTTGTTTTGTTTTTCTTTTGAGCACGCATTGCTGGGCAATGGGTATCTATGAACACTGCAAAAAACAAAATGTATACCTTCTGTTACAAATGGGATCCATAAAGCCCAGCAAAAGATATTCAAACTTTAAAATTTGTGTAATCATGGAACTGCAAACCCTGCGCTGAGATGTAGTTTACAACTGCTATTGTGAATGCAGCTCTAGGAAATGCAACCGATAACGTTCATAAACGCTAAGTAACCAGGTACTGACTGGGATTTATGAATGAAGCTACAACCAGGAGTTATTACTAGAAAAACGTGTTTTTTTTTTTGTAGTATTCAATTCGAGTATTAATTATGACACATGGATGCATCAGTGTGATTTTGAAATATCTGTTTTATATTTTGTAACTAATGGCAAGCTTAGGAACAAAAATTGTTTTTTGGCATATACCGTATTTTCACGACCATTCGGCACACCGTGTGGAAAGGCGCACCCTCAGTTTTGTGTGTAATTTTTGGATTTAAAACACACATATGGCGCGCCGACTGAAAAGGCGCCGTCTACAGACACGGAGCGTGCACACAACGCGCCGCAAAACACACCCGCGCGCTGCAGAACACACACACAAGCACACAAGAGTGCTTATTTAAAAATAGAGCAGGAGCAAAACTTAGTTTGATTGTATTTTATTTCCGTTTTTACATTAATCAAACCCTTCAAAGTCCTCATCCTCTGTTTCTGCATTAAAGAGCTCTGCTGAATCAGCTGTGCCAGTCGGAATTTCCTCGCTGTCAGTCACTTTCCGTGCCGTGCGGCGCCTCGGAAATGATGCCGGCTTTTGCAAAAGCCCGAACAACAGTCCCAGCAGACAAGTTAGCCCACGCATGATGTGTGAAAAAAACCACCGGGTCGCTGCACATAGACCTGCCTCAGCCACTCGATCATCTCTTCATCCATCCAGTCCTTTTCATTCGCCTTTATAATGACTCCGGCTGGGAAAGTCTCTAGGCAAAGTTTTTCTTTTAAAAATCACCATAGGCGGCCGTTTCTGTCCATCAGCGTGGCAGCCAAGCACAACAGTAAATAAACTTTTCATACCCCGTTGTGCGGATCGCTACCGTACTGGTCCCCGTCCTCCCCACCGCGCTGGACAGTCCCCGTCCTCTCCACCGCGTTATTCACCGGGATGTCGAACATGTTGGTGATGTGGCTGGGCTGGATGTGTTTGTCGGTGATGTGTCGGCTGCAGACTGAGCGGAAGCTCTCCATCTTTTCCATATAATCCGCCAGGCGCTGCTGCTGCGCTGGCACCGTGAAACGAAAGCGAAAGCATCAAGACGGACCTCCATGAAATTGTTCAATTTTTATTTCTTCCACCAGCGCTAAAAAAAAAAAGAATTTTATGTGCGCCTAATGGTCGCGAAAATACGGTATCCAGCTTTTCATTATGTGACAGAGTGATGGAAGAGAGTAAACCTGAACAATTAGTTGTTCTGATACAGATAGCAATATTGGAAATACTTGCAGATAATGGGGTCATCAATATCAGTGATTATTGATAAGAGATTTATGTTTGTGCACCATGAGCTGCTGCTGCGCCCCGGACCGGTGGCTCTTATCATCGCCGAAAACATCAGATCAAATTTCTTAACAGGCGTTATTTGGATAAACTGAGCCCAGGTTGGGGATCTTAACGGTTACTTTTACGCCTGGAAAAAATATTAAAACTTATAAAGTGGCATATTAACAGTGCTACAGCTGAAATTAAAACAGCTTTTGGCTCTCAGCTTCCTGATTTTAGGGGTGGTGCTGAAAGTAGGGGTAGGGGGAGTATTGGGACAGGGCCCTGGGAAGATTTCAAGTGCCCTAAAATCTGTGGCTTCTTTTTTAGGGATAGTGGTAGTGAGGGAGGGCTAGTGGTAGAAAGTAGGGGGTGTATTGGGATTGGCCCTTAGTAATCGGGTTGCAGCACCCATTCGCAGTCGGGTTGTTAACACCATGTATACGAGGGATCGGATATTGCAGTCTGCGCATGCTCGAGAATTTCCTCTCGGGGGGATTCACCCGGAAGTGAAAGGAGGACGGAGGGCGGAGGCTCCGGACACCGCTAGTTGTCATTGTGTTTGGCGGGGTATAAGATGACCTACAATCTAAAATATGAATATTTTAAATTAAACAGAGGTGCACACAAGCCGGTACTCAAGGGCCAGTCTACCACATGTTTTTAGATGTTTCCCTGCTTCAACACACCTGATTCGGATCACTGGTGGTCAAGGTCTTCACGGCTGGTGGTGACACAGTCATGTCTATCAGAGGTTGTATTGAAGCAGGGAAACATCTAAAACATGCAGTAGACTGTCCCTCGAGTACCTGTTTGTACTCTTAAGTAAGATTTGGCAACCCTACACATATTTTTCCCATATGTACATTTTTCAACTATTGAGCTCTTCCATTCAGGCCCTCACTCCTTTCACTTTTACACACCCATGTTTCACTAGCCATTTCCCCTGGTGGCAGTATTTTCTATTAGGGCTGGGTATTAAGAAGAACCTCACGATTCAATTTTGATTCTTTATGTTTCGATTCGATTTCGATTTAAATGCTTCAATATCGATTCAGTAAGATGTAGAAATACACATACCTGTTGGCAATTTTTCTATTATTTTTATTTTCATGCCTATAACACGTGGCATGTTACTTCACATAGAAATTAACTGAGCAATTAAACTTAGCAGCATCATAATGCCTCACTTGTGCATTTGTACTGTAGTACAAAAGTTAAAAAAACAACAGTTCTGTGTCAACATGATCCGCAGGTTTGTCGTGTTGCTGTTCGGTGCATTTTAACTTTTGTACTACAATACTGACCCGGTGCAGGGCCTCCACCACCTTCTCTCCTATTGGACACAACTTTGTCTCTTCTCCCTTCTCTCCTATTGGACGCACCGAGATGTCCTCACAGCGCGGCACGGTGAAATAAAAAAATGTTCAATTCGGGCGCAGGCAGGTGCGGCTCAAACGCCGCGGCAGGCACCCTCTCGCGCACCGCCGAGGTCGGCGGCAGAGCAGTCCGCTCTTGTGCTGTGGTAGCACATACATGAATGGGATTGCCGGCGACGGTTGCCGCTTTGCGCCCTCTATGTGAAAGGGGCTTTACACACCATTCTACTTTTGTCCGTTTCTCGTGTTCCTTCTTTAAAGGGGAATTCAAAATGAGTCCAAACGTCTGATCTGAAAGATTTTCCGCTTGACATAGTCGCCATTTTATTGTTGTTTGGTCGCGTGCAGCCACCGTCCACAAAACGTGAATCATAAGAAAATGTTGAGCACAGTGCCCCCACTGGCCAGGAAGTCAATCGATTCAGAGGCTTTGCTTAATCGATATTGAATTAGGGCGGGGATAATTGCGATGCATCGATTTTTCGATATTTTTATCCACCCCTATTTTCTATTCAGCTTAACGTCTTTATGTCTTTTCACTTGAATTTACAAAAAAATTAATTTAGTCATTTCTTGAGTCACTACAAGACATCACAAGATTTTGATACCCAGCCTAAATGCTGCTTTTTTCCCTCCTCTAGTCAGCCAGCTCAAAGAAAAGGCCACACTGTGGATGTGTCCCCATTCAGAAATTAATGCAGGGCTCTGAGAGCATCCATGTGGCTGCTGGTTAAACAGGATGGGCTAAGAAAACTGAGGGCATGAAAGATGGATGGTCTCTTGAGCCTAAAACAAGCTTCCTCCACATGGAGCACCTGCATGCTCGATGCTGAGAGACAGACGTTGAGCTAGCGCAGCAGATTTGTGCAGCAAGGCTGTGTTTACTCGGGGTTGTGTGTGGGCCAAGTGCCCTCATTAAAGGCAAAGCACTGACCGAATCTCAATGAAGACAACCAGAAGCAGCAGTAAAATGTGCCTCTCCAATACCAGGGAATGGTTCATTGTACAATGCTAGCCATGAAACCGTTAAAACTTCAATTTCTTTTAAGCCACTGCTACAAAAATAAGATGTAATGTCTAAAAGTGCAAATATTGAAATTGGACTGTGAAAGGGATAATAAAAATATTAGTAAGTAACCAGAGAACTGCAAAATATCACGTGAGGATGAGGGGAGTAGCCACCTGGGCCTTTCCGGTGTCACCTTAGAAATTGAAGAAAGGTTTAAGAGTTTACCAATCAACAAAGCGAATCATTTTGGCTGAAAGATTGATCAATTGACATTTTGTTCTTGTTTTCCGTTAGGGTTCATCTATGGTAATTCATGCAACATTTACTAGCAGCTTTTTGGACAAATGACATGACTCAAAACCTTTTTTCACTTTCCTGCACTTTTGAGTTGTAGCATTGTTTGTTTCTTGTATTGGTTTCAAACATTTGATGCAAAAGGTTGTTTTACCTACATAATTCACGTTTCATTGAGTATATATGTATGTGTTTTTTTATATAGGTGGCAAGGGCAGAAAATGATTTGGCTTGGGAGGTGCACATGCACTTGGAATGAGTATCAGTCCGTACTAACGTAGGAATTAAACAGTTGGCAAAAATGCAAATTAGAACAGATCTCTTTAGTTTGCAATGGGCCACTGCATTTAGAGGGGCATAATCCAAATAGATGTTCAAATTCAAAAAATATGTTTTTAAACCCTCGAATGTGAATTAAATTTGTGCAGTAGTTTCCCACCAGTTTTGATTTAAGTCTCTTCAGAGATTCATTGTAGAGGTTTATTGCTGTGGGCAGAAAGGATCTCCTGTAGCGGTCTGTGTTGCATCGACTTGAAAAGGCCTCCAACTGTTGCTGAATCACTTTGTTGTGAGGAGGATACTAAGGGTTTTGCATGATCGTATTCATTTTTAAAAGTATCTCCCGTTGCACAATCAGCCTAAGAAGCTCCAAAACAGTCTCCCGAACAGAGCCCGCGTTCAGTTTGTTTAAATCGCTGGCTCTGATGCTGCTGCCCCAACAGATGACTGAAGATGTTATTGCACTTCCCATGGCAGACTTATAGAAGATATACAAGATCCTGCTGTAAATGCTAAATGACTGAAGCTTCCAATGCTAGTCTGCATTGTCTTTTCTTAGAAACACCATCAGTTTTGTATCTCCCGTCTAGTCTGTTGTCCAGGTCAACACCAAAGTATTTATACTCCTCACCTTCATGATGGAAAAACTATCTGACTTGATCCTAGCAAGCTCTCATAAAATCCACAATCACCTCCTTTTGTCTTCTTCACATTCAAGATGAGATGATTGTTCTACACACATATTATACAGAGGTATTAATTGGTTTTTCCACAACACATGCCATGCCACAAAATGGTGTATCAGTTCCTTGTATCAGTCTCTTGTCTATCAATGATAGACCCCACAACTGTGGTCAACTGAGTATTTCTGCACATGACAGGACTCCAACTTGTGCATGGAGGGAAATGGTGAGAATACGACCGTTGGTCAGATACACAACCATTCGGCCCCCTTATGTGATAGGAGACAACAATGGAGCAGCAGCAAGATCCATGACTGAGGTGGAACATGAGACAGCTGAGGCATGACAGGGAATCTGTGGGTCTATGGGGGATGGGTGGTCTGTTTGGCTGGCGGGGAAGATGTTGGGATTGTTTGTGAACTGAAACTGTTGAAGAACGTGTTCAGTTCATTGGTTCTGTCCAGATTTCCAACTATCTGTTGCTCCTGCTTGAAGCCTGTTATCTTTATCCCTGACCACACATCTTTTATGTTGTTCTGCTGGAGCTTGTTTTCCAGCTTCTTCCTGTACACCTGATGGCTCTTTTTTCCCTTGTTGAGCTCTCAGGTCACTTGTAATCCAATGTTTGTTATTGGGGAAGCTCCTCACTGTTCTGTGACATTGTCCACACAGAAGATAATGTCAACGTTCAGTCATGGCATAGAAGTCATCACCATGTGGCTCAGGGTACATCCCAGTCGTGATTTGCGGACGTAGTAGGGACCACCATGAGAAGTAAAAGGGGGAAGGTGGGCGCGGGGGAGCTGCGCCGCAGAGGCGGGCCGGAAGGCCGGAGGAACCACCCAACCGAGCGTCGGCGGGCTCCGTCGTTTACTGTTGAAGGATTGTAGATGTGTGGGCTGACGTGTCTGCTGGGTTGGACTGTTGTTCGAGCTTTTGCAAAAGCCGGCATCATTTCCGAGGGGCCGCACGGCACGGAAAATGACTCGGCTGCAGCACAGCCAGAGAGCTAAGGGCTCGTGCCCGTTGCAGCGCTGATCAGTTCTCCCGGTCTAAGCACGATCAGGCTCTGATGAATGCAGAAACGGAGAATGAAGATTTCGATGGGTTTGATTAATAATGTTTTTTTTTCGCTCTATTTGTGTGTGTTGTGCGCCCGCGTGTGTTGTGAGGCGGCGCTCCGTGTGTAGACGCCGCCTTTTCGGTCGGTGTATGCGTTTTAAATACACCGCGCGCCGAATGGTCGTGAAAATACAGTAGTAACTAAGTTTTCATCTTGAAACTGTTTCAAAAACAAGCCCAGCGCGGAATATAAGCGTAATCACGACAGACTGGCAAGGGAACAAGCATGCGCGGAAAGACCGGAATTAATTTAAAGCGGAATGAGTGTATACATGATCGCGGAATTATTCTATTGGGATCAGAAAAACAGAAAAACCAGCCACTTACTTGGGAATTAAGTCTAATTCTGAATGGCCATTTTCATTCGGAATTAGGTATTTACATGGTAATTTTTACTCATTTTAAATCGGATTTAATTTTAATTCTGAATGAAAGAGGAATTAAGCTTCCCATGTAAACGCACTCAAAAACACTGGTGAACGCTATTGCTAAATAATATAGAATGGATGGAAATTCAAAGCCAGCAGTTCAAAATCCGGCCTCCAGAAACAATGTTTTTAAGTAGCATGTCCTGGATTACACCATCTCCTGTGGAGAAGCACTTCAGGTCCACCACCCTTGGTTTTTCCTCTTCTCTTTAAATCTCTGTTTGCATATATCATCTGCAGAGACACCCTGATGTCGGGGCTATGCCCCTGCAACCACATAAAATGCAACACATGATACTGCAAGGCAGAAACTCCAGATTATTCCTTTTAATTTTGTTCACCTCTTATATGCAGTCTCAGTCTGGGTGTAATTTGGCTTCGTTATCTCGATCAGCTGCTCCCACCTGAACAATAACTTGTCCATTAATGTAGTTACACATCATAACAGGAGGTAAAAAAAAAGACTTTGGAACTCGTAATGTGGGTTGCAACTGACAACACACCTTTTTAAAGGAATGAAGAATGTTAAAGAACATCACTGATGTCGATGATTAATCGCCATCACCCAACAACTGTACAGCAACTAGACCTGCTAAATTACACATAAAAGAAGACTTGGAGCCATTGGAAATGGCCACTGGAGTGATACAAGGCTGTTTGCGGTCCCCAACCATCTTCTTACTTGTAGTGGACTGGATCACGAAGAAAGATTTTTTTACCTAGTAGACCTCCCTCCCAGATATTACATTTACCTTACTGGCTTCATCAGCACAAAGCTCTCTTTGTTTTGTGAAGTAGTTCATCTCATATATCCTAGTTTGAGGCCTGTCTTCAATTGCTTGCTGACTATATTGGATTAGCTTAATGAGTGATGCTCTGCGATTTGGAAAAGCGAGTGTTTTGTGCTCTTGTGAAATCCCCATTTAGAATACAAGCAAGATTTCAGCTTTGTCACTGGCTGAGCTGCACTGCAGCGTAAAGGCCAGCATATTGTTTATGTTGCAGTTGTGGTTGTGATTGCTTGAGTTGCTGTGTAGGAAATGAGAATCATCAACAGAAAGCCAGCAATCTTCTTAAATGTGTTTATCTTCTGTATTCAATCAAAACATTTTGAGTAGCCCTTGGTGTGTAATTTAGACTTCACATATCGGATACCTGAAGCAACAGAAGTAACTTTACAGCAGCAGGTCAATGCTTCAGACTGTTCATAGAGCAAATACTGATCGTGGTTTATTCCTTGCATTCAGATCATGTAGAGACATTGTGCATTTCAAGTAGGTCTAAATCATTTTCCAAAGGATTACATCACCATTTTGCTTAATGTCATAAACAAGAGTTTTAAGTGTAATTGTACTTTTTGAAGTTACTTTACTTTTTACATTAAGAGCAGGTGTGTGCGTGTGCTTGTATGTAAACACTGCACTGCTACACCATGTATGTTATGCTTTCTGCACAGCCTCTGAAGAGAGAAATTGTCAAGTATAAAAGCAGAATTGATGATGTTGGAGCTACAGTTTACCTAGCCCTAGCCTGGTGTGAGTTTTGATGCTAATTTCTGCATCAGTATTGCTCTTATGTATCCAAAAGTTGTTTGCCCGTTCTACATAAAAGCAATATTTTATATCAACTAGTTAAAAAACAGAGGATTTGAGAGATGAGAGTAAAAACTACAGTCAGCCTTCATAGTAGTCTGCTGTCAGATTCATAATATGATTGATACGTATTGCATATTGTCTTGCAGTGTTTCCCCTACCATTGTATAGGCCGAGACCCCCCCTCCAGGCCTAAAAAAAAAAAAAATCAATGGTCATTTACATTTAGGAGCGCCTCTGCAGCGCTGTTCTGCAACGTGAGTCAACCTGCTTCGTTGCCTAGTAACGATGCGAGTACCGCTGCTGAGAGCGCGGGCATATTATTATACATTATGGGATGTATAGAGTTTGTAGCTAGCCAACTATGGCGCCGGCCAAAAAAAGAAAAAATATCGCGGGCGATATAAAGAAATCTTTCTGCCCGGTATGTGTGTTGACGCTGCAGGGAAGCATGAAGGAAAAAACAGCCCGACGACACCATGCGTCCGCGGGGTCCTAGCGCCAGGCACACGTGTGAGCGTCAAGTCTGCTTTATGGTTCTGCGTTACACCAACGCAGAACCTACGGCGTAGGGTACGCGGCGACACGCATCGTACGTTGCGCGTCGCCGCGTACCCTACGCCGTAAGTTCTGCTTGTTGTTTAGCTTACATTTTTGTTCTGATTGAGCTTCTTTTTTTGGTAAGCAATAATGATGAAAATAACACAGACAATAGATTGTCTTTCCACTAGAACCACTAAAGGTTAATTTTTTCCCCAGTCAAATGCATGTAACTCTGTTATAACAGAACGGGGAAAAATAATAATCTTCTAAAATGTTTAAATTATTTATAACTGATATAATCTCAATTGTGAATAGGGATGTTTTGTGGCCTATGCCGTCAGCACAAGCAGCCCGTTAAAAGAGGACCATCCCACAGGTTTTTCATAGAGATCCCTCTTGTGCTCAGTGCTCATATGGGGTCAGACCACCACACTGCAGCATTTCAGGCCCATGCAACTTTGGTTAAAGGTTAGATTAAGCCTACCGATTTCATTGAAGTGATATAATTCAGCAATATAGGCCTACAATGATTTTTAATGTAAAACTTTGTTATATTGCTGCATATCACATGTCCAATATGCCGTCCCACGCGCCTCGTCTGTTTAGGGTTTTTTCGGTGGGTACCACCGGGCCTGAAACACTGTCTTGTATATACATTTCTTGTATTTCTCACGGTTTTTGTATTGTATATTCATTTCTATATAAGCCACATTCATGCTTTTGCCGGGCTTTCATTATTGGCTTTCTGTGCCCAGGTGTAGATAGATGCTGATTTATTTAACATGACAAAGACTGGACAAATTAATTAGTCAACCTTAGACTTAAGATTGTCTTTTTATTTTTGTAATTGCAATTGTAATTTTTTTTTTTAAATATATATATATATATATATATATCTATATATATATATATATATATATATATATATATATATAAACCAGCCAGCATCACAGAGCTCTGTCTTGTACTACAGGAACAGTGCAATGGTGCAGCAACCTTTTGGATGCTTATTATGTGCCACAATAAGTACTAAATTATTTTTTTTTTAATGGCAACGTTTAAAGAATAATATAACATTTATTTTGATTTCTAACACTTGGTGTCAGAGTGAACTGAATTGCTGCATAAGATGCTTGTGGCATGTTGAGATGTTTTGTAAACAATTTGATGGGCCATAGGCAATTGAAAGTTCCATACTTGTGTGTGTGTGTGTGTGTGTCTATATTAAATAAAACACATTTTTGAGCAATGCCATTTCTGGTTCTCTAAAATCTAACGAGAGGTTGTTTTTTTTTTTTGTCTTTCCATCTGATAGATCTGGGGTCTCTGTCCTGGGATGAATTGGATCTTCCAGATGAGTTAATCCCTAATGGAGGTGATTTGAGCCTTATGGGTGCGATGCCTTCAAATGGTGGAGCACCTGGAGCTGGTGGACCAGGTGCTACCCCAGCTGGTCTTGGTGGCGGTGGGGCTTCTATTGTCCCAGATGCAGCAGCCAAGCATAAACAGCTGTCAGAGCTTCTTCGCGGTGGTAGTACCTCCAGTATCACAGGCACGGGGCTCAACTCGGCAAGCCCTCAATCTGGCACTATTGGGTCACAGCTGGGAACACCTCTAGGCAAGAGCCCCCTTGGTCAGGGCTCTCCTAACAACCACCCATCCCCGCAGGCCCAAAAAGCAGGAACACCAACTGGAGTTGCAGGACAGAACAATAATACTGCAGCTATGGGATTCAACCAAGCTATGATTAACAATAGCCAGGGCCATTCTGGGCTCCTGACTCAGGGGGGCCAGCCTCAGCCTGGGCAGGTGATGAATGGTGGTCTCGTATCCGGAGCTGGGAGAGGACGGGGAGCAATGCAGTACCAAGGACAGGCAATACAGGGAACTCCACCCGGACAAGGAGGAACTGGAAGTGCGTTAGCAGATACACTTACCCAGGGAGGGCAACAGATGGGAACCCATACCACCCTTGGTGCAGCCCAGCCAGCAAGCAGTATGAACAAGGTGAGTCTTGATCCCAGCTTTTCACATTTTCACTGTTTGCATGTAAGGGTGCAACGATTAATCAGCATTGTCGAAAAAAATCAATGATAAAAACAGTCGCCAACAAATGTAATTGTCAACTATTGTCTGCAAAAAAAAAAAGAACTGAGTCAGCTATCTTCTTCCGTCCTATCTCTGAGAATTGCACACACACGATACAGTACAGCGCCAGGTAAACAATATGGTGACAGCCGATGCAACACCAACGCGACTGGCAAAGTTCATTAAAAGATGTAATTTTGGATGAAGTGTCCATCTTTCATGTTTTCAATGTATAATTAGCACATTTTCAAACAACCTTGTGCAAAATTTAAAAACTGAGACAAAAAGGAGCCATTTAATAACCATGAGATTCATATTCCAATTCGTCGATAATTGTTTCATTTGCCGATGACTGATTGACAGAAAATGTGAACATTTTGAGTTTACAAGATATTAAGGCAAACATGGAATATGTCTGTAGTTAATATTTGTCATTTATAGAACATGTACATCGGATTGTAGATGGAAGTACATTTAATAATAAACAAAAATGAATGTAATTGACTTGAAAGCCTGCTAACTGTTGGATGATGAACTTAATCAGTTTGTGGAGGTGCTGTTGAATCTTGACATTGGCTCTTATTTTTCTTACGGTAGTAAATGAAAAAATTGTCTTTTGAAAATAAAAATAAAAAATCAATGAAATGGGGCAAAAAGTGACAAAATAAAAAGAGGAAGAATGCAAAACAAATGACTAAATTTAACATAACATATAAAATAAAGATTGCACAAAATTGTTAGCAACATTGACAGGTTTCAGGCAAACTGTTTAAAATCTATACATTTTTTGGTAATTATTTTGCATAGAACCATGTAAACCATGGACTTTTGAAGTTCTCTGGAACAAGTAGAGTTTTCTCGATCTTTGATCTTTAACTATTCAGTGTGACTCTCTCAAATTTTAATTTTATTTATGTAGCATCTATTACAATACAAATTGTCTCCAGGCGCTTTCCAGAGACCCAAAACACGACCCCCAAGAAATTATTACATAAACAATGGCAGGTCAAAACTCCCCTAGCAGGAGGAAAAAACCTTAAGCCAAACAGTGGAAACTCCCCTCCTTGAGCAGGACCTGGGTCATAAGGGGGGACCTTCCTGCCGAAAGCCAGCTGGGTAAGGAAGGAAAAGAAGAGGGAGATGGGAAAGGGAGGATGAAGAACAGAGAGAAGAGAGCCACAGATATATTGTCAGTGGTACATAAGACAAAATATATTGGTCATTATGCAATAGCTGGAGAACTAAAGTGAATATACTCGCTGTTCAGAACGCGTACTGCCTCATGGCCGACATGTATCCTGCGTTTGTTTCACGCGTCCACATGCACATTCTTCAAAAAACACTGAATATTTGCGACTTGCAGTTCTCTCTTTGCCTGCAAGTGGCGCTGGTCCCGGTCAGAGCAACAGTTGACCACAAGTGACTTGACGCGGTGGTCGGAAACTTGCAGACTGTTTTGAAGAGAGGCTGGCTGAGCAAATGGCTGGCTGGCTGAGCAAATGCACCGTTATCTTCAAATTTATGACATTGCCACTGCACAGTGACAAACATGCGTGTCAAAACAGTTGGCGGCAAATTGGCACAGTCCTGAGTGCAGATATGGAGACATGCAAGCAGAAGTGGAAACAACTGCGTGACCATTATGTTCGTGCTTGTCGGAAGATGCAGGGCAAACACAGCGGTGATGGCGCTGGTGGGGTCAGGTGTTTTTGTCCCCCGATCATCAAACGCCTGAGCTGGATACAGGGGTTCGTCAGTCATCGCTCGACCGACATCAACTTCACTCCAGATATTTCAGTAAATTACTGATGACATGCGCGTGCATGCTCCAAGCTTGTAACTGGCTGCGGCAGCTCGTCCCCGTCAGGTAGCGCAGGATGACAGCCAGCTCTCTGCTGCAGTCTCGGACTCGCCGTGTGTGGTTTTGTGCTGGATTACCGGGACAATCCCATGTAACAAGTCGTCAAATGAAACTGAGGACATGCGGAAACAAGCCGAGGGTAATGAGGTCTCCAGTCTCCCGGCGGCTTTGGTTGAACGGCCTGACAAACCATCTCCGATGGCGCCGTTTTCTTTACCGAGATCACAGGCAAAGCAGTGCAGTGATCTCCTCTTCATCCAGTGTTGCTTTCTTTATTTATCCGTTACCCCACTAACTCGTTTATTGTACTACTACGAAATATTTTGTCACTTTTCTTACTCAGGCTCTGCATACTGCCCCCAGCGGTTGCACAATTCAACGTGAATTGTGCAGTGATTAATGCTTGTGATTAGAGCTGCAACGATTCGTCGACGTTGTCGACAAAAATCGATAATCAAAATTGTCGACAATGACTTCCATTGTCGACAATTGTCGCCAGACGTGAGTGAGGCATCTCACTTCAATACAAGCTCTGTCGAGTCGCATATGCACGATAGCGTCTCAGCTCAGCTGCGGGTAATAAAACTTCAAAAGTTTGGGAGCATTTTAGCCTCGATACGGCGAATAAAAAGTTGACTTGCAAGGTTTGCAAAGCCGAAAGCACGTCGGTAATGCATTTTAAGAGAAAGCACGTCGGAGTGTTGAACGAAACGGACTCGCCTTGGTAAGATATTGAGCGTATTTTGGCTTTAAAGGGATTGTGACATGAAAAACACATTTTTCTTGATTTTTTGTGTTTTGTTGGGTGTCTTGACATCAATTACACCCAAAAAACAACGAACTTTTAACATTCAGTGTATTGTGTGCTTTCTGGGATTTTCCGCATAACTATGCAAAAACAGCGCATGTGGTTTGCTGGCGGGTCGTTACGTATAAACCCGCTAAATCACCGCCCCCTCCACCCAGCTCCCTGCCTCCTCTCCTCTCCAGCGCACCATAAAGGCTGATTTATGGTTCTGCGTTACACCGACGTAGAGCCTACGGCGTAGGGTTACGCGGCGACGCGCACCGTACGCTGAACCCTAAGGCGTAGGCTCTGCGTCGATTTAACGCAGAACCATAAATCAGGCTTAACACGGAGCTGTTTAGAGCCTCTTTTGTTCTAATCACCGGAGGAGAACTGCTAAGAAGACCTGCAGCCACTGACTGGACTTAAGATAAGGGGACACTGCTGCTTGCATGCCTTTATTTTTATGATTGTTTGCGGTGGACTGCTTTTCTGTGCATGCTTCGCCTGTCGCTCCCGACTTAACTCTCCGACGCCGCTGTTAGAAGTCCGGTTCATCCCCGGGCTGTAGTCGCCCTGTCTGGGCTGTGTGTGTGGGTGTTTGTGGTTTGGTGTGCGCGCGTGTGTGTCGCCGGCAGAAGTGTGTAGCAGTTGGGTTGGAGGAGGTTTGGAGGAGGAGCGGAGCAATGATTGACAGGAAAGGGGGGAAAGGAAGCGTTTTTCACGGCGCAAAAAAACACTGTCATAAAAAGCCAGGAATGGAGTACTAGAGTGAAGTTTTTCTTGTTACACCCTTTTAGACACATTTGAGGGATGTTGGCCAAGACTTTTAATAGTGTTAAAAGCATTTTAAAAATGATGTCACAATACCTTTAAAAGAGAGCTTTAACGTTATGCCTGACTGTGCCTGACAAAGTATTAAATTAAATTAAGTCAGATATTTGGAGAGAAACTGCGTTTAGTGTCTGTGGCGCATCTTGGAAGAGAGACGCAGGGATTGGGACCTCAGTCGGTCAGCAACATTCTCTCTCCCTCCACAGCAATGTAATGGCCAAGCGATTCATTTGTTAAATTAATTCGTTTCATTCTTAATTTTGTTTATTTTATGTAATTTATTAGTATTATTTGAGCCACTCACAGCCTACTCTCGTTGATATAACCTCAATCATAATTGATGCAGCGCGAAAGGCGAAAAAAGGCTTGTGTGCTGATGACAATGATGGATTTGCGTCTAACTTTCAGTCAGGTGCCTATGAAATGTCAATTATCCATCAAACTCCACAATGGTTATGTTAACATTAGATCAGATAGATTTGTCTGGACTTTTCTCTTGCGGGACGGGAGAAGACACTAAATCAATGCATCTCTATTGTGTGCCGTGCGGGCATGAGTTTTGCGAGAGGGGCGGGAGTGTAAGAAACACGTTGCGGGCGGTAATGGTCAGAAATTCAGCGGGAGCAGGATGAAGAAAACTGTACCACTATATCAGGGCTCTAGTGCCATCTTTCTTGTGTTTATTATCATTTGCCACATAATTAAAGCAACCTCATACTAAATTTAAAAAAAATTACTAATTATCCGATTAGTCGACTAATCGTTTCAATAGTCGGTGACTAGTCGACTATTAAAATAGTCGTTAGTTGCAGCCCTACTTGTGATGGAAAACTGTTCAGACACAACTGAACAGACTTTTACACAAAGTGATGTATTAAACAGTTTTTGCACTTTTTGGTGATGCCCTAAGACACTTCTGCTTTAGTTTAGTAGTTGTATGAAATTTATATTATTTTTTCACATTTAAAAGTAAAAAATTGTGAGAATTTTCAAATGTATTTGTTGACATTTAACAGAAAGATGTATCAAAAAGTGGAGAAAAAAATCTAAAACAATCTTTAGGTTAATCAATTAAATCAAAAAATAATCGATAGATTAATCAACAAGAAAATAATTGTTATCGCAATCCAGTTTACACTCCTCCAATCAGAGCCTGGGGGCGTGTTTACAGAATGTCAATTACAAATTCTGAGTTAAATCGACGCAGAGCGTGCGCGTCGCCACGTACCTACGCCGTAGGCTCTGCGTTGGTGTAACGCGGAACCATAAATCAGCCTTTATTCTGGCGAGGTTTGAAAAAGACTTTGCAACAACGGGCAAGCGAGTGATTATATACATTCACTGAGTGAATATTATGAAAGTAAAATATATATTTCTCGCTAGAAATGTAATCAAAATGCATTTTTATGCAGAAAACTAACTAAAAATATTGATTTTATTCACTAAAAAATAAGAAATCTCCGCCATGTTTTTTTTTTGTTGATTCAGTCCACAAATGACGACGAAAAGCATTCTGGGAAATTTTTCTGGCCCTCGGTCAGCTAGGGTGCATCTGAAATCCCTAGCTGTGAAGGGCTAGATTCATACACACTACCCTCGTTTTCCGCACTCCCCCTAGATGAAAAGAGGAATTGGGACACCACTACCCTCACGGGAATGCAAAAAATGTAGGGGTAGGGCTGAAAAGTAGCGGTAGGGGGTGTATTGGGACTGGCCCTAAGACTAATTGTAGGTGTAGGGACTGCAATGTTTCATCCTCTCCTTTACTTTGCACCACTTCCACTTACTTTTAGAAATATGACGTCATATCGTCTTGTTTGACTTTGTTTCGATGCTAGTGATTGATTTCATGTGGCCACATTTAAGCAACACTAGGTGATGTTTCTCAGCTCTGGAGGCTCGGGCGGCGCGCGGATGCGTGTGTGCACTGAGCGGCATAGTTGGAGCTGCATCAGCGGTGGCGTGACTCACCTGTTGCGCCTAACAGTCCTCGGCTCTCCGGAGAGCCGTGCGAGGAGAAAACATCACCTCCCGTCTTTACTAAACCGTCCCAGTTTACTTTGAAAAGAGTCTGTCACACGTAGCAACCGCACGGATGAGCTCACGGCGCAAACAGGCTGAGTTTGGGAAAGTTAGATGGAACTCACCGGCGGTCCCGGTCAGCAGCGCCGACACCAGCAGCAATGGAAAGGGAAGACGCCAGACTCAATTGTGTGAGTGCTGGTTGCTTCAGCATTTTCTTTGATATGGCACCGGCCGGAGATGTTGTGCAGAGTTTCAAGCACTCTTCATTTTGTAGCTGGTGGTTTTTCAAATGATGATATAAATTAGATGTACTGCTACCTTTTGTGGCAACGCTTTTGCGACTTTTTTTGTACATCACCGTTGTTTGATCAACATCTTCCTTCTTGAACCCAAACCACCGCCAGACGATGGATCCTGTGCTATTTTTCTTGGGAATTAATTTGTCCTCCTCCATTCGTTAGCATTAGCACCTGCTGCTGCTACCTTTCTGCTGGGCATGGGCGTATGACGATGCACGCACAAGACTGACGTATACTAGGTGCGCTTGTTTTATCTCTCTGAGAAGGAGAAACGACACGAGAGAGTGAGAAAAGCCTGTAATTTAATGCCCGCAGCTAAAAGCAAAATCGTGACAATGTATACTTGAATATTCACGATATAGCAATTTTGTAGAAGCCGCGATACATCGAGTACTCGATATATCGCCCAGCCGTAGTTTCCATAGTAATAAAACGAATCCATCCCTGTAGTGCAAAAACTCATGTTTGCTCAAAGTCCACTATTTACTATGCTCAATGTGTACCAGGTGATTTCCTTTTTTTGCGGGGGGTTGATTCCATGTTGGTTTTTTTGTTGTATATATGTATACTATAATTAACCACATGACTACTACACCAACTAGTGAGAGGTAATGGGGACGGCAGGCTCTGTGCTGGAGTGTCTCAATGTTTAGCTTATTAGGCTTTTTTAGTGTTTGGCATGCTCAGCACTGGCTTTTTTTGTAAATGTTGATTAAATTTGCTGTCCCAAAAGTTTGGGTCGTTGGTCTTCCTTCGATTATTTTTAGTTTACAAGGCTGGTCATATTGTCATCTTTGGGTTATTAGTTGGTATCCCCCATGAAAAAGTTGCACATTAAAGAAATGCTTCTTGGTGACTGCTTCCCCCCCGATTCATTCACTGGCAGGATAAACTAGGGCTGTGGGTATTCTATTATTTTTTAAACGTTTAATCGGGCGATTATATTATCAATACGTCGGCTAATCTGAGTAATTTAGCGATTGTTATAACGATTACCTTTCTGTTATTCAATTAATAAAAACCATAATGTATCAAATAAATATCAAAGCAAGCCTGTATACTCTTACAGTCCAACATACATCTCTCCTGTATAAGATTACAAAAGATTTTAGAAATGCAGCGCAATGCACAAAACAACAAAACAGCTGTTTTCGGTAGGAATCATTTTCCGGTGGCACTTAAACTTCCGCTGACCGATTGTTGTTTTTTTTTTTGATTGTTTTATTAAACAGCGTTTGCCGGTAAACACAGTTATGACCAGAAAACATCAAATGTAGGAGCTGATGCATACCATAAGTTGATCATCTGACATTCGTCTTTGCAATTATTTTGCTTATTATATTTTGCAATTATTATTTTCCCGTCCAGGAAAGACAAGAGGGTGCCTCCGCTTTAGATGTTCCGAAATCGCTGTTCCAACATCGCTGTTGTGCTGGTGTGGTATGCCAATTCCAAAAGGCGTTTGGGACTAAATTTAAAGTATTCTCATACTTTTGGTCTTTTGATGACTCAGAGTTGGCTTTTTGCAGGGCTTTGTTGGGCACACTTTTAAGAGGTTGCAGTTTCTGCCTCCATTCTGCAAAGTGTGCATTGTTTGTTTTGGGTGATCCACATATGCGTGGTGATGCTTCGACAACAAATTATGACGTCAACAATATTTTGAAGTCGACATAATCGACATATTGCTACACGCCTAAGATAAACGTTGGGTTACTAAATATTGTATATTCATGGACTTAAAGAACATTTCCACCTCTCCCCCAAAAAATGTAATATCCCCTGTGAAAAATAATTTTTTGATACTGATACTGGTCAGTTATTAGTCAGAACTGATTTGCAGAAAATTGGCCTTGCATCCTATCATAAGATGCATCAAAGCGATGCATCTTATGATAGGATCCCAATGCTGAGCCAGTATGCAACTACGGCTCACCGGCAGATGTTACAAACTGCTGAGGAGACACTTTGAGAAAATTAAAATGTGGCCAGATATATTTACACATCCACATTATTCACTCGTTCAGAGCTTATACAGAGGCATCAATGATGAGGGCTGCCAGAAGTTGCCATAGTATACTTTTTATTTTTTTTTATTGGCGGTGTTTTAGGCTCAGGTGGTCTGAGATTATCATCCATCACGACAGTCCAGTGGTAGTGAACAAAAACCGACAGCGCCATGTGTGTGTCTGCCTTTAGTTTAGTTTAATAGCAGGTTGTAAATCTCATTTCTTGGCCAGAGGCTGCTCTCACTCTTTTCTACCACATGCTCCTATTGTTGTTGTATTTGCAAAGGGGAAAGGGTATGTTTCCTCTGTCTTTTTTTTTTTTTTTTTGGTTTATTGGCTGGCTGCTTACCCCATAAGTGATGTGCAGAACGGCGGTTAGTGTAAACTACTTAATCGGTGTAAATGACAGATGACTGTGGTGGTAAGAGGGCAGCCAACTGCTCCTAAATCTGGGAGGGGGAGTATAGGAAGTGTATGAGAAGGGGCATGTTTTTGTGGATGTTTGTGTGTGTCTTACTCCTCAGCTGTGCTGAAAGGCTGCCAGTGTCTGCTTGTCTCAGCTGGGTCTTTATCTGGTCTCTTGGAGTGGTGTCAACAGCCTGAGGGGAAACATCCTGACCCATCACAGTAGAGTCTGGCCTGGTCTGCCACTCTGTAGATGACAAGGCAGCAGGAAAAGTTCATCAAAATGTTAAGCAAGGGACTAAGATAAAATTGTCTTTCTTCTGGCTTCACACAAACACTGTTATGTAGGGTGAACAGGATGAACAGTGTTTACCACATTTCCTCAAATAAAACATAGTACTGGTTTAAAAACCAAACCTCGGCTAGGTGAAAGGTCGACATGAAGGAATACAGTTCCGATGTCCAGTACAAGGTCAGCCTGTGCTTCTGCCTCAACCCAACCTTACTCTGGTTCCACCTCTACCCACGCATCCGTATGAACATCAACTTACGTGTTAGGCCAGCCCCAATACAGCAAAAGTAGTCTGTCCAAGTAGCAGACCAAACAAAACAAACAGAGATGAGAATGTTTTAGTTTCTTCCCTATAATCCAAGTACCATGTGATTATTATTTTTTATTATCTGCCAGATTTACTTGTTTCACAGTTCATTGGGGGAGGGAAAGCATAAAAGTTCTGGATTGGTACTGTGGTCAAGAGTTGGAAGTCTTCTATGCCAAAATCTGGTGTCATGTTGCGCTGTCATGCTGCCAGAGCATATCTTAGCGAATTTCCAAAGACTGAGGCATAGATGTTTTGGAGCGGTTTACAGTAGTGCTGGTTTTGTTTGAGGGGGTCCTGTAAAGACAAATTGGTGTTTTGGAACAGAACCTTTGCAAATGTTGGAACACTGTTTGATGTAAATGGCTTGTAGAACAGGGAAAGATACTGTACCGGTGAAGAACATGGACACACTGCTAATTCACACTGAATGGATAGGTTTGATTTCACACGTTTATCTGGTGCTTTGTAACAAGTAACTATTTTTTTGGTAAGTCCAAATATACTTTGATTCGGCAGAGTCTAGATCTTTAAAGATTCATGGCTATAGAGCTGCCGCTTCTTTGAAGTGAACATTGTTAAATTGTATTAACTCCTACGTCTCCCGTTTGCATTACTAGGTGGGCTTGGGTACCAATGGAGGCCCGTTTGGGGCCCAAACATATGGCCAGGGTGCTGTAGGACCAGGCCAGCAACTAAATCCTCAGCAGCAGCTCCAGAACAAGGCTGCCCTTGCCAACAGCCTGCCACCGTTCCCTAATGAGCTCAAAGGGGCTGCTGTTACGAGCGTGCCAAATATGGTGAGTGCTTTTTACAAATACTCGACCATTAGCATACTCGTAGCAACGCAGAATTTTTCCTTCTTTGATAAATTGCCTTTAGTGTAGCAGCACATTCATTGAACTATGTTATATGTATGTAACTATTTCTCTTATTTTCCCTCAATTTTTTTCATTTTGAATATGAATACTTTTATTAATTAAACAGATTATCTGCTTTTGGATGGTTTTAGTTGTCAGACTGGGAGTTGAAGGCTGAATTGTGTCAGTGATATATTGTTCTGTTATTTCTAATTAGGCCGAATTTGTATTTGTCTTTTGTTTGTTTTTTTTCTGGTACAGAGGGACATTTTTACTAGTACATTCTGACAATCTTAAAATGCATTTATCATAAATCAGATTCCATTATATTCTCTTTTTAATTACATATGACATTTTTTACTCCATTCCCGGTGCGTTTCCTCAGGAAGTCAAAATTGAATCAGGGCTTTGGAGCCAAATTCCTGTCTTGTTTTGGTATATCTTTTCACCAACTGGGGGATACATTTGCATGGTGGTTCAAGACAACCATCTGAATGATAATACATGCCCAGTGTTTCCCCTAGGAATTTTTTCAGCAGTGGGGGCATGCTTCCCGGGGGGGTGGTGGCGGCGTAAATGTACGGCATACACAAATGACCACTTGACAGCAAATGTAACTTTCAAAACCTATTTATTGGCTTTTATCCCTGAACAATAAATAAATGTTACTTCAAATTCAACTCTAACCAGTTGAAAATGTAAAAAATAAATAAAAACAATAACATTAAATAAATAACATGTAAACATCAGCTAGATGAGGCTGTGTAGACTCAATGACAAAGTTTGCACCCAGGCACTTAATTTTCCTTGGCTTTTTAAAGAAGAGCTCTAAGGCTCTGTTGTAGGGAAATTCTCCCAGAGGTGGCCCATTGATGCTTAGCAGCATACATGCTGCAAGATGATCCCCCTGCAGCCTGTTTCTCAAGTTAGTCTTCACCTACAAATAGAAACAATAATGAGATTGTTTCTCTCAATTCTCTCAATTTCCTACACCCTCATCACCCTTATCATTTAAAATTTAATTAAAATTAAAAAAAAAAATTAAAATCCCAAAATATATGTACCGTTTCTGATTGGGTGGGCACTGCGCATCATTTTTAGACACAACAAAGAACGCATACCGCAAAAGTTGTCTCGGCGGAGGGACCCGGCGTCCCAGCAAAATGAGAAGAGAAAAAAAGAGAAGTGTTCCGAACAGCAGACAGCGCACACACTAAAGGCTGATTTATGGTTCCGCGTTACAACAACGCAGAGCCTACGGCGCAGGGTACGCGGCGACCCGCACCGTACGTGGAAATACGGTCTTTTTTTTGCTATTAAAACATGATTTGTGTAATGTGAATTTGCAACACTTAAACTACAAATAATAGTTTTTTGACGTGACATCAGAGATTGCGCATGCTCTCTGGGAAAGGATGAGGCAAATCGGGTCGTAGCTGCTTCAACTGTGCGATTCCTTCACGAGGAGAGACCAGGATTTCAAACACGCTTGATTTTCTTGCGACCTCACGATTTGTGATCAGGAGCTCGTCGTGAGCTGTTAATCTCTCGTCGTTACCCCACGTTAGGAATGGGCGATATTTTACCGTTCACGATAAACCGTCAAAAAAATTCCCCACGATAAGAATTTGTCATCTTGCGGTAAAAACGATAAATTCCCGTTGATGATGTTTTTGTGTAAAGCTGATTTATGGTTCTGCATTAAATCCACGCACAACGTGGAGGAAGGGAGGAAGGGAGGAAGGAAGGAAGGAAGCGAGAAAACAAGGAAGGAAGGGAGAAAACAAGGAAAGAAGGAAGGGAGAAAAGAGGAAGGGAAGAAGGAAGGAGAGAGCAGGAGGAAAGAAGGGGAAAAAAGAAGGAAGGAAAGGGGAGAAGGAAGGAAGAAAACAAGGAAAGGAGGAAGGAAGGGAGAAAAGAGGAAGGGAAGAAGAAAGGAGAGAGCAGGAGGAAAGAAGGAAGGAAGGAAGGAAAGAAAGAAAGAAGATGACGTTTTTGTGTAACAAACATGGCGGATCTGAGAGCGAGATAGATTTATAGTTAAAAAGGTGGAGTTGGATTGGTATTTTTTTTATCGTAATTTTTATCGTTATCGGGATAAATGCCAGAAATTATCGTGATACATTTTTTAGTCCATACCGCCCATCCCTACCCCACGTACACTGCACGAGGCACGAGCAACGATTGGGTCAAAATCGATCAAAAAATAGTCGCACGACTGGAAAATTGGCTCAAAACGAGCCGATAATCGCACAGTGTATGCCCGGCTTTAATGTTATCAATTCGTTTACCCACATTAGCGTCACTGAGTTGGCTAATAAGTCTACCTTTTCTCCGGTAATTCGCTGCCTTATTTTACGGCGACTTCTCCTTTTTTTTTTTTCTTACGACGACTCTGACCCAATAGCATGCCCCAAACACCCCACTCCCTGCCTCCCCTCCCCCTGCCGTTGCGCTCATCATCACACAGGCTGTGCTGTGAAGGTGGAGAGATGCGGCGATGGTGCATTTGCGACAAAAAAAAAAAAAAAAAAAAAAATTATAATAATAAAAAAATGTTCAGGCGTGGCGGCTATGATTTAGCGTGGCGGGCCGCCACTGCTGAATTAATGTAGAGGAAACACTGCATGCCTATGGGCCCCATTGTCATTATTGTTATATGTTGAAGCCACTGTTTTTTTACGGTGGGTTCTGAAAGTATTCAGACTCCTTTACATTTTTTCCCTCCTTGTTTCATTGCTAAAATTAAAAAAAAAAAAATCATTTTATTTCTCATTAATGTGCACTCAGCAAATTTATTAAAGAAAAACTAAAATATCACATAAATCATAAGTATTCAGACCCTTTACTCAGTATTGAGAAGAAGCACCCTTTTAAGTACAGCCATGAGTCGTCTTGGCAAAGAGGCAACAGGTTTTTCACACGTGGATTTGGCGATCCTCTGCCATTCTTCCTTGCAGATCCTCTCCAGTTCTGCCCGGTTTGGACGGTGAATGTTGGTGGACAGTCATTTTCAAATCTCTCCAGAGATGCCCAATTGGGTTTAGGTCAGGGTTCTGGCTGGGCCAGTCAAAAATAGTCCCAGAGTTGTTCTGAAGCCACTTTCGTTATTTTAGCTGTGTGCTTTGGGTCATTGTCTTGTTGGAAGTTGAACCTTCAGCCTAGTCTGAAAAAGGTTTTCAGCCAAGACATCTCTGTACTTCATCTTTCCTTCAATTGCAACCAGTCGTCCTGTTCCTGCAACTGAAAAACACCCCCATAGCATGATGCTGCCACCACCATGTTTCACTGTTGGATTGCATTAGGCAGGTGATGAGCAGTGCCGGCTTTTCTCCACACATACTGCTTAGAATTAACACCAAAAAGTTCGATCTTGGTCTCATCAGACCCGAGAATCTTATTTCTTATAGTCTGGGAGTCATTCATGTGTTTTTTGGCAAAACTATGTAGGCTTTCATGTCTTGCACTGAGGAAAGGCTTCCGTCGGATAAAGCTATAAAGCCCCGACTGGTGGAGGGCTGCAGCGATAGTTGACTTTGTGGACCTCTCTCCCATCTCCCTACTGCATCTCTGGAGCTCAGCCACAATGATCTTTGGGTTATTTTTACCTCTCTCACCAGGACTCTTCTCCTAAGATTTTTCAGTCTGGACAGCCAGGTCTAGGAAGAGTTCTTGTCGTCCCAAACTTCTTCCATTTAAGGATTATGGAGGCCACTGTGCTCTTAGGAACCTTGAGTGCTGCAGAAACTCTTTTGTAACCATGGCCAGATCTGGGCCTTGCCACAATTCTGCCTCTGAGCACCTTGGGCAGTTCCTTCGACCTCAGGATCTTCATTTGCTCTGACATGCACTGTGAGCTGTAAGGTCTATAGACAGGTGTGTGCCTTTCCTAATCAAATCCAATCAGCTTAATTAAAAGAATCTGGACTCCAATGAAGGAGCAGAACCATCTCAAGGAGGATCAGAAGAAATGGACACCATGCGAGTTAAATATGAGCGTCACAGCAAATGGTCTGAATACTTATGACCATGTGATATTTCAGTTTTTCTTTTTTAATGAATTTGCAAAAACTTTTACATTTGTTTTTTTCTCTCAATATGGGGTGCTGAGTGTACATTAATGAGAAATAAAATGAACTTTTTTCGATTTTAGCAAATGACTGCAATGAAACGGAGGGAAACAATTTAAAGGGTCTGAATACTTTCTGTACCCACTGTATGGGTTACAATTAGTAAACGAGTTTTTTAACATTCCTCTTTAAGTACTACACTGAATTCATAGCAATAATGATCATTTTAACGTTGTTTTGCGTGTTACTTTCTGCCCCACAGCAGCCACAACAGCAGGCAGCGATGCTCCCACTGGCCAGCAGCGGGGGAGTGGCAGTGCCTTCGGCAGGCCCTACAGCCGACCCCGAGAAGCGCAAGCTGATCCAACAGCAGCTGGTCCTGCTGCTTCATGCTCACAAGTGCCAGCGACGAGAGCAGGCCAATGGGGAAGTGAGGCCCTGTGCCCTGCCCCACTGCCGCACCATGAAGAACGTCCTCAACCACATGACCCACTGTCAAGCTGGCAAGTCCTGCCAGGGTGAGTTGTTGCAATTTGAAGCAATCTGGAAATACAATTAATTTTCTGATGTGACTGTACCAGAACTCTGTGTTTTATGCCATTTTACTTTTAAGTGGGATGTCTTAATCTTACACCCTTGGGTTTTTTTTTTGTTTTTTTTTTTTAAATCAGGAAGTAGAAGGCATTTTTTTAATAGTTACCACATACAGCATAGTAATTGTTTTAAAGATATTCTGATTATGTTATTGCATATAGTTTCAGCATAAACTAGGGTTGTCCCGATCAGGATTTTTTAGCTCCCGATCCGATCCCGATCACTTGAGTTTTGAGTATCTGCCAATCCCGATTTTTCCCGATCCGATCACTTTTTTTGGCTCCCGATAGAATTCAGATACTTTTTCCCGATCAGATACATTTTGGCAATGAATTAAGTAAAAAAAAAAAAAGAGGACTAAAACTCAAATTGTCCCAAGTTTCTTTTTTTGTCCATTCTCTCCAACATGGACTTATATTTATTTTCAGTGACTGCATCATTGGATCAAAACAAAGCTTATCAGCACTGGTGCCACAAAATGTATAAACATGAATAGTAAACTAAAACAAAAAGTGCAGAATAGTGCAATAACGAAAATAAATAAATTTCACTTCAAAAGACGTAGTTTACTAGGTTCAAAAGTTGAATGACATCCAGCCAAACTCACAATCAATAAGAAAAATTAAAATACATTTTGGCTTAACCTTAGTGCAGAATTCTCAACAGCATGAAATGAATAGCAGCAGCTTTTCATCGCGGCTGTTAGTTTTGGCCCTGTCTGTCACTGTGTTGTAATGATGTCCCGCAGAGCGTAGGAACCAAGTGTGGTTGTTCAGAGACGGACCCTTTAGACCGTAACGCCAGCCCGCAAAATAGCAGTCCGTCTTCCCTGTGTTGTGTTGTCACCGAGAGTCAATAAAGTGGACCAAAAGATGATTAACGAGTGACGGTTAATCATTTACATAACACTACAGTCACTTTTCTCCAACAGCTTTTCTCTCTTTTTAAAACTTTCAGACATTGTCTCTGTTTATCTGAGCCTAGGCTAGCTGTTGTTAGCTTTCTGTTCTTCTTTCCCTCTCCAGCACAAACGTCACTTCCAGCCTCGGCGCCGCCCAAAAGCAATATCTTATAAACACACATCAACTGTCTGTATTGTTAAATACAATTATAAAACGATTTAATAATTAATATATATTAAAAACATTAATAACTAGGTATGTCCCGATACTCTTTTGGCCGATACCGATGTTTTGAAAATGATGTGATCGGGCCTGATCGATCGGGACTACACTAGCATAAACATAACAACAAATATTTCATTTTGTATATTCTTCATTCAACTCCTAAACTCCTACATTGGTGTGCTAACAACTTTTATTTGTAACCATGCTTTATTTGTCACCATTTTAACAAATTGGCTACACTTTTCTAGTCACTGTGGCTGTATAATGTACTTTTGGGGCTGTAATCTTGATGTTTTATCACAACCGGAAATTCTTACAGGGTAATTATGCCACTTACGACGCACAAAGAAAGCAACCACCAAAAAACTCACTTATGAAAATAAGACATGTTGAAGCACCACATTTCGAAAGGGTAGTTTTAGTTTTTGGTCTTAAAGATTAGATTTTGAGACAGGGTAAATTACATTTTTCTTGAAGTTCCAGTGTCTCCAGTAGATGAAATAAACTATTTCTTGAGAAGTGATGGGTTTTTTTTTAAACCACAATGCAATCAATAACAATGTCTTAAAAACCTTTCACAGTTTTTCACAATAATCTTTCTAAGAAGCAGAAGCTCCAGAGTTTCACACTCTTGTGCTTCGAAAGAAAATAAACTCTGGAGTGTCTGACACTTAGAAAGGTTTAGTTCAATTCAATTAATAAATTACTATTAAGCTGAAAGGAAATTGAATTGAATGGAAACTTTTTTAAGCAACAAATGCTCAAGAATGTATTTCTCATTAAATCATGACTCTGCCAAAACAAGGTTTTGTCAAGGAGATGGTATTTGATAAGCAGCAACTGGTTTTTGCCATTGTTTGAATAGAAATATGTCAATTTGATAAAAATGTACTTCTTTTTTACCCCGTTGCAAGAGAGAATTTGAGTCTTCTACATGTAGATTGACAACCTCTAGCATGACTACGTATTCTCTAATAGATATCCACACATTGATTTGTGTGTGTGTTTATTATTTATTATATTTATTCATTATTTTCTCTTCATCCTTTTCACCCCATAATAGTGCTGCACACACACTACACATTCAGCACACACCAAATTTAATGAATAGTTAATAGAGTCCTCCTCCCCCTTTTCTCTGTCTGTTTCTGTTTTATAAATACCTGTTTGTCTTATGTCTCTTTCGTCCTCAAACACAACACGTTATACATTCACTCACACACACTACAGCACATCACACACTCAACAAACGGCACCCATCAGTGTCTTGTCTTTTTTTCTTTCCTACTTTTTCGCGTTCCACTTTCGGCCCTCTTTGGCAGAATTTCTTTTTCATTCTTTTTTGCCTTTTTTTCCTTTTCTTGAGGGACTAATAAAATATGGCAGACAGTCAAAAGGGCTGGTGAAGGAAACGCACTCACACACACCCAAGCACACGTATACACACACACACACACGAAAAAAAACCTTAATGCAGTCTGTTTCTCAAGTCAGTCTCCAGCTACAAATAGAAACGATAATGAGATTGTTTCTCTCAATTTCCTACACCCTACTCATTTTACCGTGGATTCTCACCTCGCTCATTATGACATACCACTGGTTTTATGGACAGGATATTGAACAAAATGTAATGCTAAAATGAGACTGAACATGGTAAAAAGATTAAAAGATTTTAAACATTGCTCTTCTTTCCATGACTCTCTCTCTTTTTTCTTTCGCAGTGGCTCACTGTGCATCTTCCAGACAGATCATCTCCCACTGGAAAAATTGCACACGACACGACTGTCCCGTCTGCTTGCCGCTGAAGAATGCTAGCGACAAGCGCACCCAGCAGCGTACGTATAAGTAGCAACCTTGAGCACACTGTCGTTTAACCATTCTAAAGTCGCTCACCACAAATACCGGCATCAAACACGAAGCAGAGTGGTATATTGTTATGTTCAGTCCTATTAGTCCACTGTGAGAAGTATAGAAAGTTTTAGTTCTTCTGAAACCTACAAATATATTACTGTTCAGTCATTTAAACAGCTTACATCTATATTTTGCTCCTTAGACATGAAATGACTCAGGACACTCAATAGTTAAGAGTGTAGCCATGCTGTTTGTAGAGTTGCGATGAAGAGAGAGAGAGGAGAAATGGATCCTTTACACTTAACTCTTGTGTCCAGAGTCCCACAAAGCACTTGGCTGTTGAGATGTTTACTGCATCTCCCAACTAGATCTGGGCCAAGTTTGACATTTGTGCTTCATTACTTTAGTTTCTGTTTTTATTGTTAACTTTTGTTTCTTCTGTCATACGTTCCTCGTTGTAATTACACAATATTTGGTTTGAAATGATAAACATGAGGCCAAAGCTTATACTCATATCTGTGCAAACAGTTTGATAATGCTCAGAAAGATTTATTATACACTTGTCTTTTAAGGATTCAGCTGTTCTTTGAGTTGACTGTTTTGTCTTGTTTATTTTTTTAATTGCCTTTTCTAGTGTTAATTCAAATAATATTTTCTCTTTTCATAATGTTTTTGAGGCTTGTCACAGCTGCATTTGGTTATGCAATAGGTGCATTGTTAAAGTAAGCAAGATGACATACATTGCAAGCTGTTACGGGTCTATAGTAATTGTGTGATTGTCTTAGGTATATCAGACTGACTGCTCTATTACTCTCCCCAGCCATGCTGAGCTCCCCAAACGCAGGCCTCCAGAACCCCATGTCCTCTGTTGGTGCGGGCCAGCCAAGTGCCCCCACTATCAATACCTCAGCTCCTATAGACCCCAGCTCAATGCAGAGAGCCTATGCAGCTCTGGGTCTGCCCTACAGCAGCCAGGCCTCTGGACAGGCCCAACAGGTCCCAGGACAGACGACCGGTGTCCAGAACTCCCAGCAGCAGCTTCCACAGCCCATGAGATCCATCAATGCTATCGGTAAATTCAGTGGGGTGGATTTTGTACATAAACAAAAAGTGTTAATACTGTTGTTTCACCACCTTTTAGCATTAATTACAGGACACGTTCACAATGAAATCTGTTCAGTAAGCTTATACACAATCACAGCATGTATGTGTCCATGTGTGAAAATGATGTCTCATGTTCCCTGAAGCACTTTCAAAGTGCCCCATGATTCCTGTCACTCCCATCTTGGAATATGCCATTCAGGATATTAACGTAGTCGGCCAACCTCACTTTTTTTGGGACACAACATAGTAGCAGGGGTTCAAGGTAAAACCTAGGCGGATGGGATTTCAAAGGGCCAACCCCCGGATGTTCCTTTCAGTCGTTGTGTCACCATTTAGTGTCTGAGCAGGTACGTCCACTGACTTGGCAAGCTACTGCTCCATACCACAGGGTGATTGCAGCACAGCATTTTCACTGTTCTCTTATCACCAGTGTTTAAAAGATGATGTTGATGGTGGCAAAGATGAACAGGGGAAGAAAAAAAAAGGCAAACTGGAATGATATTGGCATTAAAGGAGCTGAGACAGTTGCTGCATTCCTTTTTGCCGTTAGCACACACTGGAATGGTGGTGATGAATAAGAAGAGACGTGTACTCAAAGAGAGATGAAGAAGGTTCAACAATGTCATCACTTGCCGACAGCATATCCAGTGAGCACCAAACCCCCCCCCAATATAAGTTTCCACAAATTCAGGTTCCCCAGGCCTTTCCTGATACATTCCACATTTGCAGGCTGCATAAAAAAACTACCTCAGACCCCTGCTAATGGAAACTTATCCGTGTAGCAGAACCTAGAGCTGAGCACCTGAGGCACCACCGGAATATAATACTAACCCACGGTTAGACAATAATCAAATCAAATCAAACTATTTGTATAGCATTTTTCATGCGTAAAAAAGCACCCACAAACACACAGACAGACACAAGCACACACACTAAAATTCACCCTAGTTACTAAATAATAAATAGGGGTGAGCACAGAAAATTATAAAGAGTTTGAGTCAGTTAAAAGCCTGATTAAAGAGACACTAAAGACACTAAACATTACCACTATATTTCCATCTTTTAATATTTCACTGGACAGTTCTTAACCCAGTTTAAGTTTCAACAATCCCCTTTTTTATTTTTTTAATTAATATCTATATTTTGCTACCTACAGACCAGCAATTGAACCCATACTAGTACTTTTGTCAGTGGGAGGCTTTTTTCCTTTTTGTTTTTTGCTTTCTTCAATGAAGTACAGATGGTGATTTTGTCTTGGCCAGACAGTGTATGCAAGTCAATTCTCTGTGTGTATTTAAAATCAAACCATTACAGTTCTGTGCCCCTTTATTTTTCTGTTGGTATGAAGTTGTGCTGTCTGCTCACATTGTTCATACTGTTTACAGGTAACCAGATGACTCTTGGAGGTGTGACCACTTCAGATCAGACAAATCTACACACCGACTCTCTTCCCAACACACTCAACACTAACAAGTCAGTCCCCACCTTTATACTATGATGACAGTGCATTCGACACAAAATGTAGAATACTCAGATGGTTTCTTTATAGACTTAATATATGAGAGTAGATGTGTTTATAAATGTGACTATGTAACTTCTGACTTTCATCTTATCCCACCTGCAGTCAGCTGCTGTCAGACGGATCAGCTGTGGGATCGATGGGAAACTTACCCACAGCGGCTCCCCTCTCTGCCACAGGCTCCAGGAAAGCCTGGCATGAGCACGTCACTCAGGACCTGCGCAATCACCTCGTACACAAACTGTAAGTGCACACCTCAGCTTGACAAATGCACGTTAGTCATATCTGGATAGACTCTCTGTGGTAGAAATTCCTAGGCATTACCCTTAGTAAACAAAACTGTGTTCTTCTGTGACAGAGTACAAGCCATATTCCCTACACCTGACCCGGCAGCTTTGAAGGACAGACGGATGGAGAACCTAGTGGCCTATGCCAGAAAGGTGGAAGGGGACATGTACGAGTCCGCCAACAGCAGGGTAATATTGTCTGTCTGTCTGATAGAGGCATCAACCAGGGCCCAACTATTATATATATATATATATATATATATATATATATATATATATATATATATATATATATATGGTCCCTTAATTGTTGTCTTCAAGCATCACAATATACCGTATTTTCACGACCATTCGGCGCACCGTGTCATTTTTAGATTTAAAACACACATACGGCGCACCGACCCAAAAAGCGCCGTCTACAGACACGGAGCTGCACACACGCGCGCCGCAAAACACACAAACGCCGCAAAACACACACACCCGCTGCAGAACACACACACAAGCACACAAGTGTGCTTATTTAAAAATAGAGCGGGAGCAAAACTTAGTTTGATTGTATTTTATTTCAGTTTTTACATTAATCAAACCCTTCAAAGTCCTCATCCTCTGTTTCTGCATTAAAGAGCTCCGCTAATTCAGCTGCGCCAGTCCAAATTTCCTCGGTGTCAGAGTCACTTTCTGCACAACAGGAAATAAACTTTTCATACCCCGTTGTGCGGATCCCCCACCGTGCGGATCTTGTCTCTCCCCGGCGCCTTTCCCGTCTCTCCCCGGCGCGGATCCCGTCTCTCCCCGGCGCGGAGCCCGTCTATCCACCACGCGGGTCCCCGTTAACTCCACCGTGGGATTCACCGGCATGTGGAACGTGAGCGGCACCTTGTCCATGTTCGTGATGTGTGGCTGCAGAATGGGTGGAAGCTCTCCATCTTTTCCATGTAATCTGCCGGTCGCTGAAAATGTTCAATTTTAATTTCTTCCACCAGCGCTACTCCTTTCAGTTTGAGGATAGTCTCATTCACGTCCGCAACTCACGGGTGCTTCACACGCCCCCTTCTCCCTTTACCGTTCTCATGGTGGCCGTCCACCTTACATTACCGTAATACAGGTAATAGAAACGGCGCACCGTTTCATTGGGCGCGCAGCACATTTTTAAAAAGAAAAAATAATTTTATGTGCGCCTTATGGTCGCGAAAATACTGTACTCTACTTTGCCATCTTCTCTTATCACTTGCAACTTACTTTCTTCCAGGATGAGTACTATCACTTCCTGGCGGAGAAAATTTACAAAATCCAAAAGGAACTGGAGGAGAAAAGGCGTTCAAGGCTACAGAAGCAGATCATCAACCAAGCACCTATGGCCGCTCAGGGGACCCAGCAGCCTGGCCTTCCCCAGCCTAATGCCTTGGGCCAAAGGCCTCAGAGTGAGTACAAGTTGATCTGACATAATATCAGATTTTGAAATAAACACTTGAATTGTTGACTGCCGAATGGCAACTTAATGGTTATATTTGAAGAGTGTTTTTTTCATGGATTTGTGGCAGAGCTATAAATGTTATCTTAAAGTTTTATTGGAAAGATATGTCACCTGTTTTGTTTTTTTGGTTCCTTGCACTCCTGTAACTGTATAATCACAATATAGATATAAATGAAAAAAAGGGATTTATATTGATAATATAGCTGCATACAGATAAAATGCAGCTGCAGTATTTTATTTGCATTTGGAAGTGTGGTAGTATTTATTTGTATGTAACTGTTTATTTTGCAGATGGACCTGTTTCTCTTCCAAACATGCCAAATCAGATCATGAATCGCATGCAAGGTATGCCTTTCAGCATGCGCAAACATACATACGTGTGCACAACATTGTGTGAGCACTACAAGTCTTCTGTCAGTTTTAATGACTGGCCATCTTAGTCTTTTTCAGTCTCTTTAAGATACAAATGCATAATGCTCTAAAAACATCAGTGGTAGATGTGTTAATCCACCATTTTTAATTTTCTGCATCAGCCATAGAAAACCCCGTTTTGTTCAACCTCACGAAAATATGAACACAAAATAAAACCACACAATATTCTTAACAAATTACTCTACAAGCAGCAGCAGGGTTTGAAACTAACACCGGCCCAAGCGCCAGGGACGGCTGTGTGTATTCTGCGATTTCTGTTGGGCAAGTAAGTCGTGTTTTTAGATTATAGCCCACTATTATCCCTGGATGAAGAGCGCATGTTGGGCATTGTAAATGCAAGGTGTGTTATTGCCTTGCCGGCGCCTGAAGCCGACTCGGGAGGCGTTATCAAATCTTGTTGCACAAATATGACCAGCAGTCTCACTCTGCCACTCTTGCTGTTGCGTTTGTTGACCGCAAATAACTTCTTCCTGGGGCTCTTCAGTTTGGTAATGACCCAACCTTTGTGTCTGGGAAAGCCGTGGTCTGTCATTTTAGTAGTAGTTGCAGAGTACGGTTCGCTAATATGCTGATTTATGACGTCCACGGCTCTGAGGATGAGGTGCTCGCGGACATCGTTGTCTTGTAATCTGCATCTCCCACCCACGACCCTACTCCCATCATCAGTTCTGTTTTCACATTAGTCCTGACCAGCGATTAAGTGTTCCCTCAGAGGTCAGTCCTTCGCTCCACACGCCACCCGGTGGCCGACGACACGCTAGATTCAAGTACTAAATGGGAGATATCCACCAAAGTAAAAGGGGGCTACTGGTATCTAAAAACTGCGTCTTGTGTTTCACGTTTGTATTTTAAAGACACTGAGAAATAAATAAGAATGTTGGTAAAACAGCTAGACTAGAGGGTGGCTAAGACTTCTGCACTGTACACAAGAAAAAGGAAGGGAGTTGAGTGAGGGGAAATTATGGATGAGTACCTTCCAAAGATTATCAGAAAGATATTTATTCTAAACATAACTAACTGGTGTAACTAAGAAAAGATTAATGGAAGCAGTACCCACTGATGTGTTGATATTTAAATGTAGAAGACGGTCATAAAGTGAGAGGCTCTCCGCGTTTCTTTTTGTGAGGGTAAAGCATGGGTTTCCATGTAAACTGAAGAGAGAAAAGGCTACAGCTGTTATCTGGGGTTCATGTAGTGCATCTTTACCTTTTGCTCTGCTATTTGTGTATTGCTGATTTGTTTTGTTGTTTTCTCCCCTTTCTTCCCCGTACAGGAATCAACCAATTCAACCACATGGCTCTGCCCAACACCCAGATGCCTCAGACATCGATAGGAGCCCGAGCTGCTTCTCCTATGAGCCACCCACAGCAAGTGAACATGAGCACCGTCTCAGCGGTAAGAGCAGCATGTGGACCAGCAAATTACAATACACAGTCTGACAGTCAAATCTGACAGCTTTTTAAAATGTTTTTTATTTAGCACAAGCAGACTGAGGTTTTCCAAAACTGTAGTTCATGGGTCAACAATCATTCAGAGGTTGCTGTTGGATTTCAGTATCGAAGGCCACAATAACAAAAGACGTGAAAGGCAGACGAGATATAAATCCTTTCTGAAAAAGATTTTGTTTTTGCTTTAACAACTTCTACACCCAACGCACAACATGGCAGTAATTATCCTTCGCTACAAGATAATGCTACTGTTGGCTTCTTTGTGAAGAATATATATGCAATAAAAGTGTTTTTTTTATTGTGATTTTTATATTTAGATGTATAGTTGTGAAACCTATAATGCAGTTTGTAAACAACTAATATATTAGAAGAGAATAATTCTCTATACCTGGGTGTTAGTGTCAATATCAATATCCAATAGTCTTTTTACTTTTTCAGTTTTTTGTATGAAATAATTTATAGCTAGTTTCGTAGATATTGCCTTTTGACATTAAAGTGAATCATTCACACAACAACAACAAATAATTGGCTCATCTTTTCATGTGGCAACATAAAAAAATAATCCAAATTTAAAGCATTTTTCATAAGTTATAATGAGAAAACATAATTGATTATCACAATCAATTATCAAAAAATAATTCGCTGCTGTTACTATAACCAGCTAGATTATAAACGTGCACAAAATCCAGGTAGAGTAATCCCCTTAATACTTTACTTTCATTCCAGTGAAGCATTATTTCAGATCCATTCATTAATTATACATGTTTTTTTCCCCTGTAATTTTGATTGTTCTTAGCCTGGATGATGATTGATGGTGACTCTGTTAAACATCTTATATTCCTGCATTCCTGTAGATTGGAATGTCTCCGTCTAGAATGCCCCAGACACAGGGCATGATAGCTGGACACAGCAACATGGTGGGCCAGACTGCAAACCAGGGACAGTTCATGCCGCAGACGCAGTTTCCTCCTGGATCTGGTGGAGTGGCTTCATCGGGAGCAATTAATGTGAGCGTGGGGCCTGGCATGGGCCAGCCACCAGCACAAGCTGCTGTCACCCAGGTGAGAGCTGCTCTGAGGGGGGAGGGGGGGGATGTAGAACTACTAGTAAACTCAGCTGAGGAATTGATATGGTTGGCTGTTTTTGGTGATGCTTATAGAATTCCTGCAAAGTGGTGTTAACTACATGTAATTAGGGCTGGGCGATATATCGAGATTTTAATATATATCGATATATTTTCAAACGCGATATGGTACGAGACAATATCGTTTATATCGATTATTAAAAAAAATATATATTTTTTTTTTTTTTTTTTTTTTACGATTTTAATATAGCTTATTTTGTGACAAATTGACTTGAATGTTTTATTTGAGATTTGCACAAATGTTTTGTTATTTGCACAACTGTCAACCTCAGTGGAAAAGTCTGCCTGTTACTGTCTACACTGTATTAATTGCACAGTGTATTTTAATTTAATTGTTATGCAGGAAAGGGATATTTGTTTTATTTTATTCAAGAAGCATTTTTATTCTATATATGCAGGCAGTATATTTTTATTTCATTTGTTTTATACATTTTGATATTGTGCAGACCTCTGTTAACAAAGGTACCTGTGTGACATTTGGCACGAGGCATTGTATTAAAACTGACTGTTTTTGCCTCAGAAAAAAATGAAGCTAACAGAGATGCTATGCTATAATGCTTTGGGGGAAACCCCAATTAAGGCGCAGAAAAAATATCGAGATATATATCGAGTATCGCCATTCAGCTAGAAAATATCGAGATATGACTTTTGGTCCATATCGCCCAGCCCTACATGCAATGGCAAAGGAACTAAAATAAAACGACATTAACCAATCATATTACACACTAATTGCTCTTTAACTGATCATACCAATCACAACGTGCTCTTCAAAACCCCAAATTGTTTGTGGTGTCTGTTTGACCTTATTACTTTGTGTTTGTCTGCTTTTTTCTGTGTGTATGTGCGCCTGCTGTTTGTGTGTCCTTCTCTCCAGCAGCAGCAGCAGCAACAGAGCGCTAACCTCCCCATGAATGCACTTGGCCCCTCGCTGGGCCCTCAACTAGCCTCCTCCCAAACCCCCTTGCTCTCCACGCCTCCACCTACTGCCTCCTCTGCCTCCACGGCCGGGGGGGCCACTAACCTGCCGCACCCCCAGTCCTCCAGTCGCAGCTCCACCCCCACCCTTCCTGGCCCCGCCCCAGCTCAGGGTGCCACCCCACCCTGCCCCACTCAGACCCAACCCCAGACGGAGCTTTCTGCAGCGGCGCAGACGCAGCCCTTGCCTCAGCCCCCGACCACGCCGGTGAGACTGAGTCCCTCCGCATGCCCTCCACTTTGACCCCCCCCGTCCAAACTCCCATTCCTCTGATGCCATGTACCAACCCCTCCCATTCACATCCACCTTCCTCTTCAGTGCATCTTCACCACTGTTCGTAGCCTCCATCACAATGGCAATGTCATACCTTTGAACTTAGGGTGCAATGGTGGCTACAGGAGGCGTGCAGTCCAGTTGTAGCTGCAAGCCTGCATGCAACAAAAGGGAATAAAAGGTTGGCATATTTCTCACATTTGACGTATCCTTTTCTGCCTCCTTGTGTCTCAGCTTTCTCAACCAGGGGCCAGTCTGGATAACCGGGTGCCCACACCTGCCTCGGCTGCAAGCGCTGACCTGCACTCACAGCATGTAGCAGCAGACCTGCCCGTCCAGGAGGTCAAAACAGAAACGCACCACAGCAAGCAGGAGATTGAGGCTGCTGGTGGAAAAACGGAGCCTAAGATGGAGGTTTGTTGAGGCAGTTTATTCAAATACTGTAACAACTATGAATTAGCTTGAAGTTAAGTGTTTGCCACATGGTCAAACAGCCCTACTGGAGAGAGAGGGCCATCTGATGCATGCATCTTCTGAACATTGAGAAGCATTCCCATGTTACATGGCATACACCCGAGTCAGCAGTTTTCAATGATGCATCTGCTGATTAGGGCTGTTCGATTTTGCCCAAAAATAAAATCTCGATTTTTTTTTTCTCTCAAAATCCGATTTTCGATTACGATTATTTTGTGAATTGACAAAAGGCAAAGAAATGATTTCAAATATGCTGTTTTTTTATTGAACATTTGCCCCATTGGGCTTTAAGTGCAAACTTTGCTCTTATTAAACCAAAAATGAATGAATAAAGTGCAAAACTCTGTAAAATAAGTTGAAAAAAAGTTTTAAAAAATATAATAAAATATAAAGTTTTATCTCTGAAAAAACAAAATCAGCAAATCAGCACTTGCAAACATACAGTAAGTTATATTTCCAATTAAATAAAACAAGACATTTTCTAATTAAACTAAACTGGCTCTTTGCATGCTAAATAATAATGCAACCCATGAAGGAGGTAGAGGTGTGTAATGGGGCACTTGTCGCAGGTATTGAGAGGTATTTCCATCAATCATTAATATGGTATTAATCATTAATATGTGTGCAGACAAGGTAAAAAAAATAAAATAAATAATAAAAAAAAAAAAAAAGTGAAAAATCGATTTTACGATTTTCATGTTTTAACATCGTTCTAATTACATAATCGCGATTACGATTTAAAATCGATTAAACGAACCGCCCTACTGCTGATAAAACTTTTGTTGGCTGAATATCTTTATTTAGAATCCTCAATTAACATCCATATTTTTCCCCATGAGTCAATTTATGCAATTACAATCCATTTGGCCATGATCACCTTGAACCATGTGTATCCATTAGTTTTGGCTATGTGGGATTTTTATATAAATAAAATCAAACAAATACAGAAGAAGTGGATGATGGGTCTTAGTTCTTGATCAGTATGTGTTTTTTTACATGTTCTCCTAAGCTGTGGAAGTAGCTGCAATTCGTTTCCTCAGCTCGATTCTTCACTAAAGTGATCTTTTTGAACTTCATTTCCATTTTTCTCAGCAGTTTAAATCAGGATCCAAAGTTGGTTTGTTTTGCATGCAGGGAAGAGGCATTTATCTGACAAGCAATAGCTCGCTAGATTTCAACTAGAAATTGGAATTCAACTGATGACTGTACTTTTTAAAGCATTATGTTCTTCATCATTATGGTCTTGTCATCAAGCTATAATTGTGAACTAAAAAGTAAATAACAGCATCTCCCATTCTTTTCTTCTTTTCAACAATTACTTTGTCACACATGTCAAAGTAAAGTGTTGTATTACACAGACCTTAAATATATCCACTAGTTAATGTTAATATCTAATCGCTTTCTGTTTTGCTGACATTTGTACCAAACATTATAATAAAAAAGCAAAGAAAGTTGACAGTGTAAGGAATTGTAAGATATGCACGGACAGCTGGACACTTACACAATATGCAGAATGTTTACCTACAGATAAGTAGTCATCATTGAGATGATACTCATCAACCGAAGCTTTTGTTAGCTTTTGAAATGTTGCCCTGGTATGACGCAAGTTGATCTTTTATCTACAGACGGAGGATGACTCTGCTTCAGTTTTGCCGAAGAAGGAGGAGCAAGAAGAGAAGCCAGAGCCAATGGAGGTGGAAGAGAAAAAGCCGGAAGTAAAGACAGAAGTCAAAGAGGAGGAGGAGAGTGGAACTAATACTACAACCTCATCGTCACCATCTCAGTCACGGCGGAAAAGTGAGTCTGTAGCAGAGTGTTGAATAAAGCCATGTACTCTCGAGGAATTGCTCTTTATTTATTATTTTTTGAGGACTGATAAGTTGTCTTCATCACTACTTGGTTCAGGTTGACGGTGTTTTAAAATCAGATATTTTGGTCTGCTGGTCTTGCTGCATGATTAGGATAGATGTCTACTCACCTTAGGTGTTAAACAGATGAACACTGGTTGAAAAGCTTTCGTAGCATTTATAATAGCTTGTATGGTACTTGCACACATGGTGAAACTCACAATCCTTCTCCTGTGCTGTTCTTTCTTCTTGTAGTTAATAAAGAAACCACTAATCAAACCATTTACAGTGATTATCAGAAAACCATTATCAGCAGTTGAAGTATCACCTATCCCTTTCTAGAGAAAACCTTCCTGATCCAAACTTAAGACAAATTTACTTTGGGTTTTATTGGTGATTATCAACATATTGTTATTTTGCCTCGGGAAGGTCAATGTCCGTAGCCTCAACAATCGTAATTTGCAGGTGTGCACTTCACCGTGCAGTCGAATATCCTCAACATATTCTAGATTCTGCTGCTTTACCTCGTAATCCAGATGTGAGCTTTGTGCGTGAACGTTTATGACCAACATATGTTTTTGTTGAATTAATAAGAATTGTGCATCTTTTGGAAATGTGTTTGTGTTTCTTAACTTTTCCTGTCCATTGTTTTTTTTCCAGTTTTTAAGCCTGAGGAGTTGCGCCAGGCTCTCATGCCGACACTGGAGTCTCTCTACCGGCAGGATCCAGAGTCGCTACCCTTCCGACAGCCGGTAGACCCCATGCTCCTTGGAATCCCGGTAGGTAGCGCACGAATGCTGTGTTTACTATATAAAAATTAATTCCTAATGAGTAAAACTGACACTGATGGTTTGAATGGATTCACATGGTAGGCTGCATTTTTATTAAAAATGTCTGCATGATTCTTTTCCTCCATCTAGGACTACTTTGACATAGTTAAAAACCCAATAGATCTGTCTACAATAAAGCGCAAGCTCGACACAGGACAATATCAAGAGCCCTGGCAATATGTGGATGATGTCTGGTTAATGTTCAACAACGCTTGGCTGTACAACCGAAAGACATCTCGCGTCTACAAGTATTGTTCAAAGCTGGCAGAGGTGTTTGAGTCGGAGATCGATCCGGTCATGCAGGGCCTGGGTTACTGCTGCGGGAGGAAGGTAAGAAGATTGTTTTTCTTCGTATTCCAAAGATTTCTTATCACATATACTGACAAAGTTCCACCCTTGCATCTTGATACTTACTTAAGTTGGTTCTTGCTGCGTTTGCGTTGCATGGTGAATGCTATGACATATGTATGTGCCGGTTTCCACTGCTTTAAGGCTGAATTATGCTTCTGCGTCAAAATGACGCCGTGCCTACGGCGTGTGGTTTTTGGACACGCAGAGGACACGCCGTCACATGCGCCGTCAGTGACGTGCACCTCCCGAAAATTGTAACTACGCGTCGAGGAGACGCCGTCCACACGCAGACCGAGAGGGCTGTGATTGGTTCGTTTGAAAGCGAAGCATTTCCGGTTTCCGGTTTGAATCAGTAGTGAACTTCCAGGGCTCTTTTCTTCGTTTATATGTGATTTTTTTTGTTTTTGTTTTTTGCACAATAGTTGTCCTTATTTCTTTGATTTACTGTGACCGGAAAAAGTCGGATAAACCATTCAGAAAAAGATCGCTAACTAGTGGCCGCGGGGGGTACTGCACCGCGACCAAATGAAGAGACGGAGAAGTCTGAAGGGTTCAGCACGGCGTCACGGCTGCGGCGTGTGCTCTGCGTTGGTGTGACGCAGAAGCATATTTCAGCCTTTAGTCTCAAAAGCTTTCAAGGTTAACCTGGTTTACCTAAAGATACTATGATTCAATAAGATCAGCATGCCTTTTGCCTTTCACTGTGGAAGTCAGTTATTTTTTTTTAAATTTTTTTTAATACCTGTTGCTAACATTGTCAAGCACTCACTGGAAAAATAGAAGAAAATTTTTTTCTTTCTTTTTCTTTTTTTTTTTTAATCATAGCTTTCAATTCTAATTGATTTCCTTGGTTTTGATAGAAAAGGCTGTTTGAATAGAGCTTTGTTCCTCTCACTTCTGTCTACAGTACGAGTTCTCCCCTCAAACCCTCTGTTGCTATGGCAAGCAGCTCTGCACCATACCTACTGGAGGCACATACTACAGTTACCAGAACAGGTATCAGTGGGCAAATTTGTGTCTTTCAAGTTTATTTTTCCCTCATGATTTACGATGAGCAGTTGTAGTTAATTAAATATTTTAGAGGATACTTTAATCTTGGTCAGGTTCAGATTGAAAGGTCCGTCTCCCTCTCCTAGAACATCAGCAAATAATTAAAATAAATGTTTCCACAACATTTGTCTACCAGGGTGCCAACATTCTGCATAAACTGTCTTTAAAGACCTTAATCCCCAAAGGTCATGAAACACTTGAGGGGCAAAAAAACAGTTTGTCAATGCTTATTAAGGCCCCGAGGGATTTCAGCGTAACTGTCCCGTGTCTTTACGACAAAAGTACAAAAAATAATTATTTATTGTAAGCTAAAAACATTCTTCTGTCATTACTTTTCACAAATGAGTTGTAGCACATCATTGCTTTATACCGTGTTTCTTTGCTCCCCCTGCTGTTTGCTCTGTGAAACTGCAGCCCCCTTCTTTTCTTTTCTTTTTTTTCTCCCACACTTTGGCAAGGCACTTGAAGAGTGCAGCAGCAGTAGTAGCAAAGACAGCATGAGGCACTTGCAGCACAGTCCATTTACACTCTCGGTGGGAGCTCAGTGGTACGCTGACCCCTGTGATCTCCTTCTGAACAATGATAATATGCTTTAGTTTGTCCACAGTTGAAACGGGCAGTCGTAAAGCTAGCAGCTTAGAAGCACATATTGCGTTATTACCCACTTATCCCTGGGTTTTGAAAAGGGAAATAACCCAAGATTTGCTGTTATCTGTTTTGTAGCTACAGAGGTATTGAATGTGTTTTCTGATAGAATGTGTTTTCTCATAGATATCATTTCTGTGAGAAATGCTTCAATGAGATCCAGGGGGAGAGTGTAACGTTGGGAGATGATCCTGCACAGCCACAGACGTAAGTACACTGGATGCTTATATAATAATAAACGGAAGCACTGCGCACTCGGAGGCATTTAAATTTGACTTCTAGTCCTCTTTTCCCTTCTGGAGTTTAAGTTAATTTTGATTCAGAAAGCATAGCCCCATTTAAACGACCAGGTTAACTCCACAAAAGAAGAGACTTCACTTTGGTACCGTCATTCCTGAATCTGTTGGAAATACATTATTGATTGACTATTGTATGTATGTACTTCAAAGAATTATCTCAGGTGAAACATTGACAATATGTTCAGCTAGTAAATGCAAGATTGTATCATGTTGCCTGTTTGCTAAGTTAAAGAAAAATATTTGCTATCTATTTTATGTTTTCCCCCGAAGATTCAAATTCAAATTTGCATATTAATAATAATAATAATTTTACTACTTCCTCTCCCTCCCGGCTCTCTCACCCCTCATCCAATATTTCAGGATGATATCGAAAGACCAATTTGAGCGCAAGAAGAATGATGTACTTGATCCTGAACCGTAAGTATCACCTGTTCCACAAGTTAGTTTTATTCATTATAGGGTGTCATTTGACTTTTGACCATGTGTTCCTGATCACACAAACCCCAAATATCTCTGCTTCTGCCAAATTGTGATGTTTCTGTTTTTCTCTTGCTGTTTCCAGATTGGATATTAAATCTCGGGTGCTCTCTGAACATTTTTTTAGTGAAGTTTTAGTACACCTCATCAGTACACCTACTCTGTCAGTTTGTCTGGTTTTTCAAGTTTTAATCTCAAAACAGGCCTTATCTTTTTTTTTTTTATATATATATATATATAATGGCAGTGGCTGTTTTCACCTTGAACTTTCCACCTCCTACAAAGGCGCTCTTGTATTGGCAGGCTTACAAGAGTGTAACAAGGAGAGAAACATTGACCTGAATGGCGATATCTGTGTTGCTTGCAGCTTAAGCAGTTAAGATATCAACATTCAAACAAATGATGGCCATTGGTGGCATAAAATTGAGCCAATGCGTTGTTTTTGCAGTGGTGTGTGATTGGCATGAAAGCCCTCAGCCTGCATTAACATAGATTTAGATATACAGAAGAAATAATTTAGATATACAGTAGACATTTCTATAATAATCTTGGTTTTTGTTCCCTCAGATTTGTTGAATGTAAAGATTGTGGGCGGAAGATGCACCAGATATGCGTTTTACACTACGATGTTATTTGGCCGTCTGGGTGAGATGTTAATTTATATTTAAAAAATAATGATAATAAAGGTAATAGCAGGCAATCTAACCTTTATTTCTCTCTCCGTTTAGATTCATCTGTGATAACTGCCTGAAGAAGAGTGCAAAAACACGGAAGGAAAACAAGTTCTCTGCTAAAAGTTAGTCCTTTTCTCTGTATTTCTCATTTCCAGGGCCTTTGATCAACATTTCATGTTTCTGCTGTTTTAAAATAACCAAATATTTAAATGAGGAGTCACAACATCAACCCTTGAGGGTTGTGGTGAAGAGCTTGGGGGGTGAACAAGGTTTTCATTACATGGAGTTTGTCATCATGAGATTTGCGCTGGTACAGAATCAACACGAGGAGGGAGATGCTTATAGAACCAATGTCATACACACAATCCCTCACAAAAAATACAGTCGCTATTTGGAAGCTGTACATTTAGCTGTTTAGTAGGAGAATGTTCTGGCTTTGCAATATATGCCTCAAAAATGGGAGGAGGACAAAATTGTTGTCAGTATTTTTAGCCACACCACATAGACGAGAAAAATTTGCATTTCTAAAACAAATTCCTTAGTGCAAGTGCTGAGATGCTAATGAGTCTACAGTTACAGTTCCTGACTTACAGGCTTTAACAAGCCATTGTATATGTCACGCAAGGTCCCAACAAGAGAGCTGAGGGCGAAAAAAAGGATCATAAAACCAAAAAGTTACACGTTGGTAAATCAAGGAAGATGTCAACCCATCAGAGCAGACAGTTCAAACAAAATTTTGCAAATAGAAAATGCACAATACACCGAATGGAATCAATAAAAGCACGTGCCGAAACAGTAGCAACGCATCAGTAGTAGATAGGTTTACAATGGGCTGAAGAAAAGCAGCCATGGGCAATAGATGTGATATTCAATGATGAAACCCTGATGTGTTTTAGGAAAGGAGATGAAGCCAGAACTATTGTTGGGTGCAGACCCAATGAAAAGAATAAAGATGAGTGATTTTGAAGAAAATGAGCACTGTTAACACTTTAATACAGCTGCTGCTGTGTGTGTGTGTGTCTGTGTCTGTGTCTGTCTGTGTCTGTCTGTCTGTCTGTCTGTCTGGTTGGTTGGTTGGTTGGTTGGTTGGTTGGTTGGTTACGGTACGGTACGGTACGGTACGGTACGGGGAACTCAACCGTGAATTTACAGGTCTGCATTGAATTTTTTGGACACTTATTTCATCAGTTGAGATTTCATGATGCTGTCTAACAGTTCGTCCTGCCTCAGTGCAAGCTGCATTAAAGCAGAGCATAAAAACTTGAACATTTTAATTAAAATTTATTTTGAAAATGTACAGTAAAGCTTGAAAAGGAGGTCCATGAGAAGGTTTCATGCTGGGAGGCTAATCTGCTATCTGCTGTAAGAGAAAATTGGAATCTGATTGATTTAAAAACGGTTTATTTTTCTAAAGTCCAGGTCTTAGAATTAAAATCTTCATAAATTGAATAATTTTTTTTTTTATTAAATTTTTTTCCATCTGGAAGCAATGCCTTTAATTACTGTTTTTTTTTTTTTTATTATTCTTTTTAGTGTTTCAGCCTAGAGTCAAGCCACGGATCTATTGTCTTACAGGCTCACGTCCCACTGATTTTTATTTATTTTTTCCACCCCCACCCCCCCAACTTCACAGCTATTGGTGTATTTAAAATCTTAATGAAACCTCCTATTTTGAGCTAGAACATTACGGGTATAAAATGTTAAAAATATGTTTCTTGTGCTTTTTCACTGCAGGACTGCAGTCAACGCGACTGGGAATGCATATAGAGGACCGTGTGAATAAGTACTTGAAGAGACAGAACCATCCAGAGGCCGGCGAAGTGTTTGTACGAGTGGTGGCGAGCTCCGACAAAACGGTGGAGGTCAAACAAGGCATGAAAGCCAGGTAAAATCACCTGCGACCTTCTTCTTCGTCTTCCGTAAAGACTTTATATCGACTGAGAGAACTGATGGAACCTGAATGTTGCAGGAGAGGAATTGTGCATCATCCCTCAGATTTTTACACTTACATATTGTTTCAACGCATTAGATGAAGGTTTGCCACAGTGGTGACATCTTTAATTTGAGTTCAAGTGTTTCATTATGCTCTTGAGTTTGCAAAACCTGACAAACACAGAGACTTCTTGGGCAGCATGACTTGTTTTTCTAGAAGGTTTTTGAGTCACAAAATGTGAGGTAAACGTGAATAAACATGTAATTTACAGTATTTTATTTGTAAAACATTTAGCTGGTAATGACACAAATACCAGGTTAAAACAACGTTTTAACTTTTCCATCTGACAGTACTGTTGAAACAGTTTTATATGTAATTCTTCTTTTTTCAGGTTTGTGGACACGGGTGAAATGTCTGAGACCTTTCCCTACAGAACCAAAGCACTTTTTGCATTTGAGGAGATTGACGGCGTTGACGTTTGCTTCTTTGGCATGCACGTACAGGAGTATGGGTCTGAAAGCCCATTTCCAAACACTAGGTGTGTTAGTTGAGCCAATGAATGATTTTAATACAAATATGTAAATATAGAAAATGCTCTCTTATTTCTGAAACTGACAATGTTCCTTGTCTCAACCCATGCAGGCGGGTGTACATATCATACCTTGACAGTATTCACTTCTTCAGACCTCGGGTTCTACGAACAGCGGTGTACCATGAGATACTAATCGGCTATCTTGAATATGTCAAAAAACTGGGGTAAGCTTTACCTTTTTTACTATTTTTCTTCACCTATTGAAAGTTTCCAGAAGTAGCCGACAGATGGCTTGACTGGTGGTGTGCGCGGCTCTGCAGGTACGCCCAGGGCCACATCTGGGCGTGTCCACCCAGTGAAGGAGACGACTACATCTTCCACTGCCATCCTCCCGACCAGAAGATCCCAAAGCCCAAGAGACTGCAGGAGTGGTACAGGAAGATGCTGGACAAGGCTTTTGCTGAGAGGATCCTGCATGACTACAAGGTAACCTGGAACATTTCTATGTGCCAGCAGTGACGACAATGCCATTTAACGTTTTTTTTTTTTTTATAACTTTTTATTTTTTCCTTTTTCACAAATAACAGAACATTTCCCCCTACACAGACAATCAAAACGTGCATATTAGGTCAACATTAATACAGACAGCAAGATTACTTATTAAGACAATTCCCCTTCTTTTACTACAACCCATTTCTATCAGTATCCAAATACAACACAACATCTCCCCATTTTGGTCAAAAGTGTCCATTTTCATTTGTAGCCTTGCGGTCATCTGTTCCATGATGTAAACCTGCTTCAGTCTCTGCTTCCACTGTGTTACTGTCGGTGATTTACTGTCCTTCCAATTCACAGTAATCATTTTCTTGGCAATGAGTAACAAAATCTGCAGTATATATCTCTGTTCTGCGTTATATGTTTCCTTTGCCACAGCTCCCAACAAGTACACTATAGGATCAGAGGAACATTTACCTTGACAATATTTTTCATTTCTGCTTTGACATTTTTCCAAAAACTTGAATTATTGGACAATCCCAAAAGATATGTGCGTAATCCCCAATTCCTCCACAATTCCTCTAACACATTTCAATGAAAGGTGTCTTGACAAATTTTATTTTTATTTATTTTATTAGTTTGCACACAATAAAATTAACACTTGCAATCAAAATAGTAAAACAAATGTGACAGGAGAGGTCAAAAAGCCAACAGGCTTATGCAACGGACCTCCCCTCAATTTAGGAAGTAAAACAGTAATTACAAAAAATCAAAAAACAAAAACAACAAGACGAAGATTATAAACAAAAACAAAGAAGGTTTGACTACATAGTTACAGATCATCAACACACACAAAAAAAAAACAAAAAAAAAAACAAAGAAAACTTGACATTTTTTAAATGTGAATTAAATGAGATGATAAATTTCTTTTAAAAATCTCTAGAGAAGCAGAGCTTTTGATAATGTGAGATTTGGAGTTCCATATCTGTACACCGCGATATCTGAGGGAAAACTGGCCGTGTTTAGTTTTATAAAAAGGAAAATGAAAATCATTAACCTGTCTAGTATTATATGAATGTATTTGAGAATTATTATTTTTTTTTTTTTTAAATAGATTTTTATTGATTTTTATCAAAATGAAATAGACATTGAACAACAAACAAGTGCTCTCTGCAATCACAAAGGTATCAAAACAGGAAGGAAAACATACCACCATCCAAAAAAAAAAAAAAAAAAAAAAGATTACTCAAGGTAGGATAGTCAAAAAAAAAGGATAAGAAACTAACAATCAAATAAAAACCCTGCATCCCCACAACCCCCAGAGACACTCCTCCAGTCCTACCGCCTCCCCAGCTACCGCCTCAGTCATCTACCCGCATACTGTGCCAACTGCCACCTATGTACAGTAGAAGTATATTAAAATTATAAAAATAATAATAATAATAAAAATAATACAGTACATAGAACAAAGTGGATGAAGTTAATGAAAATAAAAGCAGATAAACAAATAAATAACATACATAATTAAACTTCAAAATTCCTAAATGAATGACATCGATAAAACCATCAGTAGGACAAAAATATAAATGTATAAATACATAAGTTAAATAATTAGACTAATTTAGAACAAAACAAAACGATACAGCGAGGGAGGGGTCTAGAGACAGGTGATAGCAGTAGGTAGGCACATTATATGCTCACAGGTCACCTAGTGGGAATATTCCAGTCCAAGGCATATCTCCCCTTATTTACAATGTCCCGGAGGAGCGGAGGTAGGTACCTCAGCAGGGCCGACCATGTTCTTTCAAACCAACTATCATCCCCTTTCATTCGCGCAGAAAGTCTTTCTAAGGGTAAAACCTTATATGCTTCTTGGTACCATTGTGTAACTGTCGGGGGCTTCTCACTTATCCACTGCTTTAAAATGCATCTCCTAGCCAGAAACAGAAGTTTGTCACAAAGTTTGAAATGAGATCTACTCAGAGACAATGTTTTCGAAGGCAGACCCAATATGAAGAGGCCTGAATCCTTTGTTACTTTAAGCGAGAAAATTTGTATTTGAGAATTATAAGTGAAAAAATTACTAAACGATAGTGGTAAAGAAAAAGGCAAAAACATATGTTTGTATAAAAACACACATATCTGATGAATATTTATGTCATATACTGATAGAAGTTTGAGTTTTCTGAACAAAGGAGTAGAGGGTTCCGTAGAGTTAGAAAAAGTTGCAAACAAAGAAATATTCTCCATTTAACATTTTAAGTAGATATTTTTATCATTATTTACATTTTGAAATAATTTTCTATATATTTTCCATCTTTCTCTCAGGACATTTTCAAACAAGCGACCGAGGATCGACTGACCACCGCCAGTGAGCTGCCGTACTTTGAAGGCGACTTCTGGCCTAACGTTTTAGAGGAGAGCATCAAGGAACTGGAGCAGGAGGAGGAGGAGAGGAAGAAAGAGGAGAACACGGCTGCCTCTGAAACTCCTGAGGTATCAGTGTTTTACTTTGTTTTGGTGATGAGTTAATATGAAGTTACAACTCCTCCATTGGAATTTGGGAAGGTTTTTACACTAGTGTTATGTTACTTGTTCAATTCTAGGGTTTTGGTTTAAAAAATATATAAATAAATAAAATAAAGCAACTATAGAAGTATGGGCGGTTTAAAATGTTCAACAGGCCTAACGTTATCAAACCTGAAAACGCATACTATTGAGTAATTGTAGCAGTAAGGTGATTGTAATGTGTGTTATAATCCTCAGGGGACGCCTAGTGACAGCAAAAATGCTAAGAAAAAGAACAACAAGAAGGCCAACAAAAACAAGAGCAGCGTGAGCCGAGCCAATAAGAAGAAGCCTGGAATGCCGAATGTAGCTAATGACTTGTCCCAGAAACTCTACGCCACCATGGAGAAGCACAAAGAGGTCCGATTTGTTTCTTGTTTTTCTTAAAACATTTTGTGAGGCTGCAAACTGTTGACAGCAACATGCGTTTTGTGGATGTGTGAGTGTTAAAAGGTTCAGTATTAGGAAATAACTGATTAAACTTTGGGTCCCGAAGACATGGGCTAAATAGAAAAGTACACATATACAAATAAAACATTTGACACAATTGAAGTATTTCAGTTTTATGTCTTTTAAGTTTATACTGTTCATTCAAAAATGTCTGTTTTGCGTATTTTCCATTTTGGGATTTTGTTTATATTCCCATTCATTAGAAATAATCATTGCTTAGCCAGAAACTTACCTAAGCTTCTAGCTAAGCAAGTACGTTTTGAGAAACTATTTAATATGACCGGAAGTCATGGAGATGAAGATCTACACATACATACTGTCTAACAAGAAGGTACTTCAGGAGAGTAAGACCTCCTAAATCACTTTTTCTCAGGTGTTGCAATTGCATCCTTCGCTTTGTTACTCCTGAGAAAATGAATTTGCTTAAAACTGCAACCAAGCCAGAGCATTTTCTCCTATATTAGAAATGTTGGGCGCAGCCTTTCGATTCTGCAGCACTGACACCACCTTGTGGACACTAAGTCTGCCTCTAAAAGATAACTTGATGCCATGATGTTTTACTTTACCAAAAGATGGGTTTTGGACCGTCTGTTTGCCTCCTCCTTTTTCCTCCTCTAACGTGTTTTCTCGGCTTTAGGTGTTCTTTGTGATCCACCTTCATTCTGCACCCATGGTCAACACGCTGCCGCCCATTGCTGATCCCGACCCCATGATCTCCTGTGACCTGATGGACGGCCGCGACGCCTTCCTGACTCTGGCAAGGGACAAACACTGGGAGTTCAGCTCCCTCAGGAGGTGTAAGTGGAGTTCCATGTGCATGCTGGTTGAGTTGCACAACCAGGGACAGGATCGCTTTGTTTACACTTGCAATGAGTGTAAGCACCATGTGGAGACGCGCTGGCACTGCACTGTGTGTGAGGTGAGTTACAAACTGTTTGTAACTGGAAATTATGTTTTAATTCATAAATCGTGGGAAGTGATATATGGACCTAAATCGATGTAGTGACCAGAAAACTTGATTTTATTGCACTTTTGATATACACGAATCCGGCGACCGGTTTGTGTGTGCCTCCATCTTGCGGCGGCGCCATTGCTGCGGTGGCAGGTGTCAATCTGCCACCGCAGCGCTGTTATTGTAACCTGACGCTCTACAGCATCATTATAGCTGGATTGATGATGTTAGACAGTGGCCTTCCATAAATAATGAAGGTATCTTAAATTAATGCTGATGTTAATTTATAAATAATGATTTGTTTGAGCGATAAGCAGGAAAGAATAGAGGAATAGGGAGATAAGGGAGTGTATGATTAAACACTGTAATATAGCATACGTTACGTGTGACGTTAGCAGCGCGAAATGTAATCATTATGGAAAGGCTACGTGATTAAAAAAAACAACAATAACACCTGTTTATGTTTTGTTTTATTTTAGGTATCCAAGAATATTTTATTGATCGCCTGGCGTCCGATGACCAAAAAAAACGCAATAACAGGTCTCTAATTGAAGGGCAGAACTATCTCAGCTCCGGATGATACAGAATACATACATACATAACCCCAATCTGCAGATAAAACTAGTTTGTTGAGGAAAAAATATCAACTGTATTTGTAGCTGCAGAAGAAAAAAATAATCTCACGAGGAAAAGAAAAATATTGCTCACGCCTCGGAGCCTCTTCAACATAATATAGCGGTGAAAAAAAAGAAAAGAGAAGTAAGAGTAATAAAAAAGATGTACTGTATGTTGTATTATTATACAAATTTATTGAAACACATGGCGAGTCAAACATCTACCAAAGCAGCTGCCAAACACTAAACAAGGTAGTAAGACGTGGGTTGTGCAGAACTGCGGCAGTAAATCCTCATCGGAGCTCCATTCTTTAGTAGTGATTTCATATGAACCCAAACCGTTAATAATCATTATTTTCTCCATATACCGCTCCCTGGCTTCCTTGTTTAAGGTATCCAGGTAAATTCCAGTTCCTTTCCAGCAGTTTAACATTTTTTTTTTGCGTTCCGTCTGTTCACTTGGTGAAACAGAAAAGTAGTTTTGAAAGTCCGTCCCGTCTTCATTCACTATCAAAACAAATGCACGTGACGGGACAGGAGTGTTCCGATGATACAAATACATTAAGAGAGCCTGGCAGGGAGCGGAGTAATAGATCCATGGGAAGGGAGCATGGATCTATACGTATATGTCTATGGGAGCGGAGGAGCGGAGCCGCCACCGCAGTAATGGCGGCCGCTCGACTTCCGGGTTTTGCTGGATTCGTGTATAGACAATGCTGTGGTTGGGCTCCTGTTGATTACTGTGCCTCATCTTTTTTTCTTCTTTTTCTCAGGACTTTGATCTTTGCATTAATTGCTACAACGCGAAGGGCCACGAGCACCAGATGGTGAAGTGGGGTCTTGGCCTGGATGACGACAACAACAGCCAGAGTGGAGAGGCTTCCAAGAGCCCGCAGGAGAGTCGGCGTTTAAGTATTCAGCGATGCATTCAGTCCCTGGTACACGCCTGTCAGTGTCGCAATGCAAACTGCTCTCTGCCGTCCTGCCAGAAGATGAAGAGAGTGGTGCAGCACACCAAGGGCTGCAAGCGCAAAACCAACGGCGGCTGCCCCGTGTGCAAGCAGCTCATTGCTCTCTGTTGTTACCACGCAAAGCACTGTCAGGAGAACAAGTGTCCTGTCCCGTTCTGCCTGAACATCAAACAAAAGCTTCGGCAGCAGCAGCTGCAGCACCGGCTCCAGCAGGCCCAGTTAATGCGGAGAAGAATGGCTAGCATGCAAGGCAGGACCATGCCGCTGCCATCTCCACCAGCCTCGGCCACCCCCAGCACTCCCACCTCCCACACGCAGCCCAACACTCCTCAAACGCCCCAGCAGCCGCTTTCTAACCAGCCACAGACCCCCAATTCAGCCGGCGTCATGTCCCCCTCGTTCCCCAACGCTCCACGCTCCGGCCAAGCTCAGGCCCCCGTCTCTCAGGGCAAACCTGGACCCCAGGCCTCCCCTCTACACCAGCAGCAGTCCCCGCTCCCCCAGACGCCCCTGCCGCCCAAGCCGCTGCAGCAGCAGCCTCCGCCCGCTGCGGTCAAGATGGCCCACCACATCGAGATGATGGCACAGGCTCAACAGAACCAACAGAACTACCGGGTCAATATGAACGGCTTGCCCATGAACCAGCAGCAACCACAGCAGCGCATGACTGGCCCAGTGCAGCAGAACATGCAGATGGTGCAAGGGCCTCGTGGGCCGCAGGTCATGCAGCCCGGCATGGTCCCGGGACAATGGGCCGGACCTGCAGGGCCCATGCAGGCGGCTCAGACTCAACAACCGGGGCTGGTTCCGGGCGGGACGCCGCAGCAGGCCATGACCATGCAGCGGGCCATGATGGCACAAGGCCAGCAGGCTCAACAGGGCCAGAGGATGCTCATACCACAACAGCCCGGTGCCCGGCCACAAACCCCACAGAGACCCGGCACCATCCCCCCCAACGCTCTGCAGGACCTTCTACGCACGCTCAAGTCTCCCAGCTCCCCGCAACAGCAGCAACAAGTTCTCAACATCCTCAAATCCAACCCTCAGCTGATGGCCGCTTTCATCAAACAGCGAACGGCAAAGTATCACGCAAACCAGCCGCAGCAGCAGCAGCAGCAGCAGCCACAGGCAGCTCAGCAACAACAGCGCGGCATGCCAAACATGCAGACCATGGCTATGCCAGCCGGGCCGGTGCAGAGGCCGGGGATGCCCCAGCAGCAGCCCCAGCAACCTCCTGTGCAGGGTATGGCTCAATTAGGGGCTCCAGGCCAGCTGATGAACGCAGCACACAACACCAACCCCCAGATCCAGGAGCTCTACCGTCGGCAGCTCTTAAGACAACAACAGCAGCAGCAGCAGCAGCAGCAGCAGCAGCAGCAGCAGCAGCAGCAGCAGCAGCAGGGAGTGATGTCTCAAGGCCATCCAGGGCAGTTCCCTGCTCAGCCACAGGGGACAGCAACTACATACTCCCAGCTCCGCATGCAGCAGCAGCAGCAGCAGCAGCAGCAGCAGCAGCAGCAGCAGCAGCAAATAGCCATGCAGGCCGGGGCAGCAGCAGCAGGAGGACCTATGGGTCAGCTCCCATCAATAGCTCAGATGACTCAGCCTGGCATGGGGATGGACTCCACACAGAACTTAATGCACCAGCGGCTGCTCCAGCAGCAGCAGCAGCAGCTTCCCCAGCAGCAGCAGGCCGTCCTCAAGCAGCAAATGGGCTCCTCCAGCCAGCCGAGCCCCATGAGCCCTCAGACCCACCTGCTGGCCGGCCAGGCCCAGGGCGCAGCGTGCCTTCCGGGCCAGCCAGCGTTAGCCAGCGGCCTCAGCAACCAAGTCCGCTCCCCCGCGCCAGTCCAGTCTCCCTGTCCGCCCTCGCAGCAGCAGCCACAGCCACCACATTCCAGCCCGTCACCGCAGGTTCAGAACCAACCCCAACCTTCGCCGCAGCATCCGCCTCTCCCCCACTCGGGCTCCCCCCGCCCGGGCCTGGGCGGCCCGCTGCAGTCCATGGAGCAGGGACACTTGGGTACAGCAGAACAAAGCGCCATGCTGCCGCAGCTCAACACGCCCAACAGAGCCGGGCTGAGCAACGACTTGGGGATGGGGGGAGATGCTACGGGGGACACTCTGGAGAAGTTTGTGGAGAGATTGTAGCATTTTTACTGGGAGCTCAAGAACTCATTCTCACTCCCAGGAAACATCCTCCCACTCCCGCTTCTCTCCCATTTCCCCTCAGACTTGATCCCATTAGGGGGATTTGTTTGTTCTTTCTAAAGTTAAGAACGGTTTTTTTGTACTGACATGTAAAAAGTTTCAACTGTTTCAACCGTCAAACTTTAAATTTGGTCATGGAAAAAAAAAAAAAACAGTCGACACTTCTATGGGGATGTAATTGTTTCCTAAACCCAAATGGCTGGGTGTTTCTTCCTTAAAAGGTTTAGGAATTTGAAAGTTGCTTCTTAAATAAGATTAAATCACAAAGAATATATTTTTGGTTGAGACCAAATGTGTTCAATACTCAGTTTATTTTTGGTTTGTTTTTGGTATAGTTTCATGCCTTTCTCTCTTTTTTTTCTTCCCCCTTTTTCAAGAAAATGTACAATTGCATTATATTATTCATATCTTTTTATTTTGTACCTTTGGAGAACAAATGTAATACATTTTTCTGTTAAACTTGTAAAATATATTGTCTGGAAATTGGGCCAGGTTTTCGTTCCCTTCTCAAGCTGTCATTCCTGGCATTTGTAATCTAGTGTTTGTACCATTACTGCAAGGCGATGCGTTTGTGCGATGCGTTCAGGCGATGCGATGGCTCCCCTCCCACTTGTGTGTATGAAGAGCACTCAGTTGTATCAAAGTAGGAAATGGTTTGCAACAGTGTGTATACACAGGCATGTATGCAGGCGCACATGAAGACACTGACACAGACGCTCGGTCACTAAGAGAAACGGCTCCAAGACGTTTCACATAGGCAAGTTTCTCAGCCTACATTTTCATTTGAAAAAAATCTGCTTAAATGGTGTAGAAAGTTGTTAATTTGACGTTAAAAAGAATTTTGTCATACTTTTATGTCATACAAATGTTGTAAAGTGTAAAGAGAGTGTGAGAAAGAGACCAGCCCCCTAAGCTGAGGAGGAATGATAACAGGTTGTTGGTAGGAAACATCTCCAATGAATGCCCAGTCTCCTAAATTTGACACTAAGTTGTGTTTTCAAGGGATGAAAGGCACATTTGGGATTCACCTGAAAAATACAATATCATCAGCCCTCATTCCTGTATCACAAAATTTGAATTAGGGGGATTTACTTTTTCTCCTATTGTAAATCGTTATTAAGCAAAATACTATAAATATAAGAGAGAGAGAATGAAATCACTGTACAAACTGGTAAAAGACTCATTTCTTACTTATATACCATATTGTTAAATAAACTGTGCAACAGAACTCCATTGGTCTGTTGACTGAATGAGGCATCACTCCTGTTGGTGTCTGTTCATTTGTTGCAGCTCTAGTTTCGTTCCCAGCAATGGTGGCTGAAAAAAGACAAAGTCAAAGTGATGGACTGTTCCTGTGTGTCTCGCATTAATTTCTCCAACTATGTGCAATTATTCCTTTTTCTGAATTTCTCCAGAAAGAGGAAGCTGAAGAGTTGAAGTTGATGTCACAGTTTGACATCTGGAATTTTCTGAATTTCAGAACAATCTAAAGAGCTGGATGGAAAAGTTGCTTGAGGATGTTTTTTTTTTTTTTTTTGTTTTGTTTTCTCAGCAGGGGATGTTGTGAGTCAAAGATTCTTTATTTGGTTTGTACAATAATAAAGATAAATATGAGCTTTGAATGTGAAGTTGAGGTCAAATGACTCCAGTATTGATGAGAAAACCCCAAACGGAGCCCTTCAATAACAAGTTTTTGGTAACATTTTTAGGTGTGACAGTTTCATGAAAGGTGGAATTTACACGATTCGCTCCCATCCTCCACTTCAAGTCGCAAGCTTTTGTAAAGACCTTTTAAAATTATTTTATAAATAAATGTGCCGAATTGCACGAGCTGAATCCCGGTTTCCAAGATTGCTGATTAAATGCTGCGTATAGGTTTTTGGGGGAATTCGTCACTTTGGTCAATGTCTGGGAATAAAAAATGTGTCAATCATCAAAAATCGTGAAGAGACCCGTTTCCCGTGAACAGGAATCTTCTGGAGCACAAGCGTCACTGCCTACCATCAGTTTTTTTCTGGATGTCAAGAACTGAAAGACTGTTAAAGAATGAAAAGAAGCCCACTGGAGCAAGATTCATGGTCATACGGGACAAAGACTAAATTGTAAAGAGTTAACACTGCATGTTCATGGAAGTAGCTTCATCGGGGCTCTTAGGCACGTGGAGGACGGGAATTAAATCATCAATTACTTAACAAAAAAAAAAAAAAAGAACCTCAAACGGCTCCGCAGCTGATATATAAACATCCTTGTTGGCTCTATGTAATTTAGAATGGCAGAGGAATAGAGAAATGAGGTTAATGTTAAAGGATGTCCTGTTCTCTTGGTGGGTGTTTACATTTTGAAATGGAGGTTACAGCCTTGTATTACCCACTTCTGAACTAATGCAAATGCAGGATGATGTGAAGTTGGGTGAAGAGAAAGACGAGGATGCTGAATAATTGAACCCTCATCAGAGTCTGTGATGTAATGGCTATAATGGTACCCTGCAGTTTAAATCACCTACTGTTCAAAATTCATATCCCAATCTAGTAAAAACTGCCTTAGGAACCCAACAGACCTGAATCCTCACTTCAGTGTACCCACCTGGCCGGAGCTTTGCTCACGGTGACCATGCTTTGATGAGTTCAGGGTCTGAGAGACCAACAGAGAGATTAATCCAGGGATATTTTCTGTGAAGACATGAAAGAGATACATAATCATATGAATAATAATGACGTATACGTACAAGAAGAGTAAAGAAAGCCTTGGGTAAAGGTCTCAGTGCATCGTGTGAGGTCCCTGATGGCAACATCTGAGCTACCTACTCCTACCTATAAACTTTCTTAAAAAGGTAAGTGTTTAGCCCTATTTTAAATCTCCTAATCCTAAAATTAAAGGTAGGAAAGGTACTTTGAACAATAAATGAGCTGGTTTCACAAGAGATGACCCTAATAGGTAAGTACTGCATTGTAACTCTGGCTTAAGTCTAACTTTTCTTTATTATGCCTTTGCACTGTAACTCATCTTTTCTTTAATTCTCTTTACTTCCATGGTTTGATTATGTAAAGCACCTTGAATGACTTTGTTGCTGAAATGTGCTGTACAAATAAACTTTCCTTGCCTAATAACTGAAGACTGCCCCCAATGAGGAGACTTGAGGAACCACATGTACGCCTGCAGTTGGGGAGCCAAGTCCTCTGTTGGGACAATATGAAAAACCGCAAGTTATTCAAGATAAGAACGACTGAGAGTTTCGTATGTGATTCAACAAGAAATCAAGGAAGAGAAGCTAAGATTTGAGAAATGTGATTACTCGCCCTCATCAGAAATCTTGCTGCAGGAATTTGGATCAACTAAAGGCTTACTAATTACTAATCAGGAATTGTTTGAAGTCTAATTTTCAAGTCACAAATGCATCGACTAGTTTTTCACACAACTGATCCAGGATTTTCCTTATTTTTATGGTCTTAGAGATTTGTTTTACATGTGATTTAAAGGAAAAATACTGGTGAAGAATAGTTCCAAGATTCAGATATATAGATGCAGAGTGATGCCACCCAGAGTTACTAGATGATTACACCGTTTCTTTATTTTAAATTCATAAATAATATGTTCCTGTGATTCTGAATCGAAATAAGCAAGTACGGATGTGGTTTTATAACAGCCTTCCCAAAAATGAAGACAGTTCTGTTCATTATTAAAAAATAATGAACTCTGCTCCATGCAGACAGATTCAAAATGCAATTTGTGCCAGCAGCAATTTGACTTTGAAATAATTAAACATGATTTTTATTTATTTGTGCGTGCTGTTTGTTCTTTTTATTCTAATAGTGGTGTGATATTTGGTACCTGTTTTTCTCTTGTCATTTACAGAAATATGCTGTACAGTATTTCTGTGTCAGGATCAAGAACTGTTGAAATAAACTAATTCAAATTCAGCCCCAGCTGTTTTAATGGACGATGACTGCGTGTAAACATCTTCCTTGTCATTTCTCACCTCACAGGACAATGGACAGAGTCCCTAAATAGTTTTTTTTACCCAAGCTGGGTTCTTGTTTAAAAAAAGGACAGGATTATTTCGCAACGCAAATATGCGACATTAAGTAATATGGAGGTGACAAGTGTCCTTTATATCTATGTCTGTGAGCTCTTTTAAAAGCCAACCTACCCTTTTAAACAGGCTTTTATGTAAACTGCATTGTTTGAAGTTATTTTATATTTTTTTCTTTTCTATCATGTATTCTATGTATTTTATTGGTCAAAACTGTTTTTATTCTAAAGCACTTTGTGACAGATATCTGTGAAAAGCGGTGTATGAATAAACTTTACTTACTTACTTAACCTGCCCTGTTCACGTTCACTCTTCACTACCTCTCGTTTTTATTTACTATAAAATGTTCATCCTCCCCAGCATTATGGGATGCCATAGTCGTGATTAATTAGGCTACATGTAAATATCATGGATGTAGGTAAATATAAGGAGGAAAAAACCATCCACTCCTAGGACTGCGCGGTTGTCACGTGACTAAAGGGCGCTCATTGGTTCGTACACCGTCACGTGACCGGAAGTCTGCGGTGACGCGTTTGAGCCGCAGGGACGTTTGAAATGAAAACAAATCCGTTTGTTTCTTGCCTGTTTAAGCTGTCAATTTAATAAAACATGATGCTATGCACAGTTGAAAATATGCTCGTGCCATCATAGCGACAGACTTGTCAGGCCATGAGGCGAAAAACTAAAGATATGGAGCAAATTGACCAGCCTCTGGTAAGATTTAGTGTTATCTTCCACAGCGAGCTGATGTTTTCACCATAAATACTCGTGTTCAAGTTCACACTGGGAGGTAAACATGCCGTTACGAATACACGCCACCGAGCCGGTTAGTTCGTTGATCTGAATAGTTTATTAGCGATGTAGACAGCTCATGCTGTCCCTTTAAAGAGACTAGACTCTCAGCATGGACGACTCCGACCAGGACTTCGCAGATCTCTGCTCCAGGCTGCTGAAGCGGGTCCGGAAGAAGCCCGGCGAGCCGGCCAAACCGAGCCGGAGAGCAGGTCAGCAGGCGGCCAGCCAGGGCTGGGGGGGGGACGAGAGGAGGAGGAAACATGGAGACTCTGGGGGGAAGCTGGCGGCGACCCAGCCGGCTGGTGCTGGAGCCGAGCAGGAGCTGGACTCTGGAGGACCTGGAGGACCTGGAGAGGCTGGATCTGCTGCTGGGCCATCATCAGCATCATCATCAGCAGCAGCATCAGCAGCAGCATCAGCAGTAGTAGTAGAGGCACCAAGTGAAGGAGATGCGAGGGCAAAAGATATAGTTCTTCTGAAGATGCAACAATTCAAGAGAGCCAATCCACAGAAGATGGTGCACGATGACAAGGTCCGGCCGATAAACCTCAACACCTGTCACCTGACTGCACAGGATCAAGGACAGAGTGAGTAAATGTGTTCTTTCTGTGGATTTCTAATAGGGGTGGGACGATACTGTTAACTCACGATTCAATACTGTGGCGATATGTGGCCCACGATAACGATAATATCACTATACACGATATCTTCAATATTTGATATACCGTATTTTCCGCATTATAAGGCGCACCTAAAAGCCTTTAATTGTCTCAAAAACCGGCAGTGCGCCTTATAGATGATCATTACGGTAATTTCTGTTACTGTAGTCAGGGGGATTGTAGCTACTGTAGTTGGTGTCGCCAAAGTAATGTGCTAAAAACGTCAGGAATCGTCACAGACGTTCAAGACAACAGCAGCGACACCGACTCGCATAATGGCGACTTTGACGAGAGGGAGCAAATCTGGTTTTTATTTTGTTAATAAAGTTTGACATACGGTACTTTTCTTCTTGTTTTTTTTTTTTTTTTTTTGCATTTGCTGTAGGATTTTGTAGCATTTCCTGTAGTGCAGCTCCATCAGGTAGATACCAGCCTCTATAGTACGGTATTTTACCATATATTTAGTGCGTCTTATAATGCGGTGCGCCTTATATATGGAAACATTTTCTAAATATGTCATTCATTGAAGGTGCACCTTATAATGCAGTGCGCCTTATAGTGCGGACAATTGTAAGACATTTCATCAATATCACAATATATCACAATTTGTGACTGAAAAAGAAAAAATACCCATAAAAAGGAAAATGTCTGTAGTTCGCATTTATTCAATGCCAAAACTTCATACAATGTACAAAGAAAGTGTATTTGTATAGAGCCTCACTGCCTCCTAGGCTTGTAAATGTAAACACTGTATAGCTGGACAAATTTAAAGTGCATGAACATTAATAAAATGTTTTATATAAACCAGGACAGTGCGCTGCTTTGTTTCTAATACTGAAAAGTCAGTAAGCAACTTAATTTTGCATAGTACCTCACTGCCTCCTAGTCTTGTAAATGTAAACACTGTACAGCTGGACAAATTGAAGTGCAAGAACAATAGTGACAACTTTGTAAATCCATTATGTGTGTTGTAATAAAATATCGATATTTGCCGTCAGTTTATTGATTATTTATTTTTTCCCCACCAATTATTTCTAACATCCTTGACTCGGCAGGGGGGGTGTAAGGAAAGGATACGATCACTCCATCTGTTACTGTATCACATAAATCAAATCACATTTTAAATAAAAGCAAAAATGTAACGACAAGATGTCACTTACTTGAACCTGAATTTGTTGGCAGAGACTTCAGTGTCCCACGGCTCTGGTCCCAGCACGGAGTCGCTGGACAACGATGAGGCTCTGGCCCTGCAGCTGCAACAGGAGCTGGACAGAGAGACAGCAGAGGCCACAGTGGACTTGGAGGATGGAGGCCTTTTCTTCTGTCAGATCTGCCACAGAGACTTATCACATATGACCCCCGAGGGACGCACACAGCACCTAAACAGGTCTGAACAACAAGCTTGCACTCTCTTTTTTTTTTCCCTAATAACTGTAATCAACCTTAATTGATTGACTCACTGAATAGTGAACTAATAACGCAGTTTCCTAAATTGTTTGCAAAGCCTCAAACTTCAAATCAGTGTTTTCCATTATTGAAGGTGCTTAGATGAGAATGAAGAGAGCGCCCCAGCTCGTCCTCCACCATCAGGTGTCCCCGATTGTCCCATCTGCGGCAAGAAATTCAAGTCCCAGAAGAGCCGCTCCAGTCACCTGAAGCGCTGCTCCTCAGATATGGGGGTCTCCCCGGCTGCGTTGCTGCAGGCCCTGCAGAGACAGGCTCAGGAGAACGCTGCTACTGCAAACACCCTGTGAGAACCTTTTCCTCAACAATATATCATCATTCTCTGGACTATTGAATAACAGGACACCCCTAACAATATTAGTGACAATATCCTAGTGGTGTACACGTACTTAGACGCCAAATAAAACCTTACATGAGCCACGTTCTGTTTTCTCTTTTCAGCATACAGACTGTGAGCACCAAAAGGAAAGGTTCCACCAATTCAGGCCTCCCAGCTAAGAAGAAACCCAGAAAGAAGCCTGAGCCCCTGGATGAAGAGACTGCAGTGGCTCTGGCTCTGTCCTCCTCCCTGCTGGAACAGGAGAAGCAGCAGCGCAGAGAGGAGATGCCGAGACGGTTAGAGATGGAGCCCCCAGCGCTGAAGTGGAGGCCAGATGCTGGTACAGTATCATTACTGATAACAATTGTGATAAAGTCTCACTTGGCCTCTGTTTTGGTCGGGTCTTTAGATTGTTTGCAGCTCTGCACTAGGTCTTTTGAATAGTGTTGTATCATACACTTGGCTGACCTTCAGTTCAGATTAGTTTTATTGTCTTGAACATGTTATTACATTTAATCAAGCCTGCTTTTGTATTTGTTATAGCTAGTGATTTTACTGGGCATCTCTGCCACATGCCACTACAAAAAATAAAACCAAGGGGAAAAAAGGGGTAAGGAAGATTTTATTGGGGAAAACATTTATCTATTCTTACTTTGCCTGTGGGGATATGCAGCAAGGATTGACAAAAAAAATGTGAGGACAAATGCGAAGTAGAGTCATTTTTATTGAGGCTCAATTGTCCATCTGTATGCGAAGAAGGTTTAACTTAATTGTCACAACATTAGAGCTGTTTTTATACTTTGAATTAACTGAATTATAAGCTCAGTTATACTAAGCCAATATGTTTGATTGAAGCTTTTTTTTCAGTTTTGTGTTGATATAATGGTGTTTGGATTCATGTTAGTCAATTTTGATATCATTGCATGCCCATTTTAAATGTTAAGTAATCTACAGCAGTTGTTTGTTTTTTAAAATCCAGAAGATATAGAACATAGAAGGAAATATAATTTCTAACATCAGCATGCAAGGACCACTCTCAAGCAGATGTGTACATCGGTTGTGGGAGTAAAACTGTGGAACTCTCTACAGAATGATTTAAAGGAATGCACAAATTTACTTAGGTTCAAAAAAATGTATAAAGATAAAATATTTAAGTTATATGATCATGAATAGACTGGGACTTAAGCAGTATTATTAATATATATGGTTGGTTCGATTTAAGTGTATATTTTTGTAAATATTGGTTACATTGACTGTTCTTTTTGTTTTGGTATTTAATAAGGGGCAGGTAAAATAAGACTTGTCTTCATCCTGCTCATTTTTGGTCATGGGTGTGTAGATTGACCACCATGCACGAAATAAATAAATAAAAAAAAAAAAAAAAAAAAACACGTAATAGGTTATATCCTGCACTCAAATTTACCTCATCATTTCTCTGTAGAATTATTACAACAAAAGTTTGGTAAATTATACATGAACAAAGCCGAATAACATAGTGAAACTAGATTTTATGCTTGACTTAGTAGACTTCCCCAAAGTCCTTCCGTTAAGGTGTAGCAGTGTCTTTACAATTGTGTGTCAGTGTGTCAGTTCAAAGACGTACTTTATTGCAGATTGCACTCATTCCTCTCCTTGTGCAGGTAAGGGGCGGGGGAAGAGGAAAAAGGCCCCCATCCACCGTCCTCCTCCGCTTCTCCTCGTTCAGGATCCCCAGGAAGCCCTGACGAGGCTGCAGGAGCGAGTCTCTGCTCTTCTGCTCCGCAGCAGACCCCCCTCTCCCTCCACCCCGACCCGGGGCCCGAGCACTCTGTCTCGCTGGACCGGCACTGCCCCCCTCTGGCAGAAGAGCACGCTGCTGGATGGAGGCAGCGTATGTGCGTCTGATTTCTACACTGCAGAGCTTAAGCAGTTCTTCACACCTTGGGAACATGTAAAGGTGAGAGAAACCAAAGACACCTTTTCAGAATTGCAATCAGATTGATTCATTAAAAGTCCCAGTTGCACCCCGTTTAAGCACAATGGTTAATTTTGCAGCTAAGCAGTCCTTAAACGCTTCGTACATACAAATGCTTTCCTTGGAGCACTGAGTGCAAGTCGGAGCTGAGTTAAGTCAGTGCTCTCCTCCTCCACTTCTAGACATCACTCAGTACCAGCAGCAGGCCCGAGTCTTCAGTCCAGCTTGTGGGTGAAGGAACTCCCGTTACAGGGACCAAGCGTCTCCCATCCTGCTCCCAGACGGCCTCTTGCCCCTCAGCTCCCTCCACGCCCGGGGCCGGGCAGCTCCCAGTGGGCAGCCAGGCCCTGCGAGACCTGATGGAGCTGGCTGAAGACGGTATGACCCTGACGCAATATGGATACTCCGCAAAAGGTAAAACACACAGCATGGTGAACATTTGTTTACCAGTGGAGTATGATCTTAACCTTGTTAACTTGTTTTCTTTCTGTGTAAACTGCTTTTAGAGGAATTATTGTGTAAAGTGCCTAATATGAATAATACTGATATTAAACTGAATGTATGTGCTGTCGATGCTGCTTTCCCAACGAGTTTGCATTTGTTTCTTTGTGTTTTCTACAGGAAAAATCATCTAGATTGGTTAGAACATTAGATTAAATTTGCTATAAAATGAGGGCAGTTTTAAATTTCTGAATTATATACGTATTTTCTGGACTATAAGCCGCACCTGCATAAAAGCCGCACCCGCTCTATTTAAAAAAAAAAAAGATATGCAAGCCGCAGATATTTATGTTGTTAGATTAGATATTTACTACATGTACACAAGGATTTTGAACTGTAAATGATGTACATGTTTGTACCTAAATAGATCCTTTCCTAACAGTGTCTTTTAACACGGCAGCAACTTTGCTGATTAAAACGGGACAGAACCAAGAGAAAATAACCAGTATTTATTTATCTGTTTGAAATCTGCTTCTACCTACTTCTATCTGCTAAAGAAGAAGTAGCGTATTCTTCTTTGCATTTATTTTGTCTTAGTTTTTATTCTAATTCCGGTTAGAGCGCCCCGAGCGGTGGAAGAAAAATCCACAGAATAGCCGCACCTTTGTATAAGCCGCATGGTTCAAAACCTATGAAAAAAGTAGCGGATTATAGTCCAGAAAATACGGTAGTGTTGCGATCTTTGAACTCAAAGGAGTGACTCACTAAACAAGCAGATTTGCTCATGATTGTCTCCTTTTCTGCAGTTCAGCGTCTGAGCGGCTTCATCCGGGAGGAGTCCGAGGAGCAGGATGAACTCTGTGCCAGTGGCTTCCTGCCAGAAACGGCCCACAAACCCTCAGCTGCCACTCACAACCAGGCAGCGAGGACAGATGATCAGCAAGGCGCTGATAAATCAGTAAGACACATTTATAATCCCTGGAGATTTTTTACATTTCTATCAAGACACATTTTGTGACTTCACATGATAAGTTGTGTGCTTAAAAACTTTGTCTCCTTCGTTTACTTGACATTCATCATGTTGGAGTTTTTTCCTGCGGTCCAGCCTCAGTGTGTTGTGCTGGTGTCCCCCTGTAGGTGGCGCTGTCCAGGCTGGCATCGGACCTGAGCAGCATGGTGAACAACCCTCAGCTCAGTGATTTGCAGCTGCAGGTGGACAGTGGGGACGTCTACTTTGCACATTCCTTCATGGTGTACGCGCGCTGCCCCTTGCTGGCAGAGATGGTAAAAGAACTGAGGCCGGTTGCTTTGATATGTGTTTACACGGAGCAAAAACGGAGGCGTTTTCATGCGTTTTGGCCGTTCGTTTACACGAAAACGCAGCTCAAAGCCCCCAAAAACGATCATTTCTGAAAACTCCGGCCAAAGTGGAGATTTTCAAAAACTCCGTTTTCACGTTTGCGTCTAAACGGAGGAAAACGGAGGAAAACGGAGATTTAAGCTTCAGAACGTCACATTATGCACCAGAAACTCACCAGCGTCATGTGTGCGACCTGTGTTTACAATTAGTTTGGCCACCGTCAATATTTTCTTGTATTTTACCTGTTTTATATTCTAAAGTCACACTTAAAAGTAACCCCCCCCCCCCGTCCAGCCTCCTGCTCATTCAAGCCTGTGAGCGCGTCAGCCAGCAGCATGAAGCCTGAATTATGGTTCCGCGTTAAATCGACGGCGTAGGGTACGCGGCGACGCGCAAGGTATGTGCGCGTCACCGTGTACCCTACGCCGTAGGCTCTGCGTTGGTTGAACGCGGAACCATAAATCAGCCTTAACTGGAAGTTACACACGTGTCATTTGTTGATGTTTTTCCAGGATTCTGATTGGCTTGCATGACGTTAAGAGCGTTTTCATGCGGGTCCGTGTAAACGAGGATTTTTTTGAAAACGTAGAGGGGAAAATATCCGTTTTTGTAAATACCCGGCTACGTGTAAACGTGAGATTCATTTCAGTTTAGGCTTGTCTTCTGTTGTGGCTTTTTATTAAAATAATCACATTACTATTCAGTTAAGTAGTGTAAATGTAGCATAAGTGGAAGATGAGTAGTTACAAACTTATATACTGTAGATGTAGTTGTACTCTGCTGAAATACTCTGAGGTATTTAAAAGGATCCTGTGGTTTCCTCACAGGTGCATGAAAGTGGATTCGGGGTACAGGAGGAAGGCATGCCGGCGGCTCAGAGAGTGCTGCTGAATGACGTCCCTGGGCAGGCGGTGCTCGCTCTGCTGCGTTACCTCTACACTGCTCACTCCTCTGCTCCAGCATCACTGCAGCCTCACCTGCTGGAGCTGGCATCCAGGTTAGTCTGACCCATTCAGACCTCAGAAACTCCCCTATAACCTGAGGGATGTCTGAAAAGCCCCTGGAAATATGAACCAAAACCAATTTAATTTGGTAAATGTTTCCTTTTCCTTTAAGAATTTATTTTCTCCAAAGTTTGAAAGTCTCTTTGGCTTGTTAGTTTTAGTCCTACTTGAAATGTTGAAGCACATGTATGTCGTAATTGTTATTTACATATATTGAGACAGCTTATTCTTACTGTGCAGTTATGTTGCATCACTAATAATTTATACAATACACATTTGATCCTGTAAATCCACACAAGCTCTGCTCAAGTTAAGTTAGTTTGACCCAACACTGGTGTCGTCTTGTTCCTGTTGGTGGCATTTTCTTCTTCTCTGATGTTCTTAGGACCTCTCCCTCTCTCTTTTCTGCCTCTTATTTTAAGGTTCGATTTGGAGGAGTTGCAGCAGCTGTGTCATCTCGGTCGAGAGGAGGCAGCAACTGTAGGAGATGAAGAACGCTACATGAACGAGGAGGAGGAGAATGACAACAACCAAACAGACCAGGCCTTCACGGATCTCCTCCGGTCGATGTGGAACGAAGAGGATGACGATGACACGGGGATCTCGGATGGAGCGGGAGGAAGTGAAGGTGGACTGTTGGAAGAAGACCATGCAGCTGATGAGGTCACGTCAGGGAGCAGAGAGATTCACGAGGAACACGTGAATGAGGAAGAGCTGGAAGAGATCTATGAGTTTGCAGCCACACAGAGAAATAAGGAGGAGAGAGACAGTGTAGAGGAGGAAGAGAGATTAGACGAGCAGCAAGATGGAGACACCATGTTTACAAAATTGTCCGAGCCAAAAAGAGACCTCAGTGAAAAAACTCTGCATCTCGACCGTCAGCTTGAGCCAGAGCCTAGTTTGAACTGCGGCTACACGCGTCTTTTCTCAGAGTCGTGGGGTGAGTACGAGGAAGGAGGTCCCTCCTCCACCTCTGGTCCACCTAAGGCCGGTTCTCCCCGGGCAAAGCAGCAGCAGACTCCTCAAAAAGCACCATCTCAACTGTGTGGCAGGACTGTGGTCCAGTCTTCAGGAAGTTTGCCTGACGATGATCTTGGTGCTCCACCCACTGCCTCCAACCTGCCTATCGCAGGACTGTCTCCTCATCAAGGGGGTGACCAGGGCGGCTGTGGAGACGAGAGAGAAAATAGTGTGGAGCTGGATGTGTCTTTGAATCAAGAAAGCTGTAGTTCTCACAGTATCTCCCGGTCTCGCGATTCCCCCTCAAAGAAAGAGGAACCTGAGCTCATCGTTTTGTCCGATTCAAGTGACGAGATGGAGGTTACTATTCTCAGCCCCTGCGAGCTCTCGCCTCCTCGTCCCGCCGCCCGGAACCTGCAGAGCTACACAGAGATCAGGTCTAAGCAGAACCCGGTATCCCAGGTTGCTTCTTTGGAGAGGAAAGGGTCCAGTAGTTTGGAGTTGAGCCCCAGTGGTGCACTAGATTGTTCTCCTGAAGTGTCCTGGCTTGTCCCTTCCACACCTGTCCAGGCTGCCAGAAACACCAGGACCAGCTCCACTCAGACCAAAAGCAGCATTCGCAGGACACAGCTGTTCCCTAAAGGTGAAACCTCCCCGCTTTTCTCTTCTCCCGCTTTACCAGTGAATGCCTCCAGTAGTCCTCACAAAGTGCTTGCGTGCACCGGCGCTCCAGAGAGCAGCGTGTCCGGGCGGAAGCTGAACGGGAAGCTTCTCAGTAGCTCCAGCTTGGATGTCAACGTTTGTCCTAAAGTAAAGTGTGATGAGAGTAAAAATGGAGAAGACTGTGCAGGTCTCCTGCTGCAACCTAAGCTGTCACAGCTCTCAAGTCTGGTGCACCAGCGTTCCCCCCGAGCATCTTCAAAGCAGGATACGCCTCTTCATCTGAAGACCCAGCCGTACAGCAGCACGCCCCTGCACGCCGAGCTCCGCCCGCCTCCTCCTCCTGCTGCCTCCCTGCTCCACACCCACACGGATGAGCCAGTTTGGCTTCGTCAACAAAGGGAGACGTCGTCCTCAGAAAGCACGGAAAAGCCAGAGTTGGGGAGCTTCCATCTCTCGCCTTTGTCCGATCCTTCTGACTCTGGCAGTGGGCATCTAAATTCAAAGAGACAAAGCACGTCCTCCAGTCAGAGTCGAGCCTCTGCTGAGTCCAGCGTTTCCACAAACGCAGGTGTCGATCGAATGAGGATTGAGGTGAGAAATGAGCAAGAAAAGAGAGAGATCAATCCCTGTGAGGAATCCATGGGTGATGGAGAAGAACCTGAAGAGGGAAATGAAAACGTGGGAGAGGCAGATGTTGAAGAATCCAGTTTTCAACAGAGTTTCATGGCCATGGATGAGCCTCCCATCGCATTCAATGACTCGTGGGGTCTTGACATTTGTGCAGAGGCCAATCCAGGCTGCTTCAGTTTGAGGCTAGAAGACAGCAGAGGGTCCAGCCTGCAGGAGCCCAGCCCACGACAACGAGAAACGGCCGGGGCCTCGCCTCCTCCCACTTCTAAACCTCTTTCATCTCGTCACACTGTTGAGACGATAGATGGCCACGCGGGAGTGACTGCTCCTTCTCCACCTCGAGGTCACAGTTCACCGTCCAGCAGTCTGCAGACACATAAACACCCCGTCTCCATCCCCTCACCACCTGGCCCCGTCACACGCACCTCACCAGAGACTCACAACGGCCTCCTAGACTCCAAAATATGGGACAGCTGGGAGGAGGATGAAGGAGAGGCTCTTCCTTTATCTCAGAGGGTGAACCCACCTGCCCGGGTCAGAACTCCAGGTGGGTAGCGTTCACTTTTAGACCCTGTTACCTCTCACATGACACACATATTTGTTCCTGTAATTTACCAGCACAAATCTTCAGTTTAATTAAAACTGACACTAGGATAGGACTATTTGATGTACAGAGGGTTGCAAAAGTATTCACCCCCCTTGAACTTTGTGACCTTTTGCCACATTTCAGGCTTCAAACATAAAGATATAAAACTATCATTTTTTGTGAAGAATCAACATCAAGTGGGACACAATCATGAAGTGGAACGAAATGTATTGGATATTTCAAACTTTTTTAACAAATAAAAAACTGAAAAATTGGGCGTGCAAAATTATTCATCCCCCTTAAGTTAATACTTTGTAGCGCCACCTTTTGCTGCGATTACAGCTGTAAGTCGCTTCGGGTTTGTCTCTATCAGTTTTGCACATCGAGAGACTGAACTTTTTGCCCATTCGTCCTTGCAAAACAGCTCGAGCTCAGTGAGGTTGGATGGAGAGCGTTTGTGAACAGCAGTTTTCAGTTCTTTCCACAAATTCTCCATTGGATTCAGGTCTGGACTTTGACTTGGCCATTCTAACACCTGGATATGTTTTTGTGAACCATTCCATTGTAGATTTTGCTTTATATTTTGGATCATTGTCTTATTGGAAGACAAATCTCCGTCCCAGTCTCAGGTCTTTTGCAGACTCCATCAGGTTTTCTTCCAGAATGGTCTTGTATTTGGCTCCATCCATCTTCCCATCAATTTTAACCATCTTCCCTGTCCCTGCTGAAGAAAAGCAGGCCCGAACCATGATGCTGCCACCACCATGTTTGACAGAGGGGATGGTGTGTTGAGGGTGATAAGCTGTGTTGCTTTTACGCCAAACATAACGTCTTGCATTGTTGCCAAAAAGTTCGATTTTGGTCTGATCTGACCAGAGCACCTTCTTCCACATGTTTGTGTCTCCCAGGTGGCATGTGGCAAACTTTAAATGACACTTTATGGATATCTTTAAGAAATGGCTTTCTTCTTGCCACTCTTCCATAAAGGCCAGAATTGTGCAGTATACGACTGATTGTTGTCGTATGGACAGAGTCTCCCACCTCAGCTTTAGAGCTCTGCAGTTCATCCAGAGTGATCATGGGCCTCTTGGCTGCATCTCTGATCAGTCTTCTCCTTGTATGAGCTGAAAGTGTAGATGGACGGCCAGGTCTTGGTAGATTTACAGTGGTCTGATACTCCTTCCATTTCAATATAATCACTTGCACAGTGCTCCTTGGGATGTTTAAAGCTTGGGAAATATTTTGTATCCAAATCCAGCTTCAATCTTCTCCACAACAGTATCTGGGACCTGCCTGGTGTGTTCCTTGTTCTTCATGATGCTCTCTGCGCTTTAAACGGACCTCTGAGACGATCACAGTGCAGGTGCATTTAGACGGAGACATGTTTACACACTGGTGGATTCCATTTATCATCATTAGTCATTTAGGTCAACACTGGATCATTCAGAGATCCTCACTGAACTTCTGGACTGAGTTTGCTGCACTGAAAGTAAAGGGGGTGAATCATTTTGCACACCCAATTTTTCAGTTTTTTATTTGTTAAAAAAGTTTGAAATTTCCAATACATTTCTTTCCACTTCATGATTGTGTCCCATTTGATGTTGATTCTTCACAAAAAATTACAGTTTTATATCTTTATGTTTGAAGTCTGAAATGTGGCAAAAGGTCACAAAGTTCAAGGGGGGTGAATACTTTTGCAACCCTCTGTATATAAGCCAAATCCATGATCTAAATTTTAACGGACGATTTTACAGAAACAACCGTGAAAGTAGGTTTCATAAAAGAACTGGGTCAAATATTATATTAACTTCGCTCACGATGTAGAGAATCTGATTTTCCGAATGTGGCCTATGTTTAAATAAATACATGATTATGAATCTGTTTAATCTTAGAAAATATCAGAATAAATGAATACATGTAAATACAAATAAATATTCTTAACGTGAAATATGTTTAATGTGCAGATGTTAGTTAGTATAGCATGACTGAAATGTTGTGGAAGTAATCACACCTCTACAGCAACATCTGTCATGAATCCATTTTAAATAACCTCTTTAGTGAAGTTTATTAAACCCTAAACACGACTGGAATAAACTCTCAGATTGGTGGAATTGTACATTTGTTCAGATCAGAGTGTAAAACCAAGTCGTGTTGCTCATGTCTCATTAGTATCATCGCACAGTAAAGCCCGGCGCGACCTGGTGCCCATCACTCCCATGCCCCACTACTCTGACATGGACACGCCGGAGCTCAAGAACAAACTCAACAGGTCAGTTGGTTCATGCCCACCCCTGTCTTTGTTTTAAAGGATTACACCAACACTATGTTGCTTTTTCTTAAATAAAGGTGCTTAAGTGGGGGACTGATTAGATTAGCCCCCCTGGTGTCGCCGTCAGCTTATTCTCCCTGCGTTTTTCTGTCCCAGACTGTTTTAACCTGTGAATTTGACAGTCTGTCTGTCTCAAATGCCTTTAACTTTCTTCCCTTTTGTAGATTTGGGGTTCGGCCTCTACCAAAGCGTCAGATGGTCCTCAAACTGAAGGAAATCCACCAGTACACACACCAGTTGAGCTCCGACTCCGAGGACGAGGCCTCCTTTCCGGGCGGCTCTGCTCAGCTGAATCCCCCTCCCAGCAGACCGGCCTCCTGCGCCCAGACGGGGAAGTTTAAAGAACCCCGACCACCTGCTGCCTCGTCCTTAGAGGAGGACGCGGAGCCGCTGTCGGCCTCGCAGGGGTCAAACACCTCCTCAACTGCCGCCAGCGATGAATCCGAGAGGTGTGTGGATCATGTTTAAAAACAAACAAGAGAATCTTCCCAGATTCATGAGCAAAATTGTGTGTGCAAACAAAGGCAGAAATGTGCATGGACACACACGCTGAGCATCACTGGGGTTCTCTTGGGCAAACCTGAGTTCCCTCCATCTTTGTCCATGAATGGATCCTGACAGCCCCCTACTTGGTCATTTACATGAAAAACTTAAACATGAAAGTGAAAACAACAGTAATAGGGCTGTTCGATTGATCGATTTTAAATCGTAATCGCGATTATGTAATTAGAACGATGTTAAAACGTGAAACTCGTAAAATCGATTTTTCATTTAATACCTGCGACAAGTGCCCCATGGGAGAGGCTCTTTAGTGTAGGAGGGGGCGTTGTAACATGCCACCGGGCATCCCTCAAGCCAGATGCCGTAGACCGGCTCGTGTTCCTTGCAAAAAACTTGCAAATGTGAATATCAAATGTAATGACTGACATTACACACCTCTACCTCCTTCATGGGTTGCATTATTATTTAGCATGCAAAGACCCAGTTTAGTTTAATTAGAAAATGTCTTGTTTTATTTAATTGGAAATATAACTTACTGTATGTTTGCAAGTGCTGATTTGCAGATTTTTTTTTTCAGAGATAAAACTTTATATTTTATTATATTTTTTAAAACTTTTTTCAACTTATTTTACAGAGTTTTGCACTTTATTCATTCATTTTTGGTTTAATAAGAGCAAAGTTTGCACTTAAAGCCCAATGGGGCAAATGTTCAATAAAAAAACAGCATGTTTGAAATCATTTCTTTGCCTTTTGTCAATTCACAAAATAATCGTAATCGAAAATCGGATTTTGAGAGAAAAAAATCGAGATTTTATTTTTGGGCAAAATCGAACAGCCCTAAACAGTAAAGAGTTCTACTCATTGAAGCTGAGATGTATATTATGAAAACTATTAAAAGAAGTCAATGAATCTCTGTTAAATATGTTAATGCTTCGTGTTTGGAGTTTCCATTCAGTAGTTTTGTTTCTGATGCTTTCTGTATGCATTTATATTGGATGGACATTTATTTATAGCCTTTTTTGTTTTCCTTCATCAGGTCCAATCCAGAGCTGATCGTCTCCTCCGATGGCGACTCAGACAGCGACGGTGGCGTCTCATCGTCCCAGGTCGCGTCTCGCCTCCAAGAACGTCTGCAGGCGGTGCGCACCTTCATCCTCTCCGACCCGAGCCTGTACAGTCGGATCCTGCAGTACCAGCCTCTCGTCCTCTCTCAGCTCCAGCAGCAGCTCAAGGCTGCGGGGATCCGCCTCGGCGCCGCCAAGCTGGTGGACTACCTGGACTCTCAGTGCATCACCTTCACCACAGCAAAGCCCGGCCACTCTGCACCCGGCCGTAGGGGGGGCAAGAAGACGAGTAAGGGGGCAAGAGGAGGGAGCAGGAAAAAAGCTGCCTCCACCAGGCTTTAAAACTTTGACCATAAGGCAGTTTTATGGTGGGGGGGACTTCAACACTGAAGATGTTCTTAAGGAAACTTTAAGCCAGAAAAGATTACTGTTAAATTATGAAGAGTACGACTTTGATAGTTTGTGAATTGCCTGCATTCTGTCTGCAAACTGGTTATATTATGTAAATACAGGTTTTAGATTTTAAATGTTTTGCTTTCAAATGTTGCATTTATCATCACATGTTTCTGTTTAAAATAAAAAACAAAAACTGCTTGACATCTTGCACAGCATGTGACTACAAAACTGTTCATCAGTCTGTAGAGATTTAAACAACTGAGCTAAGAACGACTCCAAATCCAAAGAAGAAAACAAAATATGTTGTAAGAGAGGAAATGTACCGTCTTAAGGAAGAAAAGGTAATTTTAGAATCTCAAAAAAGCTGAGACAGGCTGATGTAACTTCTCATCTGCATGTAACAACGGTTCATATGCATCTGGGAACCAATGAGAGCAGCAGCTGGAGTTTTGGACAGAAATGTCTCCCTCTTGTTTGATATAGGATTTGAGCTGTTGGGAGTCCTGGCTTTTCCTCTTTTTTTAGTTTTTTAAACCATTAAATATTAGCTGGTGAAAGGTCTGACCTGCAGGCGGGTCAGTTTAGCATCTAAACCAGGGGTCCTCAACCCTGGTCCTCGAGGGCCGGTGTCCCTGCAGGTTTTAGATGTTTCCCTGCTTCATTGCACCATGATACAAGTGACTGTGTCATCAACAGAATTGTGCAGCCCTGGATGAAAAGCTGATGACGATGATTAATTAGAATCAGGTGTGTTAAAGCAGGGAAACATCTAAAACATGCAGGACACCGGCCCTCGAGGACCAGGGTTGAGGACCCCTGATCTAAACTATTAAGCCAGGTTTTTTTTTAATGTACGCAGCATGTGATTTTACATTCATATGTGTTGTAACACGAGCACTGTCTTGCTGAAAAAAAGCACAAAAAACATGTCAATGCAGATTTAGAGAGAGCAACGTTTCCTTTCCAGATGTGCGAGCTGCCCATTCTGGTGCACTAATGCACCTTCACACCATCAGTGAATCAGACTTTTGAGTACAGAGGATGCTGGTGCTTCTGGGTCATGATTACATTCGGCTTCTTGATTCAGAGCTTTAACCTGCATCTGGGGAAGACATGACCAAATCTCATGGCATCAACTCCACAATGAGCTACTGTGGTAAAAGGTCTAGCTTTTATTAATGGTTTCTGTTCTCTTGTTGTGAATATGACATTAATTTCTGAGATTTGCAAGTTTAATTTTCTTTTAATGGACGTTAGTATTCTTCTTTAAGTCGGGACTGGAGTTCTTATTAAACACATCCCCGCCTTTAGGATATATAAAGTGAAATGTCTTCAAGAACAAAAAAAGGAAGTTTAGTTTCCTTATTTCAAGCCTTTCAGAGATGCTCATGATACCCAACATGTTTCATGGAAACATCAGGCTGGTAACCGGGCCTCATGAGCATTGAAGAAACTCCACCACACACGCACGTTTTTGAAAAACATTTTACTTTTTTACCTCTTCAGTAGCTTCATATCCAAACATCAGCCAAGCTGAGCAAACTTGAGGAGACGGAAGAAAACAAAAAACTCACGGCTTCTCATACGTCGTTCAAGTAGAGACGGGTCCTCAGACTCAGCAAAATATAAAGTCAATGCTGTCAGAGTTCACATTCAGGTCGCTGCTGTTGCACCAGCATGAAGCGCACAGCATCAGATCAGATTCACGCAGAGCACCGCAGATTCTGGATTCTGCCTCCCTCGCGACGAGTCGCCGGTGGAGCATCAGCTCCAGCTTTACCGTCCCATCCCGCAGCTCTTCAGTCACGACAGGTTGGCGATGTTGGCGAGGAAGCGCTGAGCCCACCACTCTTCAAGGTCTATAGGCACGAAGTCTGCACACAAACCATGGCAAGGGTTAAAGCTGCGCTTGTTATGTTGATAATTCATTCGGTCGTGTGATAAATTAAATTCCATCCATCCTTTTTCTATACCCGTTTTATCCTTTGCAGGGTCACGGGGGTGAGTGCTAACCTCTAAGCCTCCTTTCTGCCTTAAATTAAATTCCTTTGACGAGAAACAGATGAAAAGTCTACAGACAACATGGTCTTAAAGTTTGTTTGTTTTTTGTAAAAAAAAAAAAGACAGTCAAAATGTTTTCTCTCAGTATGTCTGCGTACATAAGTCTAACCCAGATGTGTGGTTACCATGATGGCCAGAATATCGAGAATTAGTGTGTTAATTAGGGTTGCCACCCGTCCCGTAAAATACGGAATTGTCCTTTATTTGAGAAAAAAATGTTGCGTCCCGTATTGAACTAATACGGGACACGATTTGTACCGTATTTTCCTTAACTTTTACACCATATTCTAGTTGAATTATTGAAATAAATTAACTTTTAGACCATATTCTTCACCTGTAGGCTATATTCTACATCTGGGCTGATGTGGACATACGTAGCATAGGAGGATATTTCAGTTGCTAGTATGGTTGTCTGTCTCTACAGTCATGCAAGTTCAATGCTTTTAAAGCACTTTAAACTTTAAATCAAAGCATTTTGTTTTTTCATATAAAATAAACACATTTTTATTCAGTTTAGAAGTTTTGGGGCTTTTTTTTTGGCTCCTGCGCTGCTGAAATCAGGGCGTCCCTTATTTCTATTTCTGAAAGGTGGCAACCCTAGTGTTAATGTTTATTCATCTGAACTAAACTCGTCCTCACTACATTCACCGTTTTGTAGCGTTTTACTTAATGGGCAAACACGTTGATAGTGACTGATGATTGGACAAAGTTTCGGGACTGTGCCACACTATTACCCTTGAAACTATGAAAACATGTGACCGATGTGGTCGATATTTGGTTCATAGCTTCTACATGTCTGGATGAATGAACTTTACATCAAAATAGACCGTTTTTCAGCAGCAGATGAGGACCAAAACCACCCGGCACCTTAAAGTATGACATGAAAGAAGACTGACAAGAGAAAATGTCACATTTCTATATGAAGCCGTTCTTGAAACGCTGTTATGTAGGCCCTCTAGCGCCCCCTGCAGTTGGACGACTGCAACACTCCTGGTCTTCCATTGACGGCTGTGTTCATGCTGCGTTCAGTCTGCAGTCGCAACCCATGCAGCCCTTTGCAGCCAAGTCATCACATTTGATTATTGCATAACTTAAAAATGGATTGACATGTAGGAAATGGGAGTTTTTAAATCAGCAGTCTTTTTAGACAATATACAACAACATTTAAGAGAATTGTGTAAACTGTCTTGGCAGACTTTGCTTTGCTTTTAAATTTTTCCTCTCATTTTATTTCTTTTTTCCATTTTCTTTCTAAGATATGAGCCAAAACGTAAAATTGCTTATTATAGTGGCATTTACTGGTCATTTAACTTTTTACAAACTTATGGATCAAGTTTGGTGATTTGGTGATTTTTGGTTTACCAGGAAGAAAAATAACAAGAGGGAATAAAACCACATCCAGCAGTTTGGACCCTAAAGACAAATCGCTACGTGTTTCAACTGAACTGTTGCAGATTTTCAGGTGACGACAGCCAAGAAAATATCCTGCTGCCTTTTGTTTCTGTTCTCCCCCCTAGGATTACCACGGCGTGGGTGACTGCAAATCCATAGAAAGACATTTTGGCAGAGTCAGTCAAGAAGAATTAAACCTGTCAAAAACCAGAGCCGACAGCTGTGTGAGTGACCGATCCAGGGCGAGTCACACCAGCCATTACTGGTTTGTCTGGAACAACCAGATCTGCGTAAAACCTGAGCCAGTTAAAAATTAAAGCAGATATTACAACAGCTACCCTCTGGCTGCAGATAAGGATAAACTCGTAGTAAAGGGAAGGTGAGATTACTCGTTCAAGGTTCAGCGTGCTACAGGGGCGGAGGAGAGTAATCTGATAGGATGTCGTAAACTACAAAGCACCATTAGACTTTATGAGGCTGGGTTTCCTTTGTTGTCAAACTTATTTGAAGTTTTACAGCAGGTGATTGGAAAGAGGGCGAGAAACAGCTACTTACTCTTCATCACAGTGCTGGGGGTCTTCTCGGTGTACTGGACGGGCCCCTGACCGACAGCTGCCTCTCCCCCGTCTCTGTCCTCCAGCTTCTGCTCCACCTCCTGCCATACTGCAAACAGTCACGCACACATGGTCGCGGAGTTTATCAGAGGACTTACGTCTGCATTTGGGAACTTTACATTACGTTCAAACATTTCTGACACTTTGTTTTTTTGTTATTTTTAAATTGGTGTAAGAAAACTGCAAAAGCAACAAATATTGTAGGGCAGATTTTAGCTTTTGAATTTAAATCAGCAGGCGGGCGACCTTGTGAGAAGACTGAACAGGTCTGTGGTGAATGCTTCTCATCTGGACTGAAGGATTTCCTGCTTAACTTAAAGATAAACCTCACGAGGAGGTGGAAGACGGGAACCGTTCAGCCAGTCTTTTACTGCTAACGCAAGGCTGTCAGACATAAGCAACAAACGCGTACAGTTTAACAGGGGATGAATGGTATGCTGTCTTAACATGTAAGGAGAGATTTAAGAACAATAACTGAACTTAAAGGCAATGAGGAGGTGTCTTTAATGAGATGTACCCATAGATTAGCTCCGGGACTCGGTGCCGCAGGTCTTCTTTTTTTGTCAGTCAGTTATATTTGAGTTAGTAGAAGCAGAATGTCCAACTGGTGACAGTTTATTACATCAAAACTCTCTAAAGTGCCTTTTACCAAGAGGACATTTAAAAAAGCTCAGAAAAAGGCTTTCAGTGGATTTCGTGGATTACAACTCATCAAAAAGGAAAGAAAATAAAACAATCAGAACGCAAAAAACGTTGCTCGTCTCCACAATGAAGTACAAAAACACAAAATGCAGGATGATCCACTTTCTCCACTGTCGTCCTCAGGACTTTGAGAAACGGCTGAGAGTTCTCCTTCCCCTCACCGATCCGAGGAGCCTCACCTTCGTAGACGAATCTGACGTTTTCCTCGTGTGCAGGAGTGAATCCGTCTGGCGGGCTCTGGCTCGTCTGTGTGGATGCACAGTTGTGGCGCTTCCCGTTACCACGATTGAACACAATCTTTGGGGATGGAGAGCTGGACAATGAAAATATAACATGCACATATATTACAAATGTGCTGCTGGTTTACAGGCGGCAGTATGAACTGACTTTGCTCATATTACTTGACAGCATAGGCCGATGCTTCATAGACCAAGTCTGCATCAAAAAGTTTATTTATTGAAGAAAAATGAATGATAACTTTTTTCCCAGACAACCTTTCAACTAGGAACAAACAGAACCTCATTTAACCATCTCCACTTGTTTTCAAACTCTATTTTTTTCTATTTTCCATTTCAGCTGCAGCTGTGCTAGAAATACACTTAGTTGCCACTTTATCAGACACACTGAGCCGAATTTGAGGTCTAATGCGTGAAAGCCGTGACTAGTATCTAAAAGTGTGAGTTTCTTCAGCAATTCCCCTCAACTTCTTCATTTTATTGGGGGTAGTGCTTTTGACTGTTATTAAACGTAATTAAAATGGTGCTTTAAAGAGGATACAACATGAAAATTGTTTTTTTTCCCGTGTATGAGAGCATCAATTTGGCGCCTCTGTTGACTACTAAATAAATGAAAAAAAAAAAAAAACTCCAACCACTTAGGTCTAAAAAAAAAATAAATAAATAAAAATAAATAAAAATAAAAAGGTAATTCAATGAACTAGCAGAGACTGGACATCCCAAAATCTTTCATTTATTTAAACATCTTAAAACATCTTCTATCTAGGGGCGTGTCTGACTCCACCCTCTATAACCAGCTGTTATAAACAGCTGTGTAGAAGTGGCTGGAAGAGAGCTATTGTACTCAGTCTGTGTGGTATTTTGACTAAACCCTGACACAGACATCTCAGGAAGACCTGGGAAAAATCGTGTCAAGTTTAAAAAAAAAAAAGAAAAATACTTGAAAAATACGTGAGAAGTTCCCAGAAAGGTTGTGTCCGATAATGGATGCCAGGCACGCAGGGTGTTACATGATCACACCCTAATGCACGTGCAGAGTATTTTGGGCCCCTGCTATACAGATAAACACTACTGGAATAAAAAGAAAATAAAATATAAAAAAAGGGCTGAATGAATGAAGACACTACTATCTCTATACTATCTCTGACCTGGGCCTTTTTAAATCTAAAATGAAAACGTATTTATTAAAGGTTGGTTTTTAATTCCCAGTAGTGTGGCGACCCTTTTTTATACTTTGCTCTTGATGTTTTACATGTTCATATGTTTTATTCTTGTTTTATTTTGCTGATTGTATTGTAGTTTATTATGTAAAGCACTTTGGTTCACCTGTAGGTCGATGTAAGGTGCTATATAAATAAAGTACATTTACATTGACTTACTTTGACGTGAGCCAAGATGTGGGCTTGAGTTTGGAGTCGTTGAACTTGCTCTCGACCTGTTGTGTAGGACCTGCAGGGCCAGAGTTTAGCGGTCAACGCTGCGGTCTGGAACAGGTCTGATGCCACATTGCATCACGACACTTAAGGCTGATTTATGGTCCTGCGTTACACCGACGCATGACCTACGGCGTAGGGGTACGTACCCTACGCCGTAGGCTCTGCGTCGATTTAACGCAGACCCATAATTCAGGCTTTAGATAACCTGCGGAGTCACTCACCTGTCCTCCGTTGTGTAACGAGTTTGCTGGGACCTCTGGTGATGGTGTACATTATAACCCCCACCTGGCGGAACCCCCGTCGGGTTAGTAACCGGCTCCGAACATTGAATGACTTGAACCAAACTAACTTCCAGTCAGCTCCGCCTCTAGCGGCGCGTCCCGGGTCCGGTGTCCCGGGTCAGCGGCTCCGGGGTCGGCGTGAGTCCCGCACCAGGCCCGCCGGGACTTGTTTTTTTTTAGGTGTATTAATGCGCCGCCGAGATCAGCAGGTGTCCAGCTGGGATGAACCACGTCCGCGCGGCGCCGTAGGCTGCGTGTAGGTCATTCAAGGAGACCGCAGGTCCACATGCCGGGGATCATGCAGGGGATCATGCAGGGGAGGCTGGACGATCCTCACGCCCGGGGATCGTGACAGTAGTCCCGGCCCGGCTCTATGTCTCCTCCGCACCGCTGGGGCTCCGGGCCTGGCAGTGGCGAGTCCGGCTGGCTGACAGTTTAAAAGGACAACGCACACTTTGCCTTCATAAGGACGGAGAACTACGATGCTGCGTCCGTCAAAGCAGCCGCAATGAAGAATAGAGCTTCTGGTCCGACATTTCAAAATAAAAGACCTCAGAGCCCTTTTAAAGGCAAGGTACATTTATTTATAAAGCACATTTCACACAACGAGCATGGACTCAATGTGCTCAAATACATAAACAAACAAACATACAAAATTACAGAATTACAAGATTTAACAGAAACAGACGGAATAATGTCAAGAGAAAAATAACAATAACCACAATAATTCCATTATAACAAAAATGCTATCACTCAGCCAACCATGTAGAGTTTAGTCAAACGCCTGTACAAAAAGGTAAGATTTTAGTCTGTTTTTTTTTTTTTTTTTTTTTTTTATTTTGTATTTTTTTGTACATCTAAAAAAAAAAGAAACAACACTTCATGAGAAGTTTAAGAAAACAACAACAAAACAAAGAATTTCATCCTTTAAAATGTGCTAACTTGTACAGTAGATTGTGGACAAACAAAGATAAAAAGACAATTGTCTTTGAGACCTGGACCTAGCTCTATCTCTTAAAATGTACACATTATATTGATCCACTTTCCCCCTGTGCTTTTTATTATCCCATCTGTGCCGTTTGTTAATGTCCTTTTCTTTTTTCCCCCTTTTTTCCATATATATTGTAAAATGTCTTAAAAATAAAGTTTAAAAAAAAAATGTGCTAACTTGATTTACATGTGCTTTTGAAAGAGGGCACTGTTGGAGCAGACCTTAGTTCCAGCAGAGAGTGGGGCCGTAGTGACTGAAAGCACCATGAGCAGATCTAGTGTGAATTCTAGGTATGATGAGAAGACTCTTATTTGATGATCTAAGGGATTTGTCCGGCATGTATTCAGTGAGCATGTCAACCATGTAGGAGGCAGCTAAGCCATTCATAGATTCAAAGACAATAAGAAGTACTTTAAAATCTTCTCTTTGTTTAACAGGGAGCCAGTGAAGAGAGGATAAAACAGGAGTGATGTGTTCATACCTCTTGGTTTTTGTTAGAATTCTGGCTGCAGCATTTTGAATAAGCTGGAGTTTATGTAACACTTGCTTTGTTAGTCCTGCAAAAAGTGCATTGCAATAATCTAATCTACTGGAGATAAAAGCATGAACCAACTTTTCTGATTGTGACAGAAGGCATCTTACTTTAGATATATTTCTGAGATGATAGAAGGCAGTCCTGGAGACATTAGCTATGTGTTTCTGGAAGTTAAGATCAGCATCTAACATAACACCCACGTTTTTGACAAGCTCACAAGGTTTTACTGACAGACAGAGGAGTTAATAAAGGGAGAATATGTTCAGGCGAATAAGCTCACCAATTTGTCTTTCTTTCTTTATTAAAACTGAGGGTGATGGACTATAAGGACCATAACAAAATCTTTGCCATGCTCATTTTGAGGATTTCTGTTGTGAACTTTGATGTGTGTCAGGAATCAATAACCTGCAGTAAAAATCAGAATCAGAATCAGGTTTATTGGCCAAGTCAGGTCAAACAAGACAGGGAATTTGACTCCGGTTATTTTCGCTCACTGTACAGTAAATAGACAAATGACACAATTATTTTTTTTTTAAGTGAAAGGTGTAGCAGTATGAGGTAGACATGGTAAAAACTATCAGTATCACCAATTAGAGGTCCATTCATTGGAAAGAGTTAATAGCTGGTTAGGATAATTTCACAAGAATTTTAAGGATTCTGTTTGGGAATATTTCTACACTTGAGCCTCTGGCAGTAATATATCACTTATAAGTGGCTTGATGTAATCAGATTAGTTTTGAAACCAGGGAAGTTTGAGCCAAAGTTTTTCAGCTGAGTAACTACAAGTCACTATGACTCCTACTAATGTAAGTAAACATTTCAAAAGATCTGGCCTCACTCAGGTTTTAAATACGGCATATTAGACTGACTTCAGAAGGTGCAACAGAGCAGGTAGAATGAAACTGGGTCGATACATCATCCTCTTTTTGATGTCATCTTGTTTTAGTTTGATGTTATGGTCAGTCATTTGCTGGTATTTAATTCAACCAGTTCTTCCCTTTACCCACTGAATATCCCCCTGTGCGACATCCTGAAACAGAGACCTAACGTCAGATCAGTCTCCTTCTGTTTGTGTATTATTCCTTTCCTAAAACTCCACATACACTTTACTCCAAAAACACTTTTACTTATAGCAGGCAAATAGTTCTGATTCACGTGTCAACAGTACCTTTTTGTACAATCAGACTTATTTCAATGTTTATTAACAAACTTCTCTGCAGTCAAACAGGGTTTCCATGTGCTTTTGTAAAAACTTAGATGCATTTTTTTTACTTTCTTTTTTTTAAATTGGTCTTTCAGATTCTGCTTGACTGCAACATTTCCTGTGCATATATATTTTCTGAATTATATCAGTAGTAAACTGACACCAGAAAACCCTATTGGATGCTCTAATAGCCTCCTGGTTTGTAGGCATAAATTATTGTACATTGTTTAGAAGCTGAGAGAACTGTGAAGTGTATAATATTAATGCCATACACTTCTCTAAGCTGCTTAAGACTTCTCAAAGCTGTAATGCGCTTTAATTAGTATTTCTAAAGCCAGATTTCCTAATCATGACATAATCCACAATAGTCCTAAACCAGATCTGGCCCCTTGGCAGGAGCTATTTTTGAGATCAGGACTCTTGGGGTATCCAAAGTTTTGCATTGAGTCTCTTAATTTCATTAAACTCTGAAACAAAATGTCAGGGCTCTTATTTTGAAGTTGGAGCAACCTGGTTTCCGGTCGTGTTTCCGTCTAGACCAGACCTCTGGGCAACCCCCCTCTATGACGTCATAGGACGCCCATAGGGGAGCTTTGAAGGAGGAATGGTCACCTTTCACCTATTTAAATACTTTTGCAAAGATAGATACCGTAAAAAGTTTATACAGTAATGAAGTAGTCACAGGACAAGTATTTCTGATGTTACTGACTTTACTTATAAACATAATGTCACTGCTCAATGATTAAAAGACAAATACATTTTGGCCTTTAATGGATATTTTCCTCCTCTTTGACTTGATTCTTCTTGTCCCATCCATGATGTCTCAGCATTTTATTTTATTTTTTTAGTTGATTGAAATCTTTATTTCGAGCATACATAAAAAAACTATTACACAAAACAACAAAAAAAAGATTATAAATAAACAGTCATTAAACAACATCAAAGGGAAATAAACCTTCATGCCCGAAAAGGAGTAGGAGGAAGTAAAAAACTTATGAGGTCCTACCCCTTGTTTCTATTTAAATTTTGCTTGAAAATAAAAATAAGAAAAAAATATAACAGCAAGCTTTACTACTTTATCAAAAAAAATTATTCCTGTTATTACCTTATGAAAATAGTACAGCACTTCATTACAATATTATACCTCAGCATTATAAATATAAATATACTTGAACATTATAAATACATTATATACACCAGAGCAATTATAAATAATAATAATATACATATACAATATATATATATATATATATATACATATACATATATATATATATATATATATATATATATATATATATATATATATATATACATATACATATATATATACATATATATATATATATATATATATATATATATATATATATATATATATATATATATATATATATATATATATATATATATATATACATCTTATCATAAACAATATAATCATTATTATATATACCATTTTATATACATACATTATGCTGAATCCCCACACAATCACTACCTCATGTCTCCGCTTCCCTGTATTTGGCGAAAATCTTTTCTTTGTATTTGCTTTTGAACCTGTAGATGGTTTGACATTGTTTCAGCTCCTTACTCAGACTGTTCAATAGCCAGTATGGTTAATGTTTTAGCTGGACCTGTTGATAACAGCCATCTGAGGTGTAAAAGCTGCAACCACAATAACCTTTGTTGTTTTCCAGGTGGAAATCACCTGTGTGTGAGCCCCCAGCCAGCGTTTAGCTACTGAAGATAAGCGGGGACAAGAAGGAGCTCAGACAAGCTTATCTGGTAAGCTATCTAACTTCTCTGCACACACACACACACACACACACACACACACACACACACACACACACACACACACACACACACACACACACACACACACACACACACACACACACACACACACACACACACACACACACACACACACACACACACACACACACACACACTCCATTTGACCTAATCATCAACATTCAGGCTTGACACTCACACTGCTGAGTAAAGTAGCACAGGTACCATGACTGCTGCTAAAGATGATGTTTGCCATAGAGATGCTTCAGAACCACTTTGGTAAAATGGATATGCCCAAATAATTGAACCTGACACCTGTGAAGAAATCTGCAGATATAGGCTGATATAGACAAGGCTGATCACAGACCAAAACCCTGTACAGAAAGCTCCGTAGCTGATTGTAAAGAAAAATGGAGAACACTGGGTAGATGTAACGTGTGCTTGGGCCCAAAACACATAGCCAAACTCTGCCAAGTTAAAGGTGCTGCATGTGTCCAGTGTAGTCGCAGACACAACCAGTCAGTTTGCAACCAAAGTGAAGCAAAGCTAAACGCTGACAGTGGCAGTACAGATACTGTGGTATCCTCTGTGTCCAGCATGGCGAAACAGAGAGCGTATGCTCAAAATACAGTACTGCTTCAAACAGTCAAGGCATGGACAGCTGGACAGATGGACAGAGGGCGCAGCAGGGAGAAACATTATACACGTTCTGTTAGACGGAGGCAGGAGAAGCCTCGTTCATGAGGGTACGAGGCAAGAGACACTGCATCGTGCACACGTTTGGATCCACTTCTGAGAAAACACAGCGAAACATCATGAACGTGTCATTGGAGAATTTGTGTTGAACACGTGTGATAAATGTTCCAATCTCATTCATCCAAGAGGAGCTAAAGAGAAGTGGTTTGCAGCTGATGATCCAGAATTGACAGTATTAACAGGAGCAGACTATTACTGGCAAGCAGTGTCTGGCAAAGTACAGAGGATGACTGAAACATTAGTAGCCATAGAAACCAGCTTCGGATGGTCTCACCACCCAGTGCTCCAAGCGCCACCTGCATGCACATCAGTTTAGGTGAAGACAGTCACATCTGAAAACAGTGGCAGGCCTTCTGGGAAGTGGAGTCCCTGGGTATTGTTGATGAGCCACCTCAGAGTTGTGAGGAAACAGAAGCTCTTCAGAGTTTTGACCACCTGCTAGATGCGCTAATCAAATTGATCCTCCACAAGATAGCTTTCACTGCAGATATCACCAGGGCGTTCCTACAAATAAAGGCAAAGATGATGTCAGGTTCTTGTGGCTCCACGACCCTCCAACTAAAGACTGTGAAAATGAGCTGCACATCCTGAGAATGAGCAGAGTTGTAATGGTAGTCTCACTCAGCCCATTCCTGTTAGCTGCAATCATAAGAAAACATATCAAACCGTGTGAAACAGATCAGCTAAAGACAGTGGAGAAACAGCAAGATTCTCTCTACGTGGATGATTTTATCTCCAGCTCAGCAGATGTGAAAGATTCTCTTTCAGTGACCATGAACTTGTGCAAGTTGGTGACAAACTCACCAGAAATGAGATCAAACTGGACAGCTGATGGTGTGGAGCATGCAGCAGGCACAGACACGGTTGGAAATGTGCTGAAAACGCAAGAGAACACAAAGAGAAATGTGCTACAGATATCAACTCGGGTCTTTGATCTGATTGGTTTCCTGACTCCTTTCACCATACGCGCAAAGTGTCTGTCTCAAGAGCTATGGGGAAAATGACTCAGTTGGGATGAACAGCTCCCTCCAGACTTGCCTTAAATGTGTGACCCGTGGTGTGCAGGACTGTTGAAGCTCCACCTGGTGGCCACCCTGAGATGGTACAAAATTGACATTCAACCAAATTCAAAGACGATCAAGCTCCATGTGTACTGTGTGTTGCCAGTGAAAATGTTTACAGCATGCAGCTCCTGAAGCTCTGGCCTGCAAACATGTGCAGAAGAGGAAAGGAGGGGGCAGACCAGCACAATAAACTACAAGAACAATGGAAAACAATTATGGCTATGAGATACTTATAATTAATAACTGAAAAAGGAAAGAGAAGGAGGGGGGATTGGCACTGCACCTGGTAGATGTAGTTGACAATTCAATAGCTGCCAAACTCTTATTATCTACCAGAACCAACCACAATGGCCATACAATGTACAATGTCAACTACTATCCAGGTCCATCTGGACAGTTTGGACTCGAGACAGGATGTCTTGAAATCTCACCTTTTAATATTTGGTGTATATTTCAGTCACCTTTTGATAGTAAACTGGACCTGACTGCTGGCAGACAAGATCCTGCATAGTTTGGTCGCCCTCAACAGTTTGGTCTTTGGAGGAAGATCCCCTCTGGCAGTCAGATCACAAACAGATCCTCTGGGAACATCTGGAACTTGGAGTAGGCACCATGGCTGGTTCAGGAAGACCCAGAGCTTCAGCTGAGGAATAGGAAATCGTTTGTTTAGTCTGGCTCTCATGTTTAGTGTGTTTGCTCGGATTTCAATGAGCGACCTCAAAATGATCTTCAATAAGTCTGATTTTTAAGATTTGGGAGCATATACCGTATTTTTCGCACTATAAGGCGTACTTAAAATCCTTAATGTGCATTCACACTGAAAGCGTCACGGTCGTCATAGGTGTCCGGCAGCCATTCATTGTCTATGAAAGCTCCTGCAAGAATTGTTGGAGGCGTCCAGAGAGTCAATTTGAAGTTGAGAGAATCTCAATTTTATGCAAATGAGCAGTGGTGAAGCTGAGGCAGCGTCCAATCACAAACCGGGATTCCCAAAGCAAACCTTGCCCAAGGCGGGATAAAGACAATACAAAAATGGAAGAAAAACTCATAATTGTGGTGTCTGGTTTCCCAGAATTATATGTCTATATTTATATATAGAGACATCAAAAAAGAAATTGGAAACATGGAAGAAAGTGTCTGAGATGATCGGCATATTTGGTAAGTAACAGGCTGGTGTAAAAGAAAAAAAAAGGGTACATTCATTTAGCTAGTTAAATCGCCTTGTAATTATGCTTGACACAGAGTCTTATATAAAGGAGAGGTATTGATGTTTCTGTAGGCTATGTTGTGTATAGTTGATGCCTGTAGGAAGAGGTGGATACATTTGAGGGACACCTACACTGATACAAATATTGTGCTTGATCTACTTAAAAAAAAAAGTCAACTTTTTGCATGAAATCATTATGTAGTAGACCAAGAGACTAGTCTTTGTATAAACTGCCTATTTTACGTATGTAAATAATACATTTTGCAAGTACAGTCAACTTAATTGCGTTAATTTTACTTTATTTATCAAAATTAAATTGACTTTAAAAAGAAAAAAAAAAGGAAAAAAAAGAAAAAAAGAGAAAAACAATTGCTGCCAGCACCAGCCATGCAGGCCACAGAGCCAGATCCACGAACCCCCCTCAGCCACACCATCTACTCCAGGGACAGGTCTGGGGGACAGAAGAGCCCATGATGGACTGCAGTCATGATGGCACCCTCTCTCCATCTGAGAGGCAGCTAATTGGTGCGGTGGAGAGGGTAGCGAGCCAGTCAGCAACCCCCGACCTGGACAGGCTCTTCCTTGAAGGCTCTCTCCCTGACCTCAAAGCTCTTATCAGCCCGGAGGAAAACTCAAATAAAATTTGAAATCCACCGGTAGATTTTTTTAGATCCTTACGGTTTTCCTGCCCCTCATGAGGATCCACTGAAGTTCACGACTGGCCACACCCACATAAAACCACACCCACTCATTTGAATATAAGAACATGAAATAAAAGAACCATGAAATAAATAAATATACCGATATTAAATAATTTGTCATGAAATAAAAAAAGTTTCCAGTTAAAAAATAAAGACTAAATTAATTCATTTTGTATCTATTTCATGAATCTATTTAATTGAATTTCATAATTTAAGTATTTATTTAATTTTGAATGAATTGGCGTTCCATTGAAATATCCCAAGGATGTTAAAAAGCAATTTTTTATAAAACAAAAGCTACAAGGAAATAATACATTAATTTAAGAAAAAAAAAAATTATACAAAAAAACCCTAAACTAAAATCAGAGCACAGAGAGAAGCATTCAATGCAAAAGCTAATTAATTGAGTGTATTGGTCCTTTGCTGCTGCTGCAGAGTAAAAAACTGCATACTTGCAGCTCAGAGGGAGAAAATCTGAGTGAATATAAGCCAAAAAAACCCATACTGCCATTGATGAGAAAGATGCACGTAAATGCAATACATTTTGAAGGAAGACAAACATAATATGCAAAGAGAAATTAACATGTTTATCATTATTTTTATTATTTTCTTCAAAGTATATTTACAATTTTTTTCATTTGACTTACACATTTTTGTCTTTTCTTTTCCTTTTTATATTTACATATTTTTCTGTCAAACTCCCATCTATGCATCCATCAATTTGTCTTCTACACCTCCTTCCACTCTACTTAGTATCACAGAGAGTGAGATCACAGCTGAGTGAGAGGACGACGGTAGAAGACTGGCCATCAATCCATCACAGAACCACACAGACAAGTCCACTCACTCCTCAGGACAATGCAGAATCACCCATCTCGCTGGCAGGTATATCTTTGGACTGTACAAGGAAGACACATTAACCAGAGAAAACCACGCAAGGACGGAGAGAACATGAAAACTCCTCACAGAGAGAGGGGTTGGAGTAAACCCGGACCTTTAAGTTAGGAAACAGTACTAACCACCACAATGTCCTTTCAGTTTGATTATTCTTATCGTACTGTTTCATGTTGCACAACCAATTTTTAAAATGCTTTTAAAAGTCAACTATTTTTGCTGCACTTCTTTCACTAATAGCTTTCTGCAATAGTAAACTGGCAGCTCGATGAAGAACATGGAATGGAAGCAAGATAAAAAAAACATACTGTTTGAGTTTCAGTCCTTTTCTATACTACACAGGTAATAAATATTGATTTCTGAAAAATGTGATACGTTTGCATTAGCTGTGAATTAGTATTTATCATTTACAAGCGTTAAAAATCACATTAAGGTAGTTTTTCTCCGTCAAATTACCTTTAGCGAGTAAAAAGCACACAGTGCAGAGCAAAGGCCTCAAAAGACAAGAAAAACAGAAGCAACTAACAAGACAGTGAAAAAAATACTAAAGTCCTGAGTTGTTGAATACAGTACATTAGATACAGGATTGTAATGGATTAATTAACTTGCGCACGCACGCACACACATACATACATACATACACACACACACACGACCGAATTCATAATATAATTGTGTTTTAATGAGCTGTTACTTTACCTCTAATCATGTTAGTTGAGAATGCAACCAAACCTGTTTTGACTGCCTCTGCAGACATCCACACATGAATAATCTAACAAGTAGGATGTGCTACGTGGGAAGATGACGCATATGTACAATGACTTCTGAGTGTAACTCTAAAAGATCCAGACGTTTATAGCACCTTGAAACATCATGTAGGTTTTATACAGCACTCTCTCAGGTATTCCCCAAATCACTCATTCACTACTTGTTATTATTCTTATATATACTGTGCAACAAACAGAATGCAGCGTCTTCATACAATCACAAACTAATTAGCATATTACATGCAATGCGGGGTTCAATATCCTGCTTAAACAACGGCACTTTAACATGTGGAGGGGCTGGAGATGGAACCACCTCAGATGGTGGACAAAAAAGACACTACCATCAGCGCCACAGACACCCCAAGTTCCCTTCATTTATGGGTTCTGTCCCTACAGTGAGGATGTGTCCGTTTCTCAGTAATGAGGCTCACAGTCTTCCACCAGGCTGTCTGTGATGTAGTTGATGTGCAACAGCTCCTGGTAGTATTCTTTCTCCACTTTTGTGTTGATGGTCCAGGCCACAACCTCCACGCCCCTCTGAGCCCAGTACTGCACGTAGTCCCTGCACACAGCACAGTGTTTCACTGATGAGAACAGCACGACAAGAAAATGTATTCTTTTGACATTTAAGATATCAGAATGCCACTTCAGCAAGAAGGAACTAAAAAAAAATGTTTCAAAATGTCTTGTAAATAAAACCCATATAAAGACAATCACAACATGGACCTTTAAGAGACCATGTTGCAATTATCTCCAGTTTACAATCCAGAAATGGGAACACAGCTGATTGCTCTCAGCTGTGGAAACTCACAGTGACACGAAGTTCTTCTGTATCAGGAAGGCCGAGACGCCACAGAGCCTCCACAATACGTGATGGTGTGCCCAGTCCAACAAGACGTCCATTACCGTCATCCAATGATGTTTCCATAGCGATGAGAAACGTGGGGAGCCATCTCCAAAACGACTCAGGCTCCATGGCCTGTGGGTCAACGCCGTGACCACGTCGGGGTCCCTCTGCCTCATCTAGGTGAAAAGAAAGGAGTTGATGAACGCGTACTGCATGGCAACAATGACAGTAATACACAACAGCAATGTATGATAATAAAACTGGGCTTTTCGTTACAGAATAGTTTTCTTCTATGCTCTAAAAAAAGAGGACAAATGTTTTTTTGCAGGAATGTTGGCTCAATATGGCTTGTGAGACAGGTAATGACAATTTAAGAGTCTGAATGTCCAAAACACTAACATTATGATCATCATTATTACTACAATGGCTGACATCCTAGAAAGACTTTCACATTAAAAGCTAGACACTACCAGACACAGACAGATGTGTTTTGATACAAATTAACCAGCTACTAATAGATGAAACCCACTCAAAGTGGTTAACTTAAAGTCAGGACATCATCAATGTCATCAGAGTACCAGCAGATAACCTGAATCTACACGATGTGGAAGGTCTTGAAAGCCATCAGAGCAGTTTGGAGGATGTGCAAAGCCCAAAAGGGGAAAGGAAATACCAGAGCAGCAACACACACTCCAGACTCTAGATCAAATAAACAAATCTGTTTACCCCCTGGTTAAACGAAAGGAAACCCTGTGAATCGATGCTGCACAAATGGATACTGGAACGTCTAGAACAGTGCTACACCAGCATTAGAGGGCTATCAAGAGCTCAAGGAGCATTATACTGGTTTTAAAAGTGGAGCAAGGCATACACGGAATGTTTGAAATAGTGCACAGGAACATCGGTGTCTAGTGTGGACCGGAAGTCCCAGTGTTAAAAACGGGAGATATTTCCAGGAGAGAATAACAGAGCAAAGATCCTGTGGGATTTCCAAATCCATACGGATAAACTGCTGATGACTATCCAACCAGACATTGTGGTGGTCAACACACTCCAGATGAAGGGTGTTTGGATTTATGTAACAATCCCAAGCAACATCAATAAGAGACACAAGAGGCTGGAAAAAATACCAAGGGATGAAAGAGGACATGCAAAAGATGTGTAAAGCGAAGCAACAGTGGTGCGAGTGGAGCGTCGAGGGCTGGGACCCCCAAACCAGCAGAGCGCTTCCAGCAATTCTGGAAACAACAGAGATCTCTGTCCAAGAGAACCAAGCTCAAAGATGGCATTGGTACACATGTATAGGTGAGAAGGGTGTTTTATCCTATGGCCTCAGTGAGTCAGGACATTTCAGCTTACACAGGTGTGCTAAACTAACAGAAGAAGAACAAAATCCAACACTGAGCCTTGAAGGCTCCATGGTTTCTCAGACATATCACCATGGCTCAGCAGTGTGATGGCCCATACTTATTTGCAATGACCTAGCTCACCCAAAAAGCATCTTTTGCTGTTTTTCTTCCGTGTGCATGCTAATAATTACATTCTGGGACACAGTCACCAGAAAATCTTCAAATGATTCATTTATTACGTTTTCTTGTAAACTCTAGTTTCCTCTCGTTTAATGAGGTAAAATTCAATGAGAACACATTTAATATCATCGCATACACTGGTTACAACTGAAATCTCTCATATCCACAGCAGTCTCGAGCATTTCTGCAAAAACAACCGCATCAGCCTTTGTTCAGATACAGCACACTAACAGATCCCTCTTACCCTGTAGATGACTTTGGGCTCGAAGGAGCAGACGATGCTGCTGTTGTACAGCACTGGATATTTCTTATACAAGTCTTTCAGAGCAGCGGACGCCTGGGTGGGAAGGAAAAACACATGGTCACTCGGGGTCAATCAGATGTTTATATAATGTGTCAGCTTTGACGCGTGTTTGTGTGTGGTGTTCCCATCCAGCCACTTGGTGGTAAGCAGCAGCTGTGTGGGGTACAGACGCTGTTCTCAACTCAAGAATATCAGTGCCTGAAACAACAACTAACACTGCAGCTTTGCTATCATGACTCATCAAAAATGTGCTGAACACACAGCCCCTCAAGTAGCCAGGAGACTTTTAATATGCTGCTTAAATTGGTAAGAAATACTGCAGTTTAACTGAAATGAAGGACATTTGGCTGGGAGACGGTTGTTGTTGTTGACTTACCCTGTCACCAGTCTAATCTTGTTGTACATCGCATTGATTTTTTTAACTATTGATAAACATACTAGTGTTCATTTTATGAATTTTCCAAAACACATGTACATTACATGTATTTTTATTTGTTTTTGGAATAATCAATTCTGTATCTTTTAGTCACATTAAATCAAATGACGGACTGTGTCATCACAACATTTAATCCATTGGTATTAGGAATGGGCGATATTTTACTGTTCACGATAAACCGTCAAAAAAATTCCCCACGGTAAGAATTTGTCATCTCACGGTAAAAACGATAAATTGAGGAAATAAGCCTGAAAGAAAGAAAGAAAGAAAGAAAGAAAGAAAGAAAGGAGCCTGAAAGAAAGAAAGGAGCCTGAAAGAAAGAAAGAAAGGAGCCTGAAAGAAAGAAAGAAAGGAGCCTGAAAGAAAGAAAGAAAGAAGAAAGAAATGAGCCTGAAAGAAAGAAAGAAAGAAAGAAAGAAAGAAAGAAAGAAAGAAAGAAAGGACCCTGAAAGAAAGAAAGAAAAAGAAATGAGCCTGAAAGAAAGAAAGAAAGAAAGAAAGAAAGAAAGAAAGAAAGAAAGAAAGAAAGAAAGAAAGAAAGAAAGGACCCTGAAAGAAAGAAAGAAAAAGAAATGAGCCTGAAAGAAAGAAAGATTGCCGTTGATGACACTTTTTGTATTGGTATTTTTTTATCGTTATTGGGATAAATGCCAGAAATTATCGTGATACATTTTTTTGTCCATACCGCCCATCCCTAATTGGTATACCCCATGATATCCCTGATATACTATGAATATGTTGTACGAGAGCAATATATAAGCCATCTTTGGCCCTCATATCACAGCCCCAACATCATGTTCTCGGCCTTTGGCAATTTTGTCTGTGTGCAGATCAATTAAAAATATTGACAGATTGCACACCAAGTCTCTGCTTGTTTGTTGGTTTTGTTGGCTGCACCTCATCTGGATGACCTTTGACATCAAAGTAGATGCTGAGCTGCAGTTTGATGCATTCCTCCACAGCCTCCTCCAGGGTTGGGATCTTCTCTCCAGAAAACTTGTCCCTGGTGACAAACAAAACAAGCAAGGTTCACATCTAGGTTAGGCATTTCAAAACATTTTTTTTCTGGATTTGTTTTTTTAACTATCCTTGTCCTGTTGTCTCACTGCCCATTACGAGAGGGGAGTTTTACTCAAGTAAATCTTGACAAAATAGTAAAAGATGTACAAGTATTTCTTTAGTCTTAGTGAGTAATGGACATAGTTTGTTGATGCAGCAACTGTCCTATAATAACACTTACCAACACTGAACATGTAACGTATTTTAAAAGTAAAGAGTTTAATTTCTAGCACTGGCCTTTAGTGAGAGAGCCAGGGCAGTTCCTCAGTCTGTTTGGGGACCACAGTACTGATGTTTTACTACACCATGACAAATTAAGAGTGTTGAATGTCTGTTGACTTTATATTATATATCAGGACTTTATATTATATTAATCAGGTGTATGATATTGCAAAGATTAGGAACATCCTCTCCCAGAAGTAATGCAGAAAAACTAGTTCACACGTTTGTATTTTCTAAACTAGATTACTGTAATGTATTATTAGCAGGATGTCCAAGTAATTTTCTGAATAGGCTCCAGCTGATCCAAAATCTAGCAGCGTGAATGCTGACGGGAATCAACAAGAGTGTTAACCTCCCTCCATTGGCTCCCCGTAAAACTCAGAATACAATTAAAAATGTTATTACTTCCTTATAAAGCCCAAAACGGCAGAGCTCCGTGATATTTGCAAGACCTGATGGTACCTTATGTTCCTAACAGAGCTCTCCTTTCGCAGAGTGGTACTCGTTGTTCCTAGAGTATCCAAATGTAGATTTGGAGGGCGGGCGTTCTGCTATCAGACACCATTACTATGGAACCAACTTCCGGTCTGGGTTAAGGAGGCTGACATCACCTCCACCTTTAAAACCAAACTTAAAACGTTTCTGTTTAGTAAAGCCTATAGTGAGTGTAAACTCTAGTGTGTTAGGGCCAGTAGTCGTAGCTGCAGCTACAGAACAAGACTAGAGCAGCCAGTATTAAACATAGCTTCGTCATAGATACCAAGGGGACACCAACATGATCCACTGAGTGCCCATCACCCCTTTTCCTCTCCTTCTCTTCCCTTTCTTCAGCTCAATCCACAGTTATTAATTATAAGTATCTCATAACCATCATTGTTATCCATTGTTCTAGTAGTTTGTTATGCTAGTCCCCTCCTTTTCTCTTCTGTACATGTTTGCAGGCCAGAGCTTCAGGAGCTGCATGCTGACCTGCAGTCCCGCCCCCTGACCATCCCAGTGTCTGCTGTCTACATCTGCTTATATAGTCACCCCTGTAGTGCACCAACTAACCATGTATCAGTGATATTTACAAAGAACTCTAAATTATCCAGCTTACAGATAGTTAATACTAATATTTCTTGTCTTTTATACCTTTGACAGTGTCTGTGTCTCTCCTTTCTCTGTTCTTCATTCTCTCTTTTCCTGCTCTGCCCAGCTGGCCTCCGGCAGGACGGTCCCCCTTATGATCAGGTCCTGCTCAAGGTTTCTTCCCTCCTGAAGGGGAGTTTTTCTTGCCTCTGTTTGCATTAAGGTTTTTCTCCCACTTGGGAAGTTTTTTACCTGCCAGTGTTTATGTTATGTTTATGTTATAATTGCTCAGGGGTCATGTTCTCATCTCTGGAAAGTGCCTAAAGACAACTTGTATTGTTATAGATGCTATATAAGTAAAATTGAATTGAATTGAATACTCCTTGTGCTACTTACAGCTCTATCTGTAAATTGTGGACTGCAGGGAAGGAAATACAGAAATTGGTCATCCTGCTGAGAAGTGAGGTGAAGAGTGTTTGAAGGACTCATGTACGTCAAATCATTGGTAGGTAGTTTTAGAGGGGTGGGAAGGCTAATTTTCAAATACTACAAAATGCAACAAAGAAGCTGCCAAGATTTCTGTTAAATTTAGAGATTATCAAAGATTGTACTTGAAGTTTGACAGAAATTAGGTGGTAAAAAGGGCGTAAAATTATTGCCTAGTTGTAACTACAGTTTAAGTGTGTATCAATATTGTTCTCTCTTACCTGAGTCGATGTTTAGCAGCTGCATCCAGTTTCCTTAACTCAGAAAATCTCATCTGGGTGAGTGGTCCTGACCCATTGGTGGTCCGGTCCACAGTCTCATCGTGCATCAGTATGGGGATGCCGTCGGCCGAGAACTCAAGATCCAACTCCACACCAGATGCTCCGTTCTTGCTGGCCTGCAGCACATGGATATAAACTTTAGTGTTGTTTTCACACGATCTCCATAAACGGGACATTGCATTCAGTAAGGAAATTAAAGTTCAGCCTGATTTTGGCGTGAAACTACAGCATGCCATGGACACTACCTTTTTATGAACATGTGGTAACCAACTTGGAACTGAATCTGTGTAAAACTGATCCACACACTGCGCTGAGCTGTATGAAGTGTGAAGGCTGATTTATGGTTCCGTGTTACACCAACGCAGAGCCTACGCCGTAGAGTATGCAGCGACGCACACCGTACCGTGCGCGTCGCTGCGTAGCCTATAATTGGTGATTATGGCTCACAGTTTATGAAAACCCCAAATAAAAAATACATTTGAGAATATTTTATGAAATCAATAAACAATTCCATTATCAAAATTATAACAAATAAAAGGTTTAACATATCTTGCTTTGCATGTAATCAGACTAGGTAACATTAGTTTCACCTTTTAAGTTGAATTATTGAAATAAATTAACTTTTACACCATATTCTAGTTGAATTATTGAAATAAGTTAACTTTTACACCATATTCTAGTTGAATTATTGAAATAAATTAACTTTTACACCCTATTCTAGTTGAATTATTGAAATAAGTTAACTTTTACACCATATTCTAGTTGAGTTATTGAAATAAATTAACTTTTACACCATATTCTAGTTGAATTATTGAAATAAATTAACTTTTACAACATATTCTAGTTGAAATATTGAAATAAATTAACTTTTACACCATATTCTAGTTGAATTATTGAAATAAATTAACTTTTACACCATATTCTAGTTGAATTATTGAAATAAATTAACTTTTACACCATATTCTAGTTGAATTACTGAAATAAATTATCTTTTACACCATATTCTAGTTGAATTATTGAAATAAATTAACTTTTACACCATATTCTAGTTGAATTATTGAAATAAATTAACTTTTACACCATATTCTAGTTGAATTACTGAAATAAATTAATTTTTACACCATATTCTATTTGAATTATTGAAATAAATTAACTTTTACACCATATTCTAGTTGAATTATTGAAATAAATTAACTTTTAAACCATATTCTAGTTGAATTATTGAAATAAACTAACTTTTACACCATATTCTTCACCTGTAGGCTATATTATACATCTTGGCTGATGTGGACATAGGGTTGGCTGTCTGTACAGTCATGCAAGTTCAATGCTATTAAAGCACTTTAAACTTTAAATCAAAGAATTTTGTTTTTTCATATAAAATAAACAGATTTCTATGCAGTTTAGAAGTTTTGGGGCTTTTTTTTGGCTCCTGCACTACTGAAATTCCTTGCCACTGTTTGGCTTAAGGTTTTTCTCCCACTAGGGGAGTTTTTACCTGCCATTGTTTATGTAATAACTGCTCGGGGGTCATGTTCTGGGTATGGGTCTCTGGAAAGCGTCTAGAGACAACTTTTGTTGTATAAGACGCTATATAAATAAAATTGAATTGAATTGAATCAGGGGCGTCAATTGGGTATGGCAAGGTATGGCAGCCGCCACACCTTTGCTTCAAGGGTTAAATGTAAATGTTTGTTTTTTTAAATACATTTATGGAATAACTACAAATGCAAATAAGAACAACATGATCGATTTCACTAGTTATTATACACTGCAAAAACTCAAAATCTTAACAAGAATATTTGTCTTATTTCTAGTTAAAATGTCTCATTTTTAGTCTCATTTTTTTTTTAAATCTCATTACATTTAAGACAAGACTCAAAAACAACCATTTTCACCTGTTTCAAGTAGATTTTCACTTAAAATAAGTAGAAAAATCTGCCAGTGGAACAAGATTGTTTTGCTTGTAATGAGAAGATAAATCTTGTCCCACTGGCAGATTTTTCTACTTATTTCAAGTGAAAATTTACTTGAAACAGGTGAAAATGGTCAAATAACAAGTTATTTTTCTGGTAATGACTCTTGTTTTAAGTGTAATGAGATTTTTTGACTAAAAATGAGACATTTTAACTAGAAATAAGACAAATATTCCTGGTAAGATTTTGAGTTTTTGCAGTGAGCGAGACTGCATTTGAAAAAGTTCCAATTTTCTTGACCACACAGATTAGCTACATAACAGACTTCTGTGATGAGCATTTGCTGGACGTGTTGATTGATACTCTAGTTAAGTTCTGTGACTTGTAACCTTGCCATACCTTAGCTTTGACTGAATTGACGCCACTGAATTGAATTGAATTGAAATCGGGGTGTCCCTTATTTCTGTTTCTGAAAGGTGACCCTATGTAAAGCGGAGGCGGCCCTCACCTCCCGTATGGCGGCCAGCGTGTTCTCGGGGGCGTCGTGTCCGCCGCCGCGGTGCGCGATGACCGCCACCTGCTGCAGCACCTGGCGGGCCCGGCCGCTGCTCACCTGGGGGAAGCGGAACATGGCCAGGAACAGGTAGAGCGAGGCCGTGAGCACGGAGCTCCACAGCGGGCTGCGGGAGCCCAGCAGCAGCACCACGAACACCAGCGAGTACAGGCTCACCTCATCCCCCAGCTGGAACATGCTGCTGTCTGGGAGAAGGAGGAGCAGGGAGCAGACAGCAGGGAGCACCGGCGACTGTCAGTGTGTCATTAACTGTAAATGTTCTCCGCTCTGCAAAGCTGTGACAGCTGCTGTCAAAACCAAACCATTTTCTGATTTATGGTTCCGCGTTACACCAACGCACACCCTACGGCGTAGGGTACGCGGCGGCACGCACCGTACGGTGCGCGTCGCCGCGTACTCTACGCCGTAGGATACGCCGTCGATTTAACGCGGAACCATAAATCAGGCTTTACCCCGGCAGGCGGATATGACAGCTTTGCTCTTCCGAGTCCCTGAATGAGCAACAGATTAATTACAAAATGTTTAATTAATTTATTTATCTATTTTTATTTTTTTTTACGAAATCACAAATACATTTATAAAAAAAATATATATTATTTTTTATTTTTTACATAGTTTTCCACAAGAGGGCAGGCGAGCAGATGACGTGGAACACTTCCGGGTCACTGCTGTCTGCTTGACTTTGGTCACCGCTGTTTTCATGTTTGTGTCTTCTTCTTCCATGTGTTTAACCTCACGACAGTTATGGTGAGTCTCTTTCCCTCCTCATAATACTGTTTACAACGCACCCATCGCTGAGCAAATTAAGAAACAGGCGTGAAAGTGTAATAATCGGCTAGTTGCTGTTTATTCAGGAGTGTCACAGCTCGTGTCACACGTGTGCACGTTTATTCCTCTACAGCAGTGTTTCTACGTTTCCAGAACGTAAAGTTACTATTTTCTGGGTCAATGGATTTGTGTTGCAATATGTACAGCGACCTCACCATGCATAATTCATTTGTGTGTGTGCGTGTGTGTGAGAGAGAGAGAGTAGATATACACATAGATATAGACGAATCCGGCGAAACCCGGAAGTCGAGCGGGCCGCCATTACTGCGGTGGCGGCTCCGCTCCTCCGCTCCAGCCCATAGACATATATACGTATGGATCTATTACTCCGCTCCCTGCCAGGCTCTCTTAATGTATTTGTATCATCGGAACACTCCTGTCCCGTCACGTGCACTTGTTTTGATAGTGAATGAAGACGGGACGGACTGTCAAAACCACTTTTCTGTTTCACCAAGTGAACAGACGGAACGCAAAAAAAAGATGTTAAACTGCTGGAAAGGAACTGGAATTTACCTGGATACCTTAAACAAGGAAGCCAGGGAGCGGTATATGGAGAAAATAATGATTATTAACGGTTTGATCCATATGAAATCACTACTAGTGGAGCTCCGATGAGGATTTACTGCCGCAGTTCTGCAGAACCCACGTCTTACTACCTTGTTTAGTGTTTGACAGCTGCTTTGGTAGATGTTTGACTCGCCATGTGTTTCAATAAATTAGTATAATAGTACAACATACAGTACATCTTTTTTATTACTCTTACTTCTCTTTTCTTTTTTTTTATGCTGAAGAGGCTCCGAGACATGAGCAATATTTTTGTTTTCCTCGTGAGATTATTTTTTTCTTCTGCAGCTACAAATAGAGTTAATATTTTTTCCTCCACAAACTAGTTTTATCTGCAGATTGGGGTTATGTATGTATGTATTCTGTATCATCCGGAGCTGAGATAGTTCTGCCCTTCAATTAGAGACCTGTAATTGCGTTTTTTTTCGTCATCGGACGCCAGGCGATCAATAAAATATTATTGGATACCTAAAATTAAACAAAACATACACAGGTAATATTTAATTGTGCAGACATGCCTCGTAAGGAGAGGAGGTGGAGAGAGCTATATTACAGTGTTTAATCATACACTCCCTTATCTCCCTATTCCTCTATTCTTTCCTGCTTATCGCTCAAACAAATCATTATTTATAAATTAACATCAGCATTAATTTAAGATACCTTCATTATTTATGGAAGGCCACTGTCTAACATCATCAATCCAGCTATAATGATGCTGTAGCGTCAGGTTACAATAACAGCGCTGCGGTGGCAGATTGACACCTGCCACCGCAGCAATGGCGCCGCCGCAAGATGGCGGCGCACACAAACCGGTCGCCGGATTCGTCTATAGAGCAGATGCATTTAATAGAGACAGTATAGTGTAAATAAGTATATTTATATAAATATTTATAGGGACGTGTGTACAAATATATAGAAATATTCAACTATGTGTGTGAGTATAATTACAGTATATAATAATAATACTAATGTTATTTAGCAGTGTGAGTACAGTGTGTGAGTATTTATAAATACGGGTTAAATGATTAGTGAATGGGGGTGGATTAAATAAGTTTACACTTCTTCCTACTCCTTTTTTGCACATGTAAAGACTGTACTGGTAAAAAGTCATACAAGAAAGAAACTAAGATATCAAGTTCTAAAGGATGACATTCTTTGTTTTGTTGTTTTGTTTTCTTAACTTCTCTTGAAGTGTTGTTTTTTTACATGTACAAAAATAAAAATCAAATTAAATGAAATAACACTGATGACCATGCCTTTATAATACCAAGGCTGTTTTAAATAACTGCAACATCTAGGCAAGTTGCAGTCCAATTCTGTAGCCTCACGGACTGATCATGCTGAAAATCTTATTCATATCTAGCAGTGATCCAGACTGGTACTAAAAACACCTACATTTTAATTCAATAAGCACACACGTGTGGTTTTAATGAGCAGATTATCTGACTAAAATTTCAGGGTATCAGGATGTATATTGTTATAGTTCTATAGGAGCCTTATCTAAACAATGTTACTTTTCCACAGATGAAGTTGGCGTTGCTGCGCAGGTTAACTTCCCAGGTTGTGTCCTGTACCAGAGGATCATGTCTGCTTACAGGCCGGATTTCTCGTGGTTTGCCTCCATCTCCAAGTCATGCACCAACCCAAGAGCGATGCAATGGACTCTTTGCTGCTAAAATTGCATCCTCAGTCAGATACTCAGACTTAGCCTCACAGAAGTACTCTGTGATTTACACCCTTCCACATATTAAGCTGCTCAGAGCCATTTCCAGGCTTAAACTATTTCAGACGGTAATCACTGGCCTCATCTTGCCCCCGGTGTATGTCCTTTACTTCCAGGGAGACGCCTCAATCTTTCTAGTCAGCTATGCAACAGGAATTGCAGTGTTTGCCGGTGTCATGCTGTACACTGCCAGTCACTTCTTCAGGAGGGTTGTTGGGATGATGTACCTGGATCAGTCACAGACCATGCTCAAAGTTGCACACCTCACTTTCTGGGGTAAGCGCCAAGATTTCTATCTGCCTGTGTCAGATGTTATGACCATCGCGGACACAGGAGACTCTGCAAAGGAGACCATCCAGAAATTTAAGAGATACAGCACTCCAGAGACATTGTATTTTTCCACTCATTTTGGGAGAGTGGTGGACAAACAGGGGTTTGAGAAGGTGTTTGGCAGTTTAAAATGACACTTTTGTTTAGCATGTAAAAAGATAAATATGATTTTACCCAAATATTCCTGCAAAAATATAAGTATAAGCTAAATGGGTTGTACATGATAAATAATAAAAATGTTAATATACAGCTGAAAATTATTGCTGTTTTCTGTTCTGTCTGCCAGATTAAGAACATGTTTTCGTTTTTTTTTTTCATGACTGCAGTCTTGACCATTTTCTGATTGCTTTAACTCACTTGCTGAGGAAAATAAGATCCAGGTCCAGACATCTTGAACAGTCGCCGCCTATAGAACAGGATATTTTTTTTAATTGAATTACTTTCAAATACAACAAAACTATTAACTTATTTTTTAGCTGAGGTGAGCAAGTTCTTCTTAAGTAGGTAAGTCCTACAGCTGAGCAAGATAAGTTATTCATAGCTCCTACAGTCCAGGCGTCAAGTTTTATTACATTTTGAAGCAAAACTCTTGTCATACTGCGCCCCTGGAATTTTAAAGCAGCCACAAAGCCAAGCTACAAACCAGCTGTGTATCCTGCCAATAATATCTGCATTTATACACTGACAGCCACCCTGCTTTGGTTTGACGAGCACTTTGCCCGAATCACAGTGTGGCGAAGCAAGTGAAGGCTCCCGCATGTCGTTATCCTGATCTTAGTGTTGCACTTGATAGAATAAAATGAATTTAATATGAAATCATACGTCAGATGTGTGCTCAAGATTACAAGGTAAGGCAAGGCAAGGCAAATTTATTTATATAGCACAATTCAACACAAGGTAATTCAAAGTGTCTTACATTGACATTAAAAGCGGCAAGACATAATTAGACAGTAAATAACAAATAAGATTGAAAAAATTAAGAATAAGATGATAAGAAAAGAAGTGAAATAATAAAAAGCACAAGCTGTTAAAAATAAGGGCAGTAGAGTACAGCAGGTAAGTTTAATTTAGGAGTACGCTTGAGTAAACAGTAATGTTTTTAACCCTGATTTAAAGGAGCTGACAGTTGGAGCAGACCTCAGGTCTACAGTCACATTCATTAATCAGAACAGTACCCAACTAAGATTTAATATAGCTGTTTAGTTTGAATGAGCCTATTTAATAAAAATTCAAATGATCACTTGCTGTTATAGTGGAAAGTACACCGTAAATCTTGCAGAGATAACTTTAGAGTAAAAACTGACAAATTGGTCATAAAACTATTGTATCTAACTCAAACTGATGACTTGGAGAGAATATTCTTCCAGCAGGCTGAAAATGATACACTGTCTGGTTTCAGCACCCACACATGTACACATTGCTTACGGCTCCGTTCATTTGGAACAGCATAACCTAAAATTGACCCCTCACATATTTAATGTTTAAGGCCCAGGCCTCATTCAAGGAAGTGTTGAACAATTGCTATAATAAACAACTGATCATAACTGCACCACTGAGAGCATACTGTCCGCGAGCAACACCGCCTGGATGGACAGCTGCACCAAGCAGGAATTATTGACTCTCAAAAGGGTGGTTCGTTCAGCTGAGCGGACTATCAGATCCGCCCTCTCCAACCTGCAGGACATCTACACCCAGCGATGCAGGTCAAGGGCTGTGAAGATCCAGCCATCCTGGAAACTGCCACTGAGAGGATGAGGAAGAGTTTCTTCCCTCAGGCTGCCCGTTTGCTCAACTCACGGCTTAAAAACTTGACTTTTTTTTAAACACATGCACCTATTATAATATATAACTGTTCCATTTGTGTTATGTATATGTACATATATTTCTTAAACCTTTCTTTATTGCATCTGGATTACAACATTTCACTGCCTTGGTACTGTGTATAATTGTGTAAGTGACAAAGATGATCTTATCACTATCAAAATCCATTGATCCTTTGCAATTTACATAGCACTGATACAGGAGCAGAGATGATACCATCTCTCATGTTGTACACACAACACGAGGGTCTCTGGCTTAAACTTGATTTAGTTCAGTAATAACATTGTGTAGTGCATTGTGTTGTTTTTGATCTCAAGTGGTATTTACACCATTTTCACTCATTCTAATACATTACATTTCTTTTAAGTAAAATTTGGATGATTATGAAGGATGAAGACTGCCTAAAGTCATGTCAATCTACTTACGACATTCAACATCGATATAAAATGACAAAATCATGACCTAAAAACTTCTCAAGGATAATTTAACTACCGTAAGCAAATATCCCCTGACTTAATTACCACACAAATGAAGTCTCAGACTGCTCTCTGAAGAAGGTGTGTGCCGTTTATCTGCTCACGTTAGACATCAGTGACTGACTTAATGTCTTTTTCTTTCTTCCTCTTTATTTGAATGATTCTTTTCATTGGACAATGAATTTGTAGTTTTTGTAGATATCTGTTGAAAATATCCAAAGTGGAGACGCAAAAGGATTCATATTTTGATTTCATTTCTATAGAAAATACAAAGATTATTACATTTGTTGTAAATTATAACCATTGTTTATTGACTGACAAATGTGCAAACCTGAACAGTTCCTCTTAAAAAACAACCCCCTACACAACCTGCATCTATTTTATATTAAATACATTCAATATTCTTCAACTTTAATTGCACAGTTTAATATGCATTTCAGTTTTTTGTATGGTAAAGTGTATATAAAGTTTGTATACACACTTACAACGGCATACTGAGTACATGCATCAGGAAGTTGCCTTTACCTGTCAAACAACATGCGCATCACCAGAAAAAGCTCTTATATTATGACTGTTCAAAATAAGACAAAACTGCAAAGACTACAACAGTTTATTCCACATATGAAGAAATGCAAAATGTCAGTAATGAAGTGCATCAAATGTTGGGGTCTAGTTTTGATTCCTATTGTTCAACACTTCTTTTTTGGGGGATGATAATAAACTGTGACGGATAAAATCTGATACGATTTTTGCTTATTGGAGGCAGATGAAGTTTGTCAGAGTTCACAGGAGGTACCAGGCAGCAAACCCAGCGAGGAGGGCGACCCAGGTGGCCAGAGCCACCTGAGCAGCTGGATGTCTGAGGAGCGTCATGGCGAACTGGAATGCGTAAGTGGGATTCCCACTGGCAGCTGTCCAAAGGAGGAGGTATGGGACAGAGAGCAAATGTCAAAAATTAATACAGAGAAACAAGAATAAAACAATTACAACAAGTGAAAAATAAGTTATTTGATGGCCTTCTATCATCCTTAGTCTGCAAGTGCTTAATACCAACGGCTCTTTCTCCCCTATGTATATTATCTACCTATGTTTAGCTGCAATTTTTGTTATATTTGTCATACTTAGTTAATTGTTGGATGTATGTCTAGTTAGCCTTTATTCTATTATTTACCTCATTGTATTTATGTTAACTACTATTATCATTTTTACTCTAACCCTGTATTATTTTCTTGTCCTGAAACTGTTGTACAGTAATTTCCCTCGGGATAAACAAAGTTTCTTGAATTTTGAATTTTCCACATTAGGTACAGGGTTAAAACCACTTCAAACTGGGGTAGGTCATCAAAACACCCACATTGTTAGGAACTCACTTTTACTCAGAGATCATTTAAATTCAGGAGAGTGTCTAACTGCAGAATAAAATCTGCATTTCTATCATTATTAAGTAGGGGATAAATAACATTGTAAAAGTGATAAATGTAAAAGGCATCAATGAAGTGGGGTTTTTCTATTTTTTTTTTTCTTCAAACAAATTGTTTCTTAGCACGTGTACTCCTGTAACCCATCAACAGCAGAAGACACTTGTTTCTTTTACCCATTTTAGCGGCATAGTACGGGCACTTGTTGATATCTCCACCCTCCATGATCTCTGCATGACCGTGTCCAAAACCTGCATCTTGGACTTCTTCTTCAATGGTATTTCCAACGTCCTCAAGCTCTGAGAATACCTGTTTTCAGGACAAAACAAGGTTTGTGTCACACATTATGGTCACCCCCACCCCAAACATTCTACTGGTTAATTTGTTTCTTATTAATGTTCCTCTGTCATAATATCGGTCATCCCTGCTCACTCACCATCATGTTGAAGCCAAAGGCCCGATTGGACTCATCAACAATCCTGTCTTTGGTCTCTGTGTCCATCTCCAGCTCGTTCATCCTGCTACGGTAAAGCTGCTTGAAGCCCTTGTGACTGTGGATTCCTTCAAACTGGTAGAAATTGAGACCTTCTCCTGTGGAGGGGAGCTTCAGAGCCCTCTGGGCCACTTTCTTAAGGATCTGTCCCCCTGAGAGGTCACCCATGTAGCGGGTGTAGGAGTGGGCCACCAGCAAAACAGGCTCCTTCTCTCCCACCTCATGGATGCGGTCCACATAAGGTTTGGTGCCTGCGGAGAGGCTGATCTGTGGGAGAACGATTTGTCTTTTAAATCCATATGAATATGTGAGCACAGTTTATCTCAGATGTTTATGTAATAATTGCACGGGGGAGGTCATGTTCTGGGTCTCTGGAAAGCGCCTAGAGACAACTTCTGTTTTAACGGATGCTATATAAATAAAACTGAATTGAATTGAATAAATAACAATGCAATAAGTAAATGAAGAAACAACAATTTGTACCGAGTTAAGTGAAAAACATTGATAATCAAGCCTTTAGGTATTGATGCATGATTACTGCTGCAGAAAAGGTACATCATGTTTGGGGCTCAACCTTTTAACCTCTAAGTTAAAAGATTATCTGTTTGGTTCCTGCTCACCTGGCTCTCCCAGTCCTCTCCATAAAAGTACTCCAGGTCCTGCGCCAAGGCCTCACGGCGGTGCAGCTCTGCCGGGAAGTAGATTGGAGCGATGTGTGGATGGTCTCTGTTCTTCTCAATCTCCTCTTCCAAGGCCGAGTAGACAAAGAACAAAGCTGCTGTGCCTCTCTGACAACACATGAAGAAGGAGAGGAAATAATTAAGCCAGTATAAGTTGATGATCTTGACAACTGAAAAATGTCTTCATCGATACAAATTTTTTTTGGATCAAACATTAGAACAGAGTCGAGGTAAATCAAGGTTACACCACAGTAGCCATGATGCAGTTTAAGGGCTGCATGCTTTGGAAATTGCCATCTAAAAAAAAAAAAGAATGTCCACTGAAGGCCACAAAGGTTGAATAATGTGCTGTTGAACTGACAGAAGAGCTTTGAACTGACAAAAGAGCTTTTTAGAGAACTTCCCATTTATGTCATCAGTCGCAGTTCTGTCACTTGGAAATGTTGACACCAGAAGTTTCTCGGCCATCGCTTAAGACAGGGGCAGGTATTCCATTCCCCATGTAGTTTATTCCAAGGAAAGGACACACCTTACCGTTAGCGGCCGCGTTTGATTCATCTCAGGCTGAGATATGGCTGCAGGGCATCTGTCATGTTTGCAAACCACCTGTCAAATATCACCCATGTCTGATGTGCTACGGCGCAAAGGATCCACCTGATAGTGCCGTCTCCGCCCATTAGAAAGAAGCTTGTATTTGTTGACTGTATTTGGAGGAGTCTTTGAAATAGGACAGCTTACATCATGCAGCCGTGACATAATTGGCCTTCAAATGTACTCTCCGCAGCTTGTGAAAATCAAAAATGTTTACTTCATTTTGTGGTGATGTATGCCTTACCTTGCAGGAAATAATGTAAGTGGACAGAATGTCATGTGTACTAGCAGGAATACCAACTTTACTGTTTTTATTCCTCATTTGGGCTACCTCAGTTTTTTGCCACTGTCATTGCTGCTGTTTGTATTTTCCATATTCATATAGCAGGATAAATAGGATAAATGTGCATCTCCTCCAATTTTGTTGCATTTTGGCATCACTGTTTGCAAAACTATGGTATATGCCACTGTACTGCATGCCCTGGTGCCCTGAAACTTTCCAGGCATGTTCAGTTAGAGAAGATATAGTATTACCAACCCTGCTAAATTTAAAAAAGTCCCAAAAATGTTTTCACGTGTACTCCACATGTGCCTATGAGCCGACAAATACGACAACCACAGTAAGAAGTGTACCAGGTGTGTGCATACAAAGAATGAGTGACAACCAATGCCAAGCACATGGTAGTGAACAGAAATCTTCATGTACACCTTCTGATGACAATATTTATGTCACAAAAACCCTCCTGGAGCTTCGTGCACTTGCAGTTACACAAAACAAAACATCCCAAATGAAGGAATTCCTTGGTTAAAATGTGTTATTTCTATCAGCATTGTTGCTGTAGGATTTATTATGCATGACATCAATACAAAATAGTTTGGAAGCCAACCTTAAACAACTCTCTTTTGATGCGGCCCCTGAGGAAATCTTTGACAAACTGGCAGTTTTCTGCTTTGTCATGAGACTCCTTTGTGCCCTCAGCTAACATCTCGGACAGGTCGTTTGGACTTGGATGAAACAGACAGAGAAGGAAAAGTAGACAGACATCAACATGTTAAATCATTACAATTTCTGATGTTTCGTAACAAACCGACAATGCTGGAGTTTATCTTCCATACCTGAGATCTTCATCATCCTCATCCACAATAATCCTGGGTCCTCCTTTCTTCACACCGTTGGATTTGGGCTCTGATGTCACGTTATTTTCCATTGTGTTGCTTTAATCAGAATGCTTTTTACCTAATGAGGGAGAAAGATGAAGACATGCTGATCAATTTAATTTAAGTACACGTTATAAGACCATATGTTGTTTCTGCAGATTCTTAAAAATGCATACCTAGTTGATAGGCTCAACTAAAACTATTAAACGAATCTGCATGGATTAAATGATTAAAAAAATGATATAAACTGTAATTAATCAATTACTCTTCCTCATAACAAACCCTCTCAGTCAGCTCAAAGATGTCAAATAATCCCTACAGTGTTTCATATTTCTCTGCTACATGATCAAATCACTTCAGGCAGGCACAAATTATAATTATCAAATTACTTATTTATTTATGAGCCACTAAAACTATCAATAATTAAACTATTGTTGTCCTATAACATATTAGTTGCATTATTATTGATGGATCATGAGAAATGATTGCAGTGAAACAAACAAAAACACCAATGAGACATTAGAGGGGACAGTTATAAAACTGACACTGCACGTCGTCAGTGTATGTAACCAGCTGGTGCCCTTACAACTTCATTCACATGCTGTTATTTTTTTATTTATTTTTTAAGTAAAGTATATATCTTTGTAAAAGCAAGCTCATGAAATATATTCTTACCGTGTTTTGTGGAAATTATAGACACTAATGTTTGTCTACCTCGCTAAAACTGTCTGCATTGCACGTCCCGAGACCGCAGCACGTCACGTCAAAGGGGAGGAGTCCTAGACGGGACAGCCAATCAGAGAGCTGCTAGAGGGAACGGAGCATGTGATTGGTTAAACATCAACTTTACAACCAATTATGTTTCATTTCAGAAAAGAGGCGAAGGCCTGTGTCTAATGGGAGGAACAGAGTGTGTGAGTTTTTATAACATCTATGAGAGGATAGAAAGAAAGGGCAGACTGAAAATATACAATATTTAACTTTTTCATGCATTAGATATTTGAAAAATTGTTAACAGTATTGAATTAAGATAAGATAAGATAAGATTGTATTTCTCCCTCAATGGGGAAATTCACTTTGTGCAGCAGCAGTAGTACACTCAACACACACATACTGTAGTTAGTTAGTTCAGTTAGTTAGTCTTTATTTTGGTCAACTACAAGCATAAAAATCAATAAGCAAGACAGTAAACATTTACAGATTTTTCTATTTATTTTGACCGAAAAGGTATGGGCTTGAAGCATAAAGCTTATCTTGCCCACCTTTTAACATAGTAGAATATACAAAAAGAACAAATGAAGTATCATGAGGCTACACAAAATAATAATAATAATAATAATGATAATAATAATAATAATAATAATAATAATAATAATAATAATAATAATAATAATGATAATGATAATAATAATAATAATAATAATAATAATAATAATAATAATAATAATAATAATAATAATAGCTCTGAAAACAGAAAGTGAAAAGATGCTAAAGAAACTGACAAAACCAATTTAGGTTGTCATTTCATCTCTTGCATGTGTATTGTGTCTATACATCAAATCCTACATACTATACATGCATATGTTCATACCGGTACATACCCACACACGGGCACACACACCTACACACAGGCACACACACAACTACACGCATACATGTGTACATTCTTCTTTGTTTGCTAATTCTGCTTCTATATAAGTGTCCATTACCTTTGTTTGAATAATAGCTTATATGCTTTTATTGAGTTTGCTAATTTAAGTTTGTTGTCTAATGAGTTCCACAGTTTTACTCCTAAAACGGATATACATCTGGCCTTTGTGTTTGTTCTTATTGTGTTTGTTCTTATTGTTGTTGTCTTAAACATGCAGGGAAATGGTAAAAAATTTAAAAAATATATATAATTACAAAATATAAACAGTATATACATTGGAATGAAAAATAAAAAGTAATGCAGTACGGGAAAGAAAGAAAAACAGTGCAAAAAAGGCAGGTAGGATGTGTATGAGGTAGACACTGGTAACTGGTGTAGAGAGGTGAAATATCACTAAACATCCTATGACAGTTTATTGTGAATGTTTGTTTTATGAGACAAACTGTTGGCATTTACATGTCAGTGCAGAAGGCCAGCACATTCATGCCTCCATCTGTTCAGAAATCATGTGCTTCTTTCTCTCTTTCTCTCTTTTCTCCAAACACTCTCCATTGTAACAAGCTCTTTAGATCAGCAGGGGTCACCAGACTCAATGTAAAGCACATGAATAGTAATTGAAATGTTTGAGGTGACAACCCGAAATCAGCCGGGGAATTATTTAGAGTCCTTCTTACATTTATGATATAACCACAGTTTAACGCAAGAAATTGAATGTTTTGTCTGGTTAGTTTCATTCCATCTTGAAAATAAAATCAGTTTTTTAATTTAAGGAGTAAAACACACTGCCACAAAATTAAGGATGGGTGAAATGTAGGGCTAATAATAAGGTGAGCGATTAAATGAATGAATGAATGAATGAATGAATGAATGAATGAATGAATGAATGAATGAATGAATGAATGAATGAATGAATGAATGAATGAATGAATGAATGAAACACATTTTGATAATATGTAATTGTGATCATGATTTCCTCTACAGCAATGATCTTTGAATGTATGAATGCATGAATGTGTGGTCTTTGAGGAGCACAGGTGGGCAGAGAAACCATGTTTGTCAAAAGATGTGTGGAAAAAATGAATCAAAGGCTGATATAACCACATGTCCAAGGATTACATTGGGAAACTTTTGTTAAGAACTACAATATAGAGCTATATGGCTCTAATAACTTAAAAAAAAACAAGATTGGAACAGAGATGAAAAGGACTGTTGAAACTTGTATATATATATATATATATATATATATATATATATATATATATATATATATATATATAAAAACAACCAACATTTATGGAGTTGTAAAAGGAGTTATTTACACTTCTGTGAAGGCAGCATTAATGCTGAACAGTTCCTTGATAATGTAGAGCACAGATACTAGCTTCATGATGACATTCTTTTCAAGAACATGGGTGCATTTTCTTTTAAATGGGACAATGAAAAACCACATCCTGCAAACATTACAAAGGCAAGGCTCAGGAAGATGAAGGTACAGTGCTGGAAAAGTCCTGGCGCTTTCCTAATATAGAATATGTGGAGAGTTTTAAAACCAAAGAAAAGCAGCAATGTTTAACAGTGTGAAATAACCCCCTGCACGAAAATAAGACCTAAACTGCTATATCATTTTGTGTCTTCAATACCAGAACACTCAGAAGGATTCGCAATATTACAACGTGGTAAACACATATTACCCAGTAAAATCAATCAGTTGGGGCTCAAGCTGTGTGTAAGTAAATGAAAATCATAGTAAATTTAGAAACCATGCACTGAAATTTTTAATTTGTTCTTTTAAGGTCCCAAGATTTTTTTTTTTTTTAAATTGTGTACCAGTTTGTAAGTTAACCAACTTTCTCCCCAGTCACCAAAACCATTCACAAGAGACTCTTCACAACAACACAACAAGTGCAAAGTCCTGCTGCGGGACCAATAGACAGTGCACCGGAAACCTATGGATAACATGTCACTGTCATAATTAGTTATGTCCTTCCATGACCCGTTGTTACACTGCTGCACTCGTAATCCATACACCTGATATAGCCACGAGATAGGGGTCTGTTTTTGTAGGTGTAGTCACACCCTGGACAGAGAATACCCTTAGTTCACCTACAGGCTCCCTGAAGAACACAAACAAAGGAACAAAGGTACTGGTTTTGAGGTTGTTGTTTTGTTTTTTCTTCTCCTCTATAAAACCTCTGTGTATTGAAAGGGATTCTGGCAGCTGCAAGCACTTCTTTCATGTCTCGAGGGTCAGGGAGCTCTGCTTGATTGGAGGAAAACCCCAATTCTAGTTTTTTGCTGCTCTGCTCCAAAGAGTCTCGCACCGAACGTCCCACCCTCTGTTTGTTTTTGTCATTGTTAATAGCTGAGACGAGCTTCCTATGATCAACAATATTACATTGACCTCGGCTCGTGATTTTGTCTTTATATTCAATACAATTTCCTGTGTTTATGAACATTTTGGCCGCGTTGCTCTGAATCATTAGTCAATAACAATATATAGGAAAGGACGCGCAGCTTTTATAACTGATGTGTAATACTCTTAAGTATGCCTAGCCAGTGCCGTTTGCCAATGGGTTATTTATTACTATGCGGCAAAGAGAATGTTTCTGTCTGTTCAACTAAGACCGTTGCTCCCAGGGGGGTTTCATGGCGCTGCTGTGATCAACTGTCCAGCCATGCCAGAGCCGGTTAGTCACACATGTATCATGTGGGTAGTTTTTTCCTTTATATTGTTTACTACATTCCAGATTGTTTTTGGCACATTATTTTGGATATTTATTGCACGAAGGGGAAACCTTCCTGGCTGTGAAGGATTTCCTCCTACTTTCAATAATAAAAAGGCGTGGGCTGCATTCACCTTGAGCTGAATGCATTTGGGTTTGGTTCAGATTTTAGGTTATTTGGGGATATCAACAACAGTGTGACTCTTGATGTTTTGTCATTTTGTCCTTGTGAGTTATATTTTTATTTTAATTACTTAGTTTTACAAAATACCTGTACTTGCTTGAGATTTCTCTTGTCCCCCTTCCTCTCACAGTCCTAAACCATACATATTAGGTTTATGCAGTCCTGTGATGGGCTGGAACCTGCCTAGAGTACCCTGCCTCTTGTCTGCTGAAGCTGGGATAGGCTTCAAGCCCCTTCACCTGGAATACGATCAAGGTGCTTGGAGAAATTTCTGGAAGAATTCAGTTCTGAGCTTGATAAGACTGATATATCCCTACGTGACTGTAGAAGTTTCACTGTCATTATAACGCATTCATCCAATTGTCACATCCCTGTACAATCTAACACAGTCTAACTGTATAAACATGCAAAAAAGGAAAGTGCATCCTCTTTCAGTTCTAAGGTTTTTTTTGTCAGGATGGAACAAAATAAATAAATAAATAAAATCAGTGCCAAAATAAACTGACACGGGCAAAAGTATTTAGGTGCTGCTTGTGAATTCCTGTAAAACCAAAATATATTGTCGCCGGCCTCAAAATTATGGCCGTAGTCCTATTTTTCTCAAGTTTTCCAAAAAACTGAAAAAAACGGAACCAAATATTTGATCAAGTTTATCCCGTTTTTATTTGGCCTAAGTGGCATTTCTGTGCCCTATTTGGGAGAAATGTGTTGTACTACAACTGCAAACAAGGATAGGTACATTTAAATGACTAATACAGATTTTTCTTCTCACCTTTTGCAGTATATACAATACAATAAGTGTGAAAATGACCTGCAGCTACTGGCTACACTTTTCTGATTTACAGTCACAGAGAGTGGAAAGATTTGCATCCCGGTGGGCTGTTAGGGGTGGCAGTATGAAGGTTGGTAGCCATAAATCCTCGTGGCTGTGGTGGCCAGCAGAGAGTGTGTTTAACCATGGATCGGGTTTATAATTGGAAACATACCTCACTGTATTTGCCTGCAGGAAGCAGCCCGGGCCTCTGTGTGTGTGCAAGGCTGCAGGCTAACAAAGAGAGGAAAGTGGATACATGGAGCAGGCATTCGATGTGATCACAGTGTGGTATTTGAGCGCTGCGATCACCTCGTTAGAATGTGCAGGTGGATGGAGGACAGGACATAGAGAGCCTATAAGACAAGGCCATGAGACAGGGGACCAAGTAGTCATTCTTTCACTATGTTTCAATAAGATGCCATTAAACCCCCAGAGGTCAACTCTTAGTCACAAAACATGAGCTGTGACAGGTGAAATTAATTTCCAGCTCATTAAAAGTATGTCCTTGTTTTATATGCATTTGTGAGATTTATGAAGAACAAGAGTTTTGTGACTAGAAGGGACATTTCAACATTTATTGCTTTTTACTGGAAGCAAAAAAAACAGAACTTGTCTGTGACATTTATCAACCCTCCGCATGACTTGGTCCACGTGGTCTCCGAGGGAATCTAAAACACTTAGAGTTGACATAAACTTAAAGTTTGATTATAAACCGTGTGTATTAAGGGAATTAATGTAGTGTAAGTGACACAAGTAGTTTATGGTTCAAACTCCCTGAAAGTTGCAGCCAGTCCAGTCCAGATCTGTCATGCTGGGAAAACCGGAATCATTAGGCATCTAAAACCCCATGTCATGCTTGAGTGGGAAAACATGTTGATTTACCTTTTTCCAACTGAGCATATACTTCTTATATAATCCTGCCTTTAAAAAAAAAAAAAAAAAAAAATATATATATATATATATATATATATATTGTGGCAGGGTGGAGGTGCAGCCACTCAGGTTGATGGGGCCCACCTGTGCCCAATCAACCTGAGTGGCTGCACCTCCACCCTGCCACATATATACATATATATATGTAGTCACATTTTTACACACTGTCAGTATTTTTGGAAACAGTTTTGTGGTTGCACTTATACACTCACTGGCCACTTTATTTAGAAGACCAGGTGTACCTAATGAAGTGGCAGGTACAGTAAGTGTATGTGCACGTATCCTCAATTAAACATAAATATTTGTTCGTCCATCTAATATTTTCTGAATGCTAATCAAAAAAGAGCTGGTAATATGTTATACATGGCATTCTCTTTCTTTGTTTGATCTAAAACCAGACACCCAGCAGAGCGAGGTAAAAGTGAATACCAAAGGGCTTTTTCCTGTAAAGGAAAATGAAAATCCTGAACAATGAGAAACATGCTCTTTACAGCCCCTTAAGTTTTGGAAAACATGCTGACACTTTATTTTTTCTTTTTTGTTCTTTCAGTGAGGTATCCTGGCAGCGCAGAACAAATCCAGACAAAGCACTCGCCAAGGAATGTGTATAAAAAACACAGAGAGAGATAGAGATTCACAAGTTGACCCTATGTTTTTTCCAGTAATAGTAGGAGGGATGTGTTATGGGGTAACACAGGGTGAGGTTGTGGGACTCTGACAATGGACAATGGGTAATCCGCATCACAACATCCATTGTGTACATGAGTGAAATGTCTGCTAGTTTAATTCATGGAGTCCAAATATTCCCGCCTTTGAGCTGGACCCAAGATTGCGTTTTTCTTTTTTTTCCCAAACAGCACAGCATTCTTTCACTAGGGAATCCACAACAAAAATGTCCCATTTCTGAGACGTTTAAAATTTGATTTAGTGGAAATAGAAAATGCCTACTCAGCACAAGACACTCAACTCCAGTTGGATTTTGTAATTCCCAATGGCCTTGATTTATATATATGTTCACTTTGACTTTATAAGGTCAATAAAATGCTCTGAACACATTCAGTTTAGGTCCTCTACGAAACATGGCAACACAGCACTTTTGCAGAGAGCCAAGAAACATTATAGATGAAAATGGACACTGTTAATTGTTTGCATCATTGCTTGGTTATCTCCTTCTTTGAATCCCCCTTCAACAAGGACAAAACACACACACACACACACACACACACACACACACACACACACACACACACTCACACACACACACACACACTGAACCCAGCATGCAGGTCCTGTTCTCACACCGGCCTACAGAGAAAAGCCTGGCGGGCCACGCTGTGCATTTGAATTCTTTGAAAGCGACGTCTCACCCAGTGGGGAGGGTTCCTGCAGAAAAGAGGAGAGCGCCTCGAGCTCGGCCTCAGAGACTAATACAGGATGAAAGGAGGAAGACTACTTTGCTCCCAACAATATATCCCAGTGTTCCCAGTGGCAATCCAAATCTAGTTTGACATGCAAAAAGCCCGGTTCCCCATTAGGCCAGGTGTCAGATTGGCATTAAGGAGACCGATTGTCTGATTAACTGTGTTTACCTTGGCCACACTCATCAGACTGACGGTCTCCACTTTGTAGCTGTTGGGGATTTCCTCAAGGTTAATCTCATCAATGATGAACAATGCCACATAAATGCACGAGAGAAAGAGGTGGCCGGAGGGTGTGGGGGTGGGATGAAGTGGAGTGCTGGGTGCCCTCTGGGTGCTGAGTGATGTAATCTGGTCCATTATTGTAGCACTGCCACTCGTGGCTTCAATTACTTACCTTGAATAAAGCACAATGTGCAAGAAAGGAAGTCCGTGTTTTGATATGCATCAATGGCTGGCAGGTTTATAGCTTGATTGTATCGTTATCAGCAGCTCCATTGTGTCAACTACAGTTTATGAGACACCATACATAGTGTGTGCTGTACATACAGTAAGAAAAGGCTGAGTTTTTCTATATAGAATAGGTTAGAAAGTGTCCTCCCTTGTTATTTATTAGCTTACCTTGAATAGGTCATGCACTAAGTCAAGATACATGCTGGACCACACTCTGAACCACCTCGGTTGGTCTGATGATTTTGAACTTTAACATATTTCTTTACTCCCTCTATTTTTCATACATGGCAAAGTGACTGTACAGACATTTTCATCCATTATTCCTTATTTTCCTTGTGAATAATCTTGCAAATTATTCACAAGTTTGGATTTCTAGAACACACTCATATTTTGTTCATTCAGTCAAAACTATTAAAATTCCATGATCTTTTAAAATATTATACGTCAATAATCCTATTTAAAGCATTCAACAAATTACTACCAAGTAACATACAAGATTTTTTTTCACAGTTCAAGAGAGAACTTATAATTTGAGAGGATATTGTGATTTTAAAATACCTAAAGTTCAAACTACTCGTAAAAGTTTTTGTGTGTCTGTATGTGGTGTGAGACTTTGGAACAGTCTGGATATCCAACACAAGCAATGCCAAAATATCCACAGATTTAAATGGCTATATAAACACATGTGCTGGTCAAATTTTAAAGAGAGTGGGTGGTAACACTATGTTAAATCAACTTCAGTCTTGAAATGTTTGTGTAATTGTTGTTCCTCATTTAGTAAGTATGTATTGTCCATTACCTTCTGGTACTATTGTTCTGACCATCACTGACGTGTATGTATGTACTATATGTATGTACTATATGTCCACGTCCATTATGTCCATTACCTTCTGGTATTGTTGTCCTTACCATTGCTGGTATTTATTAGAAATATAAGTTAACGGTGTATTATAAATATAAGTTAACGGTTAACTGTCACCCGTGGTGACAATATATATTGTTCCTGGATTTGTGCGCATTTGCGCGCATTGTGGTCATGAACTGCATCTGCATTTCATGACCACAATGTGTGTAAATTTAGGTGAGGTGAACTGTAGAATAATCTTTATTATAATTTGATATAGGTCTTTTGTTCATTGTTTTGGTTCAAATGTTGAGACAGGAGGAAGCCTTAAAAAAAAAATCTGTCAAGTTGTTAATGAGAAACAGGGGTGGGATTAAATACATTTTCTTCTTCCCACTCCCTTTCGAGTGTTAACAAGTTAATTTGTATTTTGAACCTGCACCTGATAAACCTGATAAAGGTATTTGTTTAATTTTCTGTACGCAGGTCACTTATGTTATGTTGTATTGCTCGAAATAAAATATGAATTGAATTGAATTGAATTGAATTTACTGAAGTTCCTATTACAACCACATAATTTTCAATAATCAATCTAAAAACACAGAGGACTATCTAGAAAGCCTTCTTTGTGCTGCTGCATGGCCATCATCACAAGAGTTGTTACCCTACAAATATATCATCATGATTCCAAGATGGGAGACGAGGAGAACATGTACACTTCTGGAAGTCCTATTAATAATTACTTTTTTTTGTCACTTTGTGAGAAACATATATATGTTCATAACACGCTTTATATTATATTTATATTATATTATATTCATGACTGCGTGGACACTGTGCGGAAGGACAGTAAGGTAGGAACCCTGGACACGTCGCCCATATACAATATTCATGGACTCGTTTGCTCGTCCCGGCAATTTAAAATCGACAATTGACTCAACATGCAAGTAGGTGGACTATCTGAAACGGGCATGCGGAGAATATGCAAACCTCAACAGAGAAAGGACAGAGCAGATATTAAAACTCAGCTGAATGTGATTCTACATTTAAAAAAATTCATTTTTGCTGATCTAAAAAAAAAAATGTTTTAAATGCACACATGCCCCTGCATCATCATTAGCTTTCCTTACCAGAGGCTAAATCTAAACAAATGTGGTTTAATGAAACTATACTATACTATACTATACTATACTATACTATACTATACTATACTATACTATACTATATTATATTATACTATACTATACTACTTGAAAACCAAACATTTTTAATCTGTTACAGACTCAGTTTCCGTTTGTATAGATTTGAACTAGAGGAGAAAAATCAAAAGTCAAAAGATAAACAACTGCAAGTGTTTGCACAGACGGCTGTCTGATACACTGGTCAGAGCTGGTCATTGACGTGGATGCAGCTCTGTTGTTCAGACTAATGCTGAGTCTCTGTAACCTGGACCCACTCTCTGTCTCTTTTGCTGTCTTGCCACCGTTTCCACCTGTGCTCATGCTTGATTTCAGGAGGGAAGTTTGTTGTCACCTGTAGCGGAACGTCACTGATCACAAATCCTTTTATATTAAACACTGCGAAAAAGTCCAGCCCTGCATGTCCCACCTGCATATTCTAACTAGGTGATCACTCTGTCAAATTGTCATCCCCGCTGTCGTCACCCTCCAAACTAAAACTGCAAGGCCCAATCTCAATACTCCCCCTACTTTTCTTGACTCGCCCTTCTTTTCTTCACTCGCCCTTCTTTTCTTCCCTACCCCCTAAAAAAGAAGGGGGAGATTTTAGGGCACTTGAGATCTAGGGCACTTGGCCCAGGTGCCTGTCCCAATACCCCCACTCCCTCTCGTCTTCATCCCTACCCTGATCAGGAAGCTGAGAGCCAAAAGTTGTTTTAATTTCAGCTGTAGCGCTGTTAATATGGCACTTTATTAAGTTTTAATATTTTTTCAGGCGTAAAAGTAACCTTTAAGATCCTCAACCTGGGCTCAGTTTATCCAAATAACGCCTGTTAAGAAATTTGACTCGACGTTTTCGGAGATGAGAAGAGAAGCCCCGGGGAGCAGCAGCAGCTCACAGCCCGAGTACAGACGTGTTCGCCAGGTCAAGCTGCTCCGTCGTCCCGGGAGAGAAACCTGAAGCTCTGTTGAGAATTACGCTGGCTGAAATAAATCATTTAGGAAGATGTTGGTTTAATAGATGAAATCGTAGCTACGCCTGTTAAGAAATTTGCTCCGAAAATTTAGAAATTTCTGCCTGCCGGCTCTGGAGCTTATGGGGCCGTGTTAAATCGACGCAGAGCCTTCGGCGTAGGGTACGGCGTACGGCGCGCGTCGCCACGTAACCTACGCCGTAGGCTCTGCGTCGATTTAATGCGGAACCATAAAACAGCTCCGCTATCTTCACTTCAGCTTTATCTGAAAGTGTGTAAATTACCCAGATAACAGCTTTGTGGTTTCTGAAAACTATTATATCAGAAACATCCAAAACAAATCTGACGAGTCACAGGATTATTTCTCTCTATTTCCCACAAAAAAATGGTTGCTCCCTTGGTCACAATCTGAGACGAGTCTGCCTGTTTGCCCTTGGTCGGCGAGTCAAATCGACGCAGAGCCTACGGCGTAGGTTACGTAGCATACGGCGTAGGTTACGTAGCCTACGGCGTAGCTTACGTAGCCTACGGCGTAGCTTACGTAGCCTACGGCGTAACCTAACAGCCTTTACTCCGGCGCAATTCTTCGCGAACAACGGACAAAAAAGGGATTCACTGAGTGAATATTATGAAAGTAAAATATATATTTCTCGCTAGAAATGTAATCAAAACGCATTCTTATGCAGAAAATAACTCAAAATATGATTTATTCACTAAGAAATGTCCGCCATGTTTTTTTTTTGGATTCAGTCCGCAAATGACGAGGAAAGCATTCTGCGAAATTTTTATAACCCCTCGCTCGCGAAGTCAGCATGTGAAATCACTCGATGTAAAGGGGCTATTTTCAGCCCCTCGCCCTCATTATGCCCACTCCCCCTAGGTGAAAAGAGGAATTGGGACACCACTACCCTCACGGGAATGCGCAAAATTTAGGGGTTGTGAAGAACACGAGGGCGAGAGGGAGAATTGGGACGGGGCCCAACAATGCTACATTCAGTTTTGTTGCATTTTACTTTACAGGCCTCGTTCACACAGCCAGATCGTTCTGCCTTTGCAGTGACTTTATTCAGGTCTGCTGTCAGAACGCCTCTAGCAAGCAAGCACAAGATGAAAACCCCAAATCTTTTACTCTAAATGGGATATAATCAGTGCAGATAAATACTTTCATGCTACTGGGAATTAAACTATACCCAGGTAACTCTGTTCAGTACTATGATGCTGTTAGTAATGGCTTGTTTTTACGTTATAATCACAAAGAAAGCACAACCAACTGCATACCTCATCTTCACTCTAGCTGAAACAATTTGAAAATGCTGGTCTCTGTCAGTTGAACTGTTGTGTGGTCTGCTGCTGAATAATAATGGTACAAAAGACAACTGAGAAATGTCTAAACCTGCAACCCATTTTCCCATTTTATGAAATAATAGAGGGGAAGAACAGTTGTTGGCAACTACCCAACCCAAATGGTGCACCAGAAAACCATGAAATTGTTGTAAAAGTGATCTTTCTCATTGTAAAAGTGTTTATTTTACCTGTAAACAAGCTCAGACCCATGTAGGAATCTGACATTAGACATCAGATTTCTACAGACACAGACATGTCTGACATTTAACAGGAGTGTTGCTCTTGGAACTTGAAGGAAATTGTACTGGAAATGCGTGACAGTATGCTCACATTACACTCTTCGTCGCGAAAAGTACTGTTCTCAGAGTCAAAAGACCTACAGCATACTGCATGAAAATAAAGTTATTTGCTCATTAGCATTGGCATAAACAAAAGCAAGGCAGCATAACCGCAGAAACAAGCCTTTTTTACTTTGAAGCAGGCAATTTCCTCTGGATCTAATTTACCCATTGTTTGACAGTTATAGCCTTCATTTCAATATTAAAGCACTTTAAAAATGTTTTGTCCTTATTAAGTTAGTTGGTTTGTCAATATTTCCTGGAAAATGTGAAATTGCTTAAAGATAAAACAGGACTTAATTGTTGCAGTAGTCATGATATAAAGGAGACCTATTATGGCATTTAATGTATATTTTAAACAGGCCTTGAATGTCTTAAAAACAATCAAAAGCTTGTTTTTTCTACATAAATTAGAAATTCAGCCTCTGGGCCATGTCTCTATTTTTACCGCTTCTAACCTCCTTCTCTGTGAGTGATTCTGAGGGGAGGGGACGCTATGATAATGAGGCTCTGTGCTGATTGGCTGCCTGAATGAGGTGTAGCAGGTGTTCAGCGAAAAAAAATCAATTCCATTGCTTTATTTTTTTTGTATTGGACTGTCCTAACTGGCGGGGAGTTTAACGGTTTCAGTGTGGACAGAGAACGTCCGATGTCACGCAGCTCGACGCGATAGTCGGCCGCTCGAATGCAGTTACACGGTGTAAATGGATCTTAGAGCCTGAATTACGGTTCTGCGTTAAATCGATGCGTACCCTACGCCGTAGGCTCTTCGTTGGTGTAACGCGGAACCATAAATCAGCCTTTAGTTACCTGCAGAGGGATCCGGGTTCCCTCGTCTTCACACTAATTCACACAGGAAGATTTAATTGAATTCTAAACAGGTACACCACAGTTATTTACTCCGATTCCTCATCATTTCATTTCTTATGTTACAAGACAAATGAATCATGTTAACTGTAAAGAAATCACAACACTGAATTTTCACAAATGACAACTTTATTGTTAAAAAAAATTAAATAACATTAGTTGTATATAAATAACATGTATGCACTATTGCTGGCTCAAGGAAGGGCCGTAGATTTCTTCTGAAGGTGTCGTTGAACAGCTTCGGGTGCATTGCTTGGAAGATCTGAAACCATAAACGGAAGAAAAATGTATTACTAATAGAGCTCCGGTGTTACCTTACACTCCGTTAGGGAACACCGGAGCACCGGAGCTGCTCACCGGTCCGGTCCAGTCTGGTGAGTGTCCCCGGTGCTCCGGATCTAAGCTAAATACTTAGCCCATGCAAAGATCATACTTGTAAACAAATATAAATAACATAAAAAAATAACGTCACTTACCGCTGACTTGTGTGCAGTTGCCGGGTCCGTTCTGTTGGTACTGATCCTTTTATGAGGGTAAACGTCGATGCAAAACCTAATTTTGACTGTCCCTCGTTGTTCAAACAGCCACCGCTTCCAAACAATGGCGGACGCTCCCGCCGGTGGAGTTAGTTGTGGGCGTGGTTTCAGCAGCGGAGGCCAAACCTCCGCGCCTATCGTGACGTCACGATAGGCGCAGATTCTGAACTGCTCGTAGAAGTCACATGACACTGGAAGGATCCTCCGGGCGGGGTGTACAGACCCTGCAGAATTTGGTAGCTTTCTTCCTGCTCTATGTTGGCAGGGTGAGGGGAGACCACATTATATAATTATTATTATTACATAATAGGTCCCCTTTAAGTCTCTCCAGAGATTCCTTGTAGAGGTTTATTGCTGTGGGCGGGAAGGATCTCCTGTAGCGGTCTGTGCTGCAGAAGATCTGAAGAAGCCTCTGACTGAGGACACCCAGAACGTTTACATTCACGAACAGAAAGTCAAATTGTTGCCTTAATCCGACCGATATCGAATTTTTAAAAGCCATGTATACACCTTAGCCGAGCTGTAGTAGAACCGAACTGAAGCTCTGGAGATCGAGCTGTTAGTGCCAGATGATGCAATCCTACTGTAGTTCGAATTAACTGACTGCCCCGGGACCCCCCCTTCTGGAAGTGATGACACCACGAAAGCCAGAATATCAACACAGCAGGAAAAGAAGAAAACAAACAACAAAGTAGGAACCGGAAGAACGCCAACGCTAAAGTGCGTGTAGCACCACCTTGCATGGTGGAGTCGAACGCACTTCACTCAATAATCGATAGTCTTCTCGTGCATGTATACTTGGATTTCTCGGAAACTCCAATTAATTCTTAGCTAGATTGTTGCCAATAGCTTGATTTAGATGTGCATATAACTGCACTGACTGTTGCTGAATCACTGTGTTGTCTTTAGTTTATGAAGTATCCTCCTCTGCACAATCAGCTCCAGAGGCTCCAGAACCATCTCCAGAACAGAGCCAGGCTTCTTTATTAGTTTATTCAGTTTCTCTAAGTCACTGGGTGATGCTGCTCCCCCAACAGATGACTGCAGATGTGCTTGTACTCTCCATGACAGACTTACAGAAGAAATACAACATCTTGCTGCAAAAAGTCTGAGGGAGAGTATTGAGGGAGACTTGACCGGCACTACAAGTGATCTACAACACTGCAATGCTTGGAAGCACCAGCCAAGGCTGGCTTTACTCTTGGTGACAGATGTATTCAGCTCCCTAGTGGTTTCCAAGGCTTTCCCTTGATGGGCAATCCTTTGATTTGCTTTTCTGACTGTTGCCAGTCCTCAAATAGTCTTTTTTGGTCTTTGTATTGCCATAAAATATGTTGTATTTTTATTTTTTTTACAGCTATGCATCGTTGTTAAGCACCATCAAGTTGGCATCCAAACCTCTTCTCATTTGTTTCCTCACTTGTCCCCCTTTTGAGCCACTTTATTTGTGATGTTTATCATCTTTCTCCATCACTCACATCCACTGGCATTGTTATGTGTCTCCAGTGGTAAAAGCCACCTTCAGGTTGCTGGCACCACACCACCAGCTGTTGCAGGTCTAACAGTCAAGGTATTTAAATGTCTTCTTCATGTATCTTATATTCAGAGATCCTATACTCAGATCCATGTGATAAACACTCTGTGATTCATAAAGATACAGTTGCATGAGCAGGACGGTCTATGAACAAGACTGAATGGAGGAGGGATTGTAGTGTTTGTTAACAATAGATGGAGTACTACTAGATACAGTTACTGTGATGAAGGGTCTCCACTCCCCACAGACTAAATTACTGGTTATAAGTTTCTGTTTCTGTTGAGTTTATATGTGTTACTTCACAATGTGGTCAAGTAACAATGTTACGTAAGAAGTGCAGTAGTTGCCAAGCTGCAAGCAGAACACCTCAGTGATTTCATAATGAACTTTGGAGATTTCAAACAAACCTCTCCGCTACAGTTTTGAAGTGAATAACTATACACAACAGCACTACAGTCAGCAGGACATAATTATAGAATGACAAACATTTTGTGTTAGCACATAAAACTGAGTATGGTTTTGAGAACGTCAAATGTGCCTCAGATTTTCACCAGATGTCATATAATGTTATCGAGGGACTTCCATTCCCTCAATGTTTCATTTGGCTTTTTGTGCGTGCAAACGTGTAAAGTAAAAGTCCACACCAAAGGCAGCTTCTCGCTCCCACAGAAGACACCACTATGAGGCTGCCCGAAATGCCTAATTTGTAATCTGACTTGATGACACCAACACGTCATACTCTTGCATAAAGTTTGCTGAGTTTGGACAGGGCATGACTGCCTGCCGCACCCTCACACCACGAGAAATAAACTGGTAAATCAGACCAAATCAGGCCTTGTAGGAGGGACAGTTAAATCAGAAGGTGACAGTATGATGAATGGGGATGCTAAAAAGTCCTACGTGGTGCCAGTAGATAGAAAAAAACTCCAGAGTTCAGTCTCAATACTCGCATATCTAGAGAAATCAAATTGTCTGCCACACAATGATTCATCTTTTTAGTTTTTCCCAGCGTTAATGACTGTGCAGCTGATTACGCCAAAAAACAGACAAAAACAGATCCTCATGTTGAAATGAATACGTCCATGCTTTTCTTTTTAGACAGCAGTTAAACCGCAGTAACTCTTTACTCTTATTCCCCCTCTATCAAATGAATCAGTTGAAAAATTACTTCACTGCATTTTATTTCTTCATCATCCCTCCCAAGGTCAACCACGGCCTCGAAGAAGAAGAATATCGAGGTGACTCATAGATCCTATAGGAACAGTCAAAGTCTTTAAGTTCCTCTCATATAGCTGCACACGTGATAGAAAGATTTGTGTCGCTATCTCGGAAAAAGATAATTTAATTATCCATACATACAACTATCCGTCATCACCACATCAAAACTGTAGGATCTAATTATGCAACTGATTTGAGGATGATAATGATTTAATGGGGTTTATTTTAGCATCTTTCAGAAATTGCGGTGAAAATGTATACTTTACTGGAAAACATAGAAATAGATTAGATTTGTTTTAGTGAGGGGTTCTTTTCAACCACACACTGATCGCTCTGCCGTTTTTTGGATGGTGCCGCTGGCCATTATGAGACCGTAGCTTCATTCTAAATGATGTGAAATTAAACAACGTTGATGCCAAGGTTTAAACATTGCTCTTGTTCACTGAAAGTTTTCCTGTATGCAAGTCAAGAAAAACTTGGGAGTGTTTTCAGGGAATCAGATAAAATCTTAGTGTTTCAGTCCAAGCTTGGGTTCCATTTGTTCGGCGGGGCCTACACCCTGCTGTAACTATCGGCCGGAGCCCGTTATTCATTATTTATGCTATAAGCTGGCAGAATGTTGCCTGGAATTTGCATCTGCCCACACATAAACATAGGTAGTTTGTGTGTGCAAGGCTCACACAATGCTTCACCTTTCATTCTTATAAAGTTTTCCGGCCTTTTTAATCTGTAAGGTATTTGTGGCACATTGACCTGAGCCTGGAAACGCCTCATAAATGATCTTGGAATGACTTAACTTGAAATTGAAGTTCACCATTCATAAAGTTAAACAGCAGAAATTTGGCTGGTGGTATTTAAGTTTTCCAGGCTTTTTAACTTTTACCCTTGTATAATCCATGATTAGCTAATCATGAGGACAGTATTCAAATACATAGCAGGTGATGCAGCCCAGCAGCTGTCAGTTCCCATCAAGCGTTAGAAACATCTCCATCTCCGTCTCTGTGTTCAGGTTCTGCTCTCTGCAGTAAGCATCACAGTTATGTCACAGTGCCGTCCTAATATGTTTGAGCTCAGATTTCATATAACAAATATTGTACTCTTTCAGCAATATTGCAGCATTCATCTCAAAGCTTTTTTCTGCTCTTGTAAAACACAGTGGATGCATTCTTTAGCACAGCTGTGACTCCTTAGTCGTGTGCTTATTTATTTTGGAAAGGAGCTTTTGAATTGCAAGGTACATAAGCTGAAAGATACCATTATTGTATCCTAAAATATCCCTGTCTCATTCTCTAAGACTCTGTGGCGCTGGGACCATCTCCCTTTGGGACTATTGGCTAATAACAGCATGCAATCAACAAGTGCATCACTTTTTTGTCATATTAGGGCATATCGAAAGAGGAGGGCCAGAGACAGTTCCTCCTCCAGATTCTCAGGCCTCGGCAGGTCTGTCTCAGTGGCAGAATAGACGGTTCCTGTGTTTGTGCCTGTTCCTGTCTCCCGCTGTCACCCCGAGGCGCGTCGCCATTGTTTCCGCTCAGAGCGCCGGAGGTTAAGACCGCTCTCTCACTCGCCCATGCTGTTTCTCTGTTCGACCTCCCGGCCGGGCAGAGGGAGGGGAGGTCGGAGAAAGCAGAAGGCGAGGCTCCAAACAAAGCTGGTTACACCTAAATGGAGCTGAGATACAGTCAGAGGGCTGCTGAGCTGTTGATTTTAGTAGTGCATGCAGTGCACTGAGCTCACTCGCACATGCACACGTCCACCTTTTGTTGTGCAGAAGGGGGATTCCAGGTTTTCTTGTAAACACTGCAGGTAAACAGACTCCATGTCTGGCACACCGAGATTACAGGAGGGTCACTGTATTCTTAGCTATTTTCTGCTGAACTCAGATGCATTGAACTTTGCTCGATTTACTTTACTTGGTCTTTGAATGTAAACATCAGTATATTATTCATGTCCAACCCATACATGTCACTCCTCAACATTTTTAAACTTCTACTCCCTTCTGTGTTTTCCTTCTTCTCTTCAGCTGTAGCTTCTCTTCTCTTCTCTTTTACTTTGCTATTTTCTTTGCATCCATCTTTGAGCCCTTTGGTGCTTTTTCTGCTATCTATATGAACTCACTGACAGCAGTGAGCTGTAACAATGTGAAAACAAGTATCATAGTTCATCTGTGCTGTAGTTGCTTATGCAATTGAGACACACTTCCATTTTCTAAATTTGACTCCTGGAGCCCAGGTGTCTCAGGTGAGAACTGGAGTATTTTAAACTGGCTGCCAGTCCGCCCGTCCATGACAGGGCTGTGCCAGGATGAATTTGCCTCATGCATGGCTTCTTTTTAAAATCACCAATCAACCTAACATGGGTGATTTTGACCTGTGGAAGATGGAGAATCTGGATCAAATCCATGCAGGGACAAAGAGATCACACAAACTCCTCATAGAAAGGCTTTTTGAGATGGAAACCGCGACGTAGTAAGGCGACGGTGAGATGTTCAGTTAAATATGCTCTCCAAGTCATCTGTTCAGACTTGCCAGGACAAATTTCTGCTTTCATCATCATGTTTGATGAATAGTATCTGTCTAAAACAGAAACAGATTTTTCTGTAGATAATGATTCCACAGAGCCCTTGTTCTTATGCAGATCTGCAGAATGAGGAACGTCACATTTATGAAGACTTCTCACCTCTTTAGACTGGTTAAATTGGGGTAATTTACACATGAAATTACCATGATATTTACTCTGAAATTTGCCTCCAAAACGTTCCTCATCTTTTTAAGACAAATCCAGTAATAGGACAATGGGTCATGCAACTGTGTTTTTGAAGGAATTATCCTGATTACTGTGTTAATGGAGCGTTACAGCCTGGCCAAAAACGCTGAAATCCTAAACCCATTCCTGCTTGTATCAATGTGACATCACCAGCACTGAAACCTTTATACAGTCCTATGTTCTAACCTTACAGAACAATGTATAACTTTATTTTGATGAAGAACAGTCCATTGACCACTTCTGCATTTTTGTCAATGCTTTGCACTTTACATCAGTCTAGTCCCCCCCGAACTGGTGACGTGTCAGGGGCGTATCACGCCTTTTGTCCATTGAAAACTGGAAACTATGGATGACCTAGTCCAGACTTGGATGGTTGTTCATTCATTCATTCATTCATTCATTCATATGTTCATTCATTTTCCAAACCAAGTCTGTCCCAGCTGTCACTCAAGAAGAGCTTTTTTGTGTTTATTTCTAGTAATATTAATGTTTTATGGCAGATTCCAGAACCAATTGCAGTGCATTCTGCCACCTACCATAACATGACAAGGGGGGTGGTAGTCTAGTGGCTACAGAGGTGGGCTTGGCTCTGGAGGACCCAGGTTCAAGCTCCAGAATGGCAACCAAGATGAATCACCTCAGGCCCCTGAGCAAGGCCTCAACCCTAATTGCTCCATGGTGTGTGTCTCAGATGTAAGTTGCTTTGGATAAAAGCGTTTGCTAAATGAGTAGTAGTAGTAGTAGACCAACTCAAGTAAAGACAGGAATAAATGCTCATCTAATACTTAACATTTCACACACACACACACACACGCACACACGCAACAGCCCAGAATTTCTTAACATGCACGTGTACAAAAAAAACATGTATATTGATGAAGTGAGCAATTTCCTGTGAAGCCAACGTACAGCATTGCCTTGCGGTCCTGCTTGGCGCAAAGGTTGTAAAACAGACAAGAGGCTGTAGATTGATTCCCAAAGTTCTGCCTTTAATCATCTGTAGGTAAACATCACGAAACTAAAACGACTTGGGCTCAAGTAATTTGACAGAAAATTGATTGCTTCCAGCAATCAGTTTTTCCACATGTGGCTGAAGGACTTGTCTTAAAGTACCATGAGATGACTTCTGTTGTGAATCGGAACTGTAAAAATAAAGATACATTGATTTCCAACACTTAGATTAAATATAAGGTGCCTTCAGTTTTTTTTAGCATTACAATGAAAACATCTGTTGCAGAAATATTTCCCCACTTTAGTGTTAAAAACCTGTCTGAGCTGCACAGAGACCTGATTCCAGCCCTGCCGAACACCAGCGACTGCTTTCCAGACCTCATTGCCCAACATAAATGCCTCACTAATCTCTCTAATGGTCTTTTTTGCTGAGCCTTGGGTTCAGCCAGGCTCCAAAATCTTGAGTAAAAAACATCCCAGAGGAGTGCAGAGCGTTAAGAGCAGCAGATGAATGACCATGAAGTGTTCAGCAATCAAGCATCGATGTCCACAGACAATCTGTGTAGTGTATGGCCACCCTGCAGGAATTATACCCACCCAGCCCTCCATCCATTCAACCTTATATTTTTCCTAATGCAAACAGTGAGTATAAACATCCTTTATCTTCCTCCACATCTCCTTTATTTTCTGTCCTCTGACCTTTCTTTTCTCCTGTGGTGTTATTTGCTCAGCTGGCAGCAGACGCCTGCATTTCAAACTACATCGACCCTCTAAGTCCCTCCTGGCTTCATATGTTATGCTGCTTCGACATCTGAAAAGCACTTTTCTATCTTTCAGGAACCGTATTTCATAATTATTTTTTTTTACACCATTAAAATACATCGCACTAATTTCACATAAGTTCATATATACATTTGTTTCGCTTAATACTGCAAAGATGATCACAAAAATGCTGCATTCCAGGACATCTCCGCGTAATCAATAACACAATTATAAACACTTGAGGGCATGTATGACTTTTATTTTTAATATATGACCATTAGACATGGTTTAAAAAGCATCTGTGATGCATCGCCGCCAACTGCAGGTAGCAAAGTCACACAAGTCACGAGCAGTGGCCGTGAAATCCAGCATTTTCCAGCTGAGATCAAGTTCTTAACTAATGGCTTGAGCCATCTGGTCTTTATAAAGGAAGGAAACACACCGCAAGCCTTATGTAAAGCCAGTGAGTTCACTGTCCACAACCTATGAGTTTGTCCAAACAGAGGCAAAGTGTTGGCGGTAGATTCCAGCCATGATAAAGTGGTTTGTTTTCACTATGACATTAGTAATCTCCTCTTGATCTCAAAGCAGACATGAGCAGCGGTGCAGCGTCTGTATGAAGAAGCCTGAGTGGTTTGCCTGATCAAATATACACAGATTCAGATGATTTCACCGCCTCTATCAAACGATGCGCAAACTGTATACAATACTGGGGCTGAAAAATGCTGCTAACAAAATACTGGTCAAATTGTAAGTGTGTGAAATTGGGTATTGTATTGTATTTTATTGGGGTAAAATGTAATCTTACCTTTTTAGTGCATTGGACAGATGTGCCTTACAGAAAAAGAAGCACAGCTTCATTATTGCTGAGTTAAACGTAGTTGTGTATCTTTTCAGCCACTGCAACAGTTGTCTTGATGTTGACAGTGAGCAGGGTTTTTTCCTGAGGCCTGTCCTACCACAACCCCCAGAATCCCTCAGCACTGGACCTTGGGATGGTTTACATCAACATAATAAGAAAAAAATTACACACACTCATATGTCAAACATATGATTAATCACTTGTATGAGCATTCTTTACACATGAAGATAAATACACGCTCCCACAGGAGGCTACATGTGTTGCAACACAATGAACCCGCTTTCCCATAAAACTCTCATCTCATTTCTAACAGCAGATCTGCTGGTCCGTGTCCAGGCTGCGTCTGACACAAATGGTGACCTGAACGTGATGCGTCTGCTGTCGGTGGATTTGAGTCTTTGTTTGAATAAAGTGGTTTTTGAGTTGACAGCAGGGTGCAGCTGCTCCCGAGGGACGCAGGATTAAAGGCTGCTGTGTGGGCAGGCGGCTTTAGCGAACCTGACTCTTCCAAGTTCACGGAAAAGAGACTTATGTTTTTTGCTTGTGATATTTTAAAGTCTGGTCGCCCCAGTTTGTTCATTTTATCCTTATTATACGTATTACTGATGTGATAAATTGAGGTTACAAATGACTTGATATGCAGGATATTTCATAGTATATTTTTGTAATCTCATTTAAGATCATTGACACGAGCTGTAACTCAGTCAGTAATAAGGTTAGCCTTAACACTATCACACATTTGGCTCAGCAAAGTAACATCCATATAAGTGATCCATGGGTTGAGATAGTGTAATGATGTTGCTGCTACTCATGATAACGTCACCCCCAAGGAGGTCCAGACATCAGGATCTAACGTCCAACTTTTTGACCATGATAGACACTTGCATATAGAAAATAATTCATCTGATAAAAGAATTCACTATGATCTGTGCCAGCGTCACAACCATGAAAGGTTATAAATAACCAGCATTTAGGTGTTTTGCTTCACAATACCATGCGCAAATGCAAATAAGACAGAACATTAACATCTTAAATGATACATATCACATTCATCTTGAAACTACATCACAAAATTAGACAGAAAAACAAACTGTAAAAATGAGTGCCAGTGGAAGGTTGTTTCATGCTATTCACAGGCTATTCTGACTAAAAGAAAAAGATTGTATTACATATTTCATATTGTCAAGGTTTATTCAACAATTATACCCTAATTCTTATCTGTTCTGTACTTATATTTAACTCTGTGTCAACCAACAAGCATATATTTAAACATTTATCCTCTTGGATTCAGCAATTATAAAGTAATTTATTTTGTCGTGTTAACATGATGGAAAGTTTGATTTGGCTTCTTGTTTTGTTTAGTTGACGGGTCCATGACAGGAGGCCATACTTACTTTGGCACAGCTCTCAGTAAACTGTTTAGTGCGTTGCTGTCTCCATTGGGCTTTAATTGTTAATATTCCTTTGAGTTTTTCTTCCTCTGCAGCTCTTGCTCTTTTGTCAGAAATGCACCTTGTTTGATTGCCAAATAATAACACATGTAAACATTAGTCTGCTGAGAAAAATGCAGTCATTACTTATTACACATGGGCGTAAGTGGAAAAATTAAACTGCACAGCTGTTCTTTTCTTAACTGTTCCCTTTATCAACCATCTTTTTCTCCATTTTCCTGCATTTTTTTCCACTTCCAGCACATTTTCCATACTTCTGTGTATAAATTACATGAGCAGATATTGCAGCATATAGGTCTCTAAGTACGGCTCACGTGTCTTTTTTTCTATGGCTGCTAAACTGAATTTATTATTTCTGTCTAAACTGTGGTCCAATCTGGTTGTAGCTCCAATGCTCCCTCTCATTCACACTGCAGTGTATTTCCAAACAGCCGGCGTCTAATTTGCTCCGTTTCTGTGGTCAACAGTTGCAAATTACAAAAGGCATAAAATCAAGACTAATGACTTTTTAACACAGCATGCCCCCCAGACACATCCCGCTCTCCGTTCACTCTTCGTCTGACATGAATCAGTGTGTAATTGGCCTGGGAAGAGGCGAGGACAGGACAAAAATCCCAGCTCAGTTCTTTGTGGTTTGAAAGGGCTGGTGGTTTACACCGTATATGTGGCTAGGCTAAGGCAGCAAAACAACTTTACTGCAAGAAACGTCTTTAGATCGGATGTCAGTAGACGTGTTGGAAGATATTGTTCTTTGTATTGAAAAGAGGATCGCTAAAAATTGTGTTTTTCTTACTCAAAGATGCCCCTGCATTCCTGGTGTCTTAGTTACAAATCACAATTTGAGCACCAATCAAAGATAGCTGTACCTGTTGATCTGTTTACAGTACCTGCCGAAGCCCAGTAAAACCAGCAAAGAAGGTGAAAGCTCTGGAAAGAACAGAGAATACAGAAGAAAAAGCTATGATGGATGTTGAATTCCTAGTGTTCAACGCAGCATAGTTAGATGTAATAAAGTCTACACACTATAAGTATCCTATGTAACACACAGTGCTCATATTAGTGTCCTAAAACAAGGAAACCTGACCCCCCCACCACCTCCACCCTCCATGCAAACACCTGCATAACAAGTGCACTCACCTGATGTACCTATATAGCAATTCTAATGCACAAAGAACAGCTAGTCAACTTATATGTCATAAAACCCAAGAAAAGTACTATGTTCACAGCTTGACAGGAACTGACACAGAACACTTTGGTTTCAGTAAAACAAAGAAAAACAAGAAACAGAGTCAGCTGTTGATAATATGTATGTGGCAGGGTGGAGGAGCAGCCACTCAGTTGATTGGGCACACCTGTGCCCAATCAGCCTCTCCACCCTGCCTGCCTTCATAAAGAGCAGCTGCACACCAGCAAGAGGTCTGCTGGGAGGAAGCTGCTGAAGGTGACGGCACGTGTGTCTTGGGTGAAAGAAGAGAATAAAGAGTTCCTGCACTAAACCCTGTGTCCTCTGTCCTGTCGGTCGACCCCTGTAGCACTAGCCTTGCTACAATGTAATACATTACATGTCCGTCAAAATGATGGTGAGTTCAGTGTTGCAGTCCAGTTCAAGGTTTACCCTTGTCTGATCCTTTGCTCAGTCATGCTGCATCCTGCTTCTTCTGGTAGCTCTTGCTACAGAGTGAATACCAGCCCAAGATTTTCTCTTCCTCGTTTTCTCCAACCTGTTCCCCCATAGTTTCTGGTGATGAACTTAACTCAGGTCACTGCTACTTTACCAGCTCTTGGCTAAAAGATACCAGCAAGCAGAAGTGACGCATTGATGTGACACAATAAGTGCCCCCTAACCTGAACTGCATGTTTTCAGTGCCTAAATATAACAATGAGACATTTTGCACAGTGACAGCAAAACTTACTATCATACCATCAGGTTTGTCTCTTGTTTGTGTATTAAGGAGCAATGTGTAAAGTGAAGCCAAAAACTAAATTCATACTCAACCCTCAAATCAAAATTGGGGCCGTATAGCTGCACAAAGGGAGCTGGTAAAACTCAACTCAGTAATCACAACTCATCTGACCAGCTGATTGCCACTGCACAAACTACTTGGCCATTAACTTATTTTATGTTGTCAAAACAATAGTAATTTAGCAGAATCCAAAATGATAAACTACTCACAGATCCACGGGAACACAAAAAACACAATTAAAGTCACCAAAGAAAGGACGTGGTAATCTTATAATGTGATGTTTGGTGTCCGCCTGATGTTAATTTCACAGTTTACATGGTAGCCTGTTTGGACCTCATTATGAGCAAGACCTCCTATCGTAAGTCAGTCACAACAAGGTTTATCAACAGTCACTTTGAGATAGTTTTTTTTTTACATTTGTTACCTTCGTGTAGCCGGAGATCACATTCATTATTGTTGAAACAATGCCGGGATCATTAGCTATCATTACGTTTCAGCATTGGTTTGATAGATATTGTTTGAGCAAACGAAAGGGCGCCAACATGGCGATCACTGGCTGGGGATAGCATCTAATTTTTATGTTTCCCTGACAGATCTGACTTGTGCATAAAAAACTAATATGTAAGTAACTTAAATAACTTTACCATCAAAAATGTTTAGCTAAACAAAAATCAGCAGCACTTTATTTACCAATCTAAAAGAAAAACGTTCTACATCAAACTTCAGTTCTTGACTGTCCAGGAGCTGTCTCCAGCGGCGGACAGCACTGTTTTCTTTTGCTTCTTAACACAGCTTTTTTCCTGCACCTGGTGATTGTGGTGGTGGCAAAGTTCCCTTCCCGAGCTTCAGCCACACGTGCTGACAAGTTCAAGTACGCCCACAAACCGTGAAACATTTTCATTTCATGATGTTGTACTGAGGCTGCTTTGTTGCTCACTACCGCCACACGTGGCATAAACTGGTATCACGTGACTGGAGGAAACGAAGCTAGTTCGCACGCTAACTCAGTAGATATCTCAGCAGTAGCTAGATAAATATTCATCAGTTGTGACATGACTGTACCTATTTCTTTTCAGCCTCTTGCTGTTTTAAGGTTTTTCTGGGATATTTTAAAGTACAATCTTATACATTCCTACAAGTTATTTAAAAGAGTAAGCATGCTACCTCTCTGCAAAAATCATGTCTGATATTTGTTGGCATGTCAACATTGTCATTGTCCGAATGTTTGCAATCACCTCAAAGGAAGATATGCACCTTCGGTGAGTCAGTGGCATGGCTCTCGTAGGATTAGTCTTAAGACCTTTTCACACTTTAGAAAAAACCCTGTTAACATCTGGTTTTTGTTTACTGCAGGAAAGGGTACAATGGGCATTAATTCCCAGGTCAAAGGACTCTACAGTAGTCACAGGACTTTATCACCTCCAGGAGTGATGAAAACGTGACACCTCTATATGTCATCAGAGTTTCCCCTCACTTTTAGCGTCATCATGGTGGCTTTCCCCTCACTGGTATGACCTGAGGAAAAACAAGACAAAACAGTCACTCCATGTCCCGCCAATAAGCACTGCTCAAACATGACTCAGACAGATACAAGTTGGAAAAGTTAGATGAAATAAAGTAAGCAGCATAACCTTGTCTCTGGCCGTCATGCAGCCTTTCAGCGTATTATTTCAGCGCTTGTTCACCAGTAATATCAAAAATAACGAAAAAAAGACACATGTACACAAATAATGAGAAAGAAAAAAAATCCTTTTTTTAAGGAAGTCCACTCTTGTGAAAAAAGAGAAAGAAATAATCAATTATGCGTGTAAAACTTTAAATATTAAGCAAGATTGTCGACATTTCACATACTGTAACTGATTTTATCTTAAGAATATCAAAATTTGCTTTATGTGATTTTTTTTTTTTTATGGTACAAGACAGGAACGACTGCAGTAGCATCCACTTCGGCCAGAACAAACAACACTTGAAAGTGCAGTTGATAATTCCCAGGAACCACACTTGATTACTGACTTGTGACAGGCATGGAAACAAACTCGTAAAATCATGTTAAAAATATGTGCACTACAACGTGAATATTCCCCTGGAGGTATAAGATTCATGATTACAATCAGATGAGCAGAGAACAACTGCAGGCCGTTTGTTAGACTATAGAACATTTCCAGGATCTGCTTTTTCTCACATCTGACATGTCATGAAACTCTCAACATCAAAAGCTGCTTTATCAACCAACACATAATGTGTGTGTATAACTCGTAATACATAACATAAATAATTACATCATGCATATTTATCACTGTAGCAGCTTTTATCCTCAATTTTCATTTAAAATGTATATTTTAGTCACTCTTCTCTGCTCCCACCTGATCAGTTCATCTCCTGAAGTTAAGAGTGCTCCATGTGAGGTGGCGGGGAGCAACGTGAAATGCTTACGATTATACCAGCTGTTTACAAATGACCATCAGCCCATGCGCCGAAGACTACGCAAGGAGTCGGGGAAAGCACCACCAGTATATTTAGCTTAGTGGCCTCTTGTGGCCCTCTGAAATCACCCTGCAGACATCCTCCGCTCGTGTCTATTCATCATGGTTTGATGATTGTTCTGTTTATGTTGTTTTCTCTAAAGAAAACTTTGTTGTAAACTTGTATTGTTGAAAGTGCTTTTATAAATACATTTTAAAAGTCCAAGTTTGTGTTTGTACACGTACACACATTCACATCCCAATGTGCCTTGTGCAAACCACATGAGGATTACATTCCCTGGACCAGCCGTTACTAAATACAGTTCATGCAGGTTTCAGATCATGCATCTTAACACAGGTCAGTCATTGCAAGTGTTAATGTGTTCATCACGAACATCTGAATAAACACCTCTGCTATTTTATTTTTACCTCAACCTTTAACACTGTCATAACCCTGTTCAAGCGAGCTACTGTTTTGGAAACGGATCAGCTTTTAAATGATGACACTTCCAAGATAATCATTTACCGTTTCTTAATGAATCAAATGCTCCAGATGAGACAGTTTAGGAAGTTACGTAGAACGGATTGTGATGTTTCTGACTATCTCACAATCAGTTTTTCAGCCATTTGAAAACAACTTAAGGGCAGCATTTTATCTAACTTGTCACACTTGTGACCCTTTAGTTTACAATGTCCACTTCCTGATCTGTTGCTCAGGGTCATGTTCTTGGTCTCTGGCAAGAGCTGAGAGACAAGTGGTGTGGTAATAGATGCTATATAAATAAAATTGAACTGAATACAATTGAATTGATATACACCTTGACCTATGTAACATGGTAACAAGGAAACAGTTTTAAAGGGGTCATCGGATGCAAAATCCACTTTTTTTTTAACATAATGGTGTGTTGGATGAATATTTACACATCATGATGAAACACACAAGTGTTTTTATTTTTTTAAATTGCTATTTGAAAATCTCCTTTCTGTAATCAGGCTGTTCCGAGATTGCTGTCAAAAAGACGTTGTTTTGCATAAGCCGCTCCCACGATGGTTGATTGCTAACGCCATCTTACCTCAGATCTGCAATGAGTGAGATATCGACACGGTCCACCATTGTTTCTCCAGAGCAGAATGTCTCACAAGTGATTGAAGTGTTCTGTTCTTGGATGTGATGATGAACACGACAGTAATATACTTCTGACATCTGAGCCACCGAAAAAGCCTCTTCATACTCTCTCTTTCTCTTTTTGCTTGAGAGCACTTTCCCGAAAAAGGTCCAATTCTTCCTGCAGCAAATGTACGCCAAACATGATGGCGAAATGCAGAAAAAAAACATGCCGTATATTAGTTACTAGTAACTAATTTTCCTAGGCGTGTCAACATGATTTAAAAACTGGCATATAGTTTAAAATTTTCTCTTTCAAGACAAGTTGAAACATTTACATTTTATCTAACATTAAAGGGATTGTGACATGAAAAACACATTTTTCTTGATTTTTTGTGTTTTGTTGGGTGTCTTGACATCAATTACACCCAAAAAACAACGAACTTTTAACATTCAGTGTATTGTGTGCTTTCTGGGATTTTCCGCATAACTATGCAAAAACGGCGCACCTGGTTTGCTGGCGGGCCGTTACGTAACGGCCCGCTAAATCACCGCCCCCTCCACCCAGCTCCCTGCCTCCTCTCCTCTCCAGCGCACCATAAAGGCTGATTTATGGTTCCGCGTTACACCGACGCAGAACCTACGGCGAAGGGTTACGCGGCGACGCGCACCGTACGCTGAACCCTACGGCGTAGGCTCTGCGTCGATTTAACGCGGAACCATAAATCAGGCTTAACACGGAGCTGTTTAGAGCCTCTTCTGTTCTAATCACCGGAGGAAAACTGCTAAGAAGACCCGCGGCCACTGACTGGACTTAAGATAAGGGGACAGTGCTGCTTGCATGCCTTTATTTTTATGATTGTTTGCTGTGGTTCGCCCTGCTGCTTTTCCGTGCATGCTTCGCCTGTCGCTCCGACGCCGCTGTGAGCGTATGGCTGGAGGAGGAGGAGGTTTGGAGGAGGAGCGGAGCAATGATTGACAGGAAAGGGGGGAAAGGAAGCATTTTTCACGGCGCAAAAAAACACTGTAATAAAAAGCCAGGAAAAGAGTACTAGAGTGAAGTTTTTCTTGTTACACTCTTTTAGACACATTTGAGGGATGTTGGCCAAGACTTTTAATAGTGTTAAAAGCATGTTAAAAATGATGTCACAATACCTTTAAATTTGAGTATTGCATTAGAAGCATCTGATCAGACATTCAAGGGTTAGATTTCTGGGAACTTGCTTGAAGATAAAAAGTTTTTTACTATGTAATACAGCCACTCATGTCTACATCTGTTCTCTGTTCTCTGCTTCTGCTGATCTGGACTTCTGTTGGAAGGACTTCTGTTGGAAGTTCACTGTCGATTAATGTCTTCGTGTGAATCATTACACTATATGGGGTGGATATAAGCTGACGTTATAACATAATAGCTCACTATGGACTGTAATTGCTCCGGGCCCCACGTGACTTGTTTTGTTTACAGCGCCATAGTGGCAGGAGAGAAAACTGCTCGTCTAAGTCGAAGGTCACAGCGTAATTATGAACTTCCAAGCGTCCGAGTTTACAATACATTACAACCCAAAGGATATTGAAAACTATGTTACTAAACTTGAAAGACTCAATTTTACTGACTCTTACAATCGTCTGGGGGTACTTTTTAAATGCATCGAAACAACAGTGGAGCTGCCAGACCTCCAATATCCCGACATCTACAACTACCTAATAACTTTTCCTTCATCCTACTTCGGGGAGTCTCTTAAAAATGACAAAAGCCTGGAGGGGTTCCCTGGATGTGTGAGCAACATTCAGTTTTGGAATCTTTCAGCAAAGGATTATTTTATCATGACTGGAAGGGTAAGGGTAAAATAAATATATGTGATATATAAAAAAAAATATAATATATATTTTATATTGAAAATGCATATATATATATATATATATATATATATATATATATATATATATATATATATATATATATATATATATATATATATATATATATATATATATATATGTATATATATATATATATATATATATATATATATATATATAGATGTACATATGCCTTAGGTTCTTACTAACATGGTATTAACCATTAATATATATGCAGGCAAGGTAAAAATACACCAACACAGTCAGTGTAGGCTAATTCTTGCAATCGTCATGTTAAGTTTTATGGCATTAATCTATTTATCTCGCCTCTCTCGACCTTTAGAAATCTGATCGGTTCCCCTTGCTCTAATATTCTGGCAGCCCAGTGCACAGGAGCTATCGGGCGTTGTTACTACTGTTTACTGGAGCAGAAACTTCTCTATCGCCGGCTTCTGCCTTACTGCCAATATGGCATTGTTTGGTGAGTGTTGCATGCTGGGAAATTCTGACTGTCACGGTCTAGAGCTTTAATATGCCGGGAAAGAGAGAGATAGCGCCACAAAATTATTCCAGCCTGCACATCACCGAATTACTAGCATGCAAATTTGGACGGGATTGGAAATATCTCATGTCCTTGGTGTTTGATGAAATAGATTGGGTAATTTGCTGTGGAATTTTTACTTTACAAATTACAGACATGAGGCATTCGGACGAGATTAAAATCACAGACCTCCGTGGTTATTACAAATTGTTGCAGGCCCCCAGATAATTTAAATCCCTTGCGAATGGGGCTTAAATCTATAATGCAACAAAAACCATTTGATTCCATTTTCAGTCATTTCAAAACGATATATATGTAGATGGCATATTTTAAAACTCAGTTCATACATAGTTTAAATGTCTCTACTGGCTCCATGTCAGGATCTCTCACCAGCTTTCCCCCCGTGCACCATGATGTCCAGCATGAACATTTACAATCTCTCTGGGATACTTTGAGATCCGCATGCGTTTGACCGTTTTAACGTCTATTCTAAGACTCCTCGCGGCCTCCCGAGGGACAGTTTTGCAGGGGAAAGGAAAACTATGCCACCCAAGGTAGTTCTACAACCTTTGACCCATGTGGCATCTCTCTCTTTCTCTGTCCTTTGCAGGAGGTAATCACCGCTCAAGTTTATTTTCTCTGTAGCATTTTATTGGTTCTGAGGGGAGGTCACACTAAATACAAATAATAAACACTACCACACACCAAATGCTGAATTTTGCTTGTGGAGTCATTTTAGTCCAATCGTTGTGTGTTTGTTTTTTGTTTTCTGATTGTATCTTAATACAAAGACTTAAAAAAAAACATGGATGCTCATTTAAATGTTGATAAAAACAAGAAGGCCGGCAGCACCTTTCTATAAGCATATGTATAAAGCTGCCAAGTCATCTATCATGAGAAAAATTCTCGTGGCTGCGGGTGGACCGCTCTTTCTTATTTATAGCTGACAGTGGATTGGGCGCCTTGTAAGGAGGTGCCTCTATATTGTTTCAGCAAAGCCAAAAGTCAACATCATTACCAGCAAATATTTAGACAGCGCTTTAACCATCTATGGTTGCAGCCTGTGCCAACAGACCCTCTGGTGTGCCAACATGATCTTTACGTGTTTAAAACAGCTCTGTGATCCTTGTGCAGATCCTGAGAAAATGTCAGATGTCTGACTTTTTTAATCTAGGGGCTGTACATACCATAAAGTATAGCACGACTTCTATTGTCTGCTGCAACTTCAATATTAGCAAAATACTAAATTCCTGTATACAATCGCTATCTTTTTTACTTATGTCCTGAACATTGAGAAGTTTAGCACCTGTAGTGCCTCTGAATTTGATGCTGTGCCACCAAGTGGACCCTTCTGGTACAAGGCAGCAAATCAGAACAACGGCACATACGATGGAGCAAACTGAAACCTCCCGCGGTAAATAAATATGTCTGGATATTTTGTATATAACACTTACCCTTTGTTTCCACCACATGTGCTTTCTTTAAGCTCTGCCTGTCTAACCTTTCGTTTCCATCCATGACACAGCTTAATTTCACACCACAAGCATTTCAGAAGTGAAGCGTGATATCTGCTCCACCGTGCAACAATGGAGGCCCTGTAAAAGTTTTATAAGGATGGGGAGGTTGAGAACACTGCTCCCACTGGGGTTGAAGAAACTGATATCTCATTGTGTTTTTTTCTTTAATGACACATAGCTGCAGGGTATAAAGTAAATGTTGTGACTACCATATAGATGTACAACATTTTTGTGTAACTCTTTATGGACCAAATGAGAATTAAGAGCAGTTTCCTAAATTGAAGGGTTATGCTATTTGTGTGTGTGTGTGTGTGTGTGTGTGTGTGTGTGTGTGTGTGTGTGTGTGTGTGTGTGTGTGTGTGTGTGTGTGTGTGTGTGTGTGTGTGTGTGTGTGTGTGTGTGTGTGTGTGTGTGTGATCTGCTCAATCTATGAATGGCATGTCGCTACTGTAAAATTAAATGATTTTACTATACTGTAAAATGAAAGGGTGACAAGAACATTTTATTGCTATAAGTCTATTTATTTAATGTAGATTTATTAATATTATCTTAATTGACCAGGAACAGCTGAAATCAGATTTTTGGATGTGATACAGGTCATAAAACAATTTCAGTTTTTTTCAGTTGTTGTTTTTTTGTTTGCTTGTTTTTAATCTTAGGTACTATTTTTAAGTCGGATTGTGTCACACAACATACAAAGCAATCAGTAGATCTCCTAAACAATGAAGACCTTTCTGTTGATACCTTTATCAGTTTTTCTTTCTTTTAACTATATATATATATACCCACCTGGAAGCTGTCCTTTACACCAGATATACTGGCTACTGACCAGCTGTGCTGTAAGACGTGAGGGTTAAGAGGATTTGTTGATGAGGGGACTGAGAGGTGGCGGTATGTTTTCCATTCTCATCCTCAGAGAGTCCAGGGATTTGAACCGATGACCGCACAGTTAACAAGCCTGTGTCTCTAAACTTCATGCTGCTGTTACTCTCTCTGGACCCTCTCGCAACAGAGCAGACTTGCCAGATGAATTCAGTCAAAGTTGTGCATTAACATCTGCATAATCATGGTTCAAGTTCAGTTAGAAATAATGTATCAAGAAACTTGTGAAACCTCGGCAACCACGCAGGGTGACCTTGCATCCTGTCTGAACAATGAGAGTTGTTGCAGCTTCTGCAACGCCTCAAATATAGAAAACATAGAAAAAAGAAGTGTTCAGAGCTGGACGACATATGTTGACCTGATTGACGTGATTAAATAACTGGGATGTGTCAGTTGGCTAAAACTGATCTCCAGTGGGAGCTGTCCTGCATCTGTTTACATCTGGTCACTTCCTTTGGTGTCTGTGTCCTGCTCAGGAGTCCACGCAGTGTATTTAACATCGCACCTACAAAATGAGACCATGCGAGACGGAGACTTTATGAAACACATATGAGGATTTCATGTTGCCCTTTTGCCCTAATAAAACAACCTCCCAGTTAGGGCTTCAAACCCCGTATGAGGAAAAACTCAAACCCTCAAGAGTCAGTCAAGAAAGTCCAGTTCAATATAATTTGATGTTTTACTCCAATAACCACCGTGAAACTAAAATTTGGGGTGTTATTTTTCCCTTATCTGCATTAGATCACAACCCTAGGGGCCACACTGGAGGAGTCGAACATGTCATTAACTCGCTCTGATTGCTGGTTTTATAAGAACTGATATATTTGGTAAGGCTATTGTTTATTTGACTTGGCTTTCACCCAGATCTAAATGTTGGATTTATACTTTATTTAAATTTATTTTCTTTTTAAAAGTACCACTTAAAGAAAAAAGGCTGTCATTCAGTTAAAAACAACATTAAATAATGTGGTGAGACAGATATCATTATATTTACGCTTATTAAAAATCTTGATGATGGAGAGCTTCCTCAAAAGCCAAAAGAAAAAATTCCCACTCAGCCCTCCGTCACCAGAAAGTGTTACAGATGTGTCAGAAAAACTCAGCAGATACGGACCCAATACGCTGAGAATTATGGTGAACATTGAGGACGCTGAGAGAAAGCAGGGTCTGCGTTGTTACACTATAGATCGGCATTTGGGAAATGTCAGCAGATTTGCTTGATTTGACCTCTGCATTCAGTGGTTCATCAAAGAAAATCTCAGGGTGTGTAAAATACTTGTAGGGTCAAAAAAGAAAACTAGAGTATTTTATTGCGCTGGATTAACATTTTCTTTGTACGTTCCAATATTCAGCCTATGGAATTAATAGCATCTGAATAGTGAGTTTAGATTTCTTTTTTAAGTTGAAATGATGCCTTGCTGAAGAGAAATGATCTTTCTCAGGAATCAACAAGATGACCAATATTATTATAGTCCTAAATTCCTAAGACATAGTCACTTAAAAAGCATTTTTGTCATGTTTATGTCTTCTAAACTGTCTTACCTATGAATTGATTCATTGAAGAACCACATTAAACAGATTGTAACTACATTGTGTGTTAATAATTTAAGTAAATTACACATTTTGTATCATTTGAAATGTAATGTTACTGTATATATTTACTTTTATTTCAATAAATGTTGCCCTCTTAGAGATTCCTAGCAGCCTTTCAGACTATCTTTTCTTTTCAGTCCGTCAGACATCCATCTGTTTTCTATACCCACACCTATATATATATATATATATATATATACTGTATATATATATATATATATATATATATATATATATATATATATATATATATATATATATATATATATATATATATATATATATATATATATATATATATATATGTCAGACAGTTGAATTTCCATGTGTAGGCTACACAGGGGAATTCACGATCAACGACTTGACAGCACGGTGTTCATTTCCTGTGACTTCATCAACCCCCTTTCACAGTGCATTGATATTCTATTGATAGATACACCAAGCACGGTGCTCCGCATTGCCAGACATCTAAACTTTGGAGTCATCTGTTCAAATTACATCTAGAAATCTTGAATCTAGTCCAATGCAGCGTTGTAAACCCAAGCTCTGCTGCCATGTTAATTTTAGTTACCCTTCCAAGCAAGTCACATAGTTTTTTTCTAAGTCATGGACTTTAACAACTTCGATATGTTCTTAAGACCTTCAAATGATCATTTAAAAAAATCATAAAAGCATAGAATTAATAAGTATACCTTCATTTGTTCTCTTCTCCGTCAATAGCATCTTTATATTAATCCCCCGCTCTGTTTTCATCTGAAAAGAAATTGTGGAAGTGTTTGTTGTCACTGAAATTAGAGAGGTTCAATATTAATTGCCTGGAGGGTTTGCTTGCCTCACAAAAGGAAATAGCTGGGAAGTCAAATCTCCACAATGTTAATGATGCTTGTCTGTTGAATACCAAAGGAGACGTCTGATAACCAGGCAACAAAGACACTGACCGTCTGGTCCTGCATCGCCGTGGAACGGCTCATTAAATCGGGATCATTGTAAGCCTGTTGTTTGTGATGTCTTCTTAAATGAACCGTGAATGATGATATTCCTTTTCTTTCCACTGTCTTTTTTCAGAAGTTAGTAGCGAAGATGTATTAGGTCCTTTTCTCTGCAGTGGAACAATTGTGACTCCTTACTACCATTAATAAAAGTCATTTTTTCCCTCTCCAGCCCTCCTCCGCTCTGGTTTGACTCTGGACATAAGGGACGTCCCTGCATGGAAACAACGCTCAACCTGTTTCCACTGGTGATGCCTCTGACCTTTAACTTCGCTGTAAGGTCAGAAAAACACTGAACCCTCAGTCATGATGGAACGTAGACTTTCCAAAAGCACTGAGCTCAATCCTGTCAACTGGATGTTTTCAGACTTGAGGGGTATACAGCTTCTCCGAGGACTGGGCTTGTGCTGGTGCCTGATTGAAACAGTCAAATTTAATATCATACAGTAAAATGTACAGTTAATAAATCAATGTTCAATCGAAAAAGAAGGTACCATCAAATTGAGTGTGTAGCTTTGTGTAGATGGTCCCATAAGCTTTATCGCAGGCCTGGGGGACCCCAATCAAGCCAAATGAATTGGGGGGTTTAACATTGTCTGAAAGAATTAAAGTAGATCCCGGCAGAATGACCTGCTTTATTTTTTCATGGTTCTCCATAAACTTGAAAGTGATGACAAGATTAGAAGAAATATCTGCATACAAATGAAATAAATACACACATTAAGGACACAACAGGATACATGGATGCTGCATACTGTGTTTAGAGCAATGTGCAGTAAGTTCAATTTCTCATAGACCAGAACATACTATGAGCATAATATGATGACTGAAATGCATTGTGGGATACAATACATTAACAGCATGGTTGAAGGACCCAATCTTGGCGGAGACTGAATGTCATCCGTTGAGACACTATGACGTATACTATGTTTGGCGAGAATCATAATACCGTTGCGCCATCATTGTGCGAAGAGATAATATTCTCTTCTGTAACATAGTGTTGGGTTGCACAAGTAACTTTTCATTTTTAAGCAGAAAGTCAACCAAGCTTGCTACTTTCCTTCTCGGTCAAACACACATGCATGAAACCTGTCACGCTGCAAGTTTGGCAGGCTTCGGGCAAACAATGAGCAGCTGAGGCAGATAGATTGTATATAAAAGACGGCAAATGATTATGAAACACCAAGCCAGGGAGGAAGAGCTATAAAGTGCTCGAGCACTCAGTGCTGCAAGGTACTGGCGCCAAAACATCTCTAGCTCTAACAGACTTCCACTCAGATATGCTTCTAATAATTTGCAACTACATAATTATATAGACACATTTTATTTAGTTTTTACTTGCAAACAGTCACTTGCATGTGCGCATGAGTTATCAGCCTGCATGGTGCTTGTTCACTCGAGCTGTCGGCATCAGGCCCACGACATCTCATTTCCCTTGACTTGCTTGAAAGACAAAACCCATACACATGCACACACCCACACATACACACTAACGCACACACGCCTAAGCGGCGGGCTCACGGCCAACATGTTTCCTATTAACTTCCATTCAGCTGGCTGTGTATTAAGTTGTTCAAAGATGTACAGTGGAGAGCCTCAAATCACACCACATTACCCACAACTTCCAGGACCAAATCAGCCGGGCAATTTGTTGTCTAGACTGATTATGTTCTCCGTCTAAGAGGATTTGTGCTGAAGGCTGCTGTTAGCTGAATGAAGCAGTGCTCTTGTCAGTGCAGTGTTTGCATGAAGAGGAAGCGATCCTCCGAGGACCTCTCTTCATGTTGATCCTGTTTATTAAACATAGCCACGGTCCAACAACAAACTACTGAATTTTAGAATTCATATCTTCTTCTTGATGAAAGTCTAAGAAAAAAAGGGGACTTTCAAGAAGTATACAGTATATGTCAATTTCATTTGAAACTATTCTTTTATCTACAATATTTATTGAGTTGTGTATTGTTATTACTTATTAATTAATGTTTTTATTTATGTTTTGCTCATCCCTAGACCTCCACTAATTATTTGCCTTGTGGTGTGGTGTTCCCACATGATCATGTATGGAATTATAACAACACATTAGGATTTGTGCATCTGACAAGCTGTGAACGGATGACAGATTACCTTATCAACTTTCCTTGACTGAACTCTACAACCTATATTGTTATACTTATTTATGACATATATAGGCATATAATGACAGTGAATTTATGGTAATATCATTTATGATGACAAAGGCATTTTCATGTCTTTCTTGCAATGAAAACTGGCGGATGATGCTCCCATCAACAGAAGTAGCATGATAAGATATTATAATGGGTTCAATTAATGTAGAAGAGATCATCAAAGGAGATAGTTCTCCAGGAACATCTAGAGCACATCACCCATGATTCATGTCTGATGCTGGGTTTCTGCGAAATTATAAAGCAAAATTGAACTTTTATCACTTTTGAAATATAACCTGACAGAAAACAAAAGTCACGTAGTTTGAAGAGAATCTAGACTGTGCAGTATTATCGGAAATTGGTGTAAAGGCCAAGTTACACATAGCTGCAAGAAAAAGAACAGGGGTCACCAACCAGAAAAAATACCTTAAAGCAGAGGACTCAAACATAGACAATTTCCTTGGTTGCATATTGTTTGAGCGAAGAATGAGGAATTCTTTAGGAAAGCACAGGATGAGAAGTGATACATGGTAATATAGGTGTCATGTGCACCATTAAATGTCCTTCGCTGCTTCCTGGAGCTGCATGTGAGGTCCTCATTTCACCACAGCAATTATGTCAACATTTTCTCTGCTTTATCTGTTGACATGTCTCCTCATCAAACTGGGCTGTTATTATTCTTGGTTCGATAATGCATGAATGATTCACACTTTAATATACCCAGCGGACAAGTTTTATTGGTTACAACTGGCTTTTATAGCTTTTAATGTTTCATCTATCTTATCATGAAACAGTTTTCACACTCCATCCTTCGGCCTTGTTTGTTTGGTTAGAACTTTTCCCATTTGTCATAAAAACCCTCGAAGTTGGGCAGCTAAACAGAAACGGGGTGACTTGTTACCAAAAATACAACATAATAAGCACCGGGTACACATGTCAGCTACCTCCATCATGCCCAAGTGTCAGCTGAGTAAGCACAGTATAGAAATCTCATAATCATTTCTGAATGTGGCCAGAAGGCTAAAACATGCAACTCTGACCCTCTAAAGCACTTGGTCCATGTCCAAATCGTGTCTCATGTTCCTCGTATGCAACCACACAGAGGTCAGAGGAGAGAGCAGCACCATGAAATTAATCCCCTCTACATGGTTCCACTTTATTAGAGCTGACAGCCTCATAAAGCTCCATGTTGCTGCAGACGAGAGATTAACCAGTACTGAGGAACACCCTCCAATTCCCCAGGTGTTACATTATCAGAGCAGATTTTAATGATTTTACATGTACCTTTCCTCATACCTCAGACTTAACAAGATCTCTGATTGAAAGAGCTCTTTCTTTGGTGACTATGCTGCAGAAAGTGTGGTCATTTTATTTTTCTCTATTCAAAGAAGGGATGTGGGACCCTTAGCTATTTCTGCATCTCTTGGGCCTTATCACTGTCAAACTAAATAACAAGCTGAGACAGTTCAGGAAAGAAAGACATATCCCGTCGGAACTTTTCCAAACTGGATTGAATGTCGGCCATTGCATAAATGTAAAATAAGTCATTTATAATGTTGAACAGGGAGGATCAATGACTTAAATCCACAGTTCTACAGATTTATGTCATGTCGGACCTCACAGCTCAGTGACACATGCAATTCATCTCCATCAATCTGAAAATGGGCAGAGGATTTGGGGAGAATAAAGGAAAAAGAAAAGGAAAACTATGGAAAAATGAATGGACACAATCATATAAAGCAGAGCAAAAAGACAAAACAGTTAAATAAATTCAGTGGAAATATTTACAATAGAGTCTGAATCTTGTAATGAAATAATATAAACCATATAAATCATTTTTTTACAGTGTTGATGGATATCCAACATGAAGACTTGGTGAAGTTTTAAGCTTTTAAGCTCTCATTTACTTGTCAAACATGTCTTTCTGAATCAACACCTTTCACAATTTTCTCTGTTTCTAGTCTTAAGTGATTTATGCTTTTAAAACAGATGAAACTTTCCACAAAAGGGAATAAACAGCAAATTGAAGAACTGACTGATTAACAGGGTGAAATATAATTTATAAGTTTGGTGCAAGGAAGGATTCAGAAGAAATGATCAAATAAAAGAGGAATGAATACGTCTATTGTCTTCACGGACTGATTGCTCATATTGTACCAGGGCTCTGATTCTGTTACACTTTATTCCTGGGAATTTTATGCATCTTCTGACCAAATGAAACACAACAAAGTTTTAAATCAGCATTATATGCAAACTAAACCTGCTCTTGACGGATAAAACACAGACAAGTAACTGATTTTTTATTTTGTGTGACTTTATTGAAAAATGAGCACAAATATCATTGGTTTACAAGCAGTGAAAATGCAGAAATAATACTCTAATACATCATACGTTTATGAAGAATATGCGTCGGAACCTGCATCAAGTGTCAGATTCTGCCTCAGAAGTTATAAAGTCATTTCACATTGTTTCGAGGTTTAAAGTAAAAATTCACTGATAGGTTTCTCAAAACACCTCTACCGAGTAAATATCAGTCAAAATGTGGATTTTGTCCAACATTATCAACCTCGCTCTCTAACAGGTTGTCTTTGCAGTGTGTTTTTTATGCTAAATATTATCTAACTATTCTCTGAGAGGACAGTTCGGTGAAACTGGCTTCAATGCAAAGATAAATGTTTCCGCAGGGCTTGATTTAATAGCCTTTATTGTTCAAAAATGGAACCAGTAACTAATTTTGTTATATGAACATGTGAAAATGTCACTACAGTTTACACTGTTTACAGTTTACTGGTAATACAGCTGATAATTTAATAAACATAAGAAATGTCCACAGCAAAGGTTAAGATTGGAATGTGGTTCGTCATTAACTTACACGTTGAATAAAATTGAACATTTATCTTTGCATATCAATTAAAAAGACGGATTTCTGTTTTTTTTTTACTTATGTAGCTACATGGTTATATAAATTAGTATAATCCCATGGCTGTTTATTCCTATTACATTAATGAGAAAAACTATTGCAGGATTATTGCACCATTAAATCCAAACTGGTAACATTAGAACCTGAACCCCGTCAGTCATCACATGACACAAGACAAAACAAACTTCATAAAAATGAGCTGAACAACCTGGACTTACAAAAACAGGTTTTGGGTAAAAAGAGGTCTAATTTTGCAGCACAGCTGAGTGAAGCTGAAAATAAATGCCTGCACGGGGGGGGGGGCGGGGTGGTGTCCAGATTGAAAGCACATGCTGGTGGTTCGGATCTCAGGTCGGGTTTTGTTCTGTCTCGGCTCAGTGGCTCTGCTGACACATAGTACATCAACCAACGTGAAACTATAAAACAAATTGATTAAACTGCTCGACTGGCGTGACTTGAGAGCTGAGCTCAGTCGTTTCCGGACTCACGTAACCAATGACAGCAGTTCGAACGCTGCAAGCTGGACATGGTAGATTTTCCTGTGTCCACTCTTGTTAACGGCTGATAAATAACACAGACAAAAAATCAATTCAAGAGTATAAATGCAATTTCTCAGCCTGTTAAAACCGTTGTCAAAACCTGGTAGTGTTTTATAGGTCTGTCAAAGCCAGGAGTGCGTGCCATACCAGATAACATACTTGCAAATTATAGATTATATATCCTATGTATGCTTGTGACAATCCTTAACAATGAAGTTTAATACTGCACTTCATGGAACAGCCTTCATTTAGTAGCTACTGCCTACTGTATTTTGCATTGAAAAACATTTAGTAAGATTATACATATATGTATATGTATAAAGAAAAGAATTACATTTAAAAGACACATCTAATAATAAAGTGGCTCAAATATATATAGCTATAAAATGGATATTCAAAAACTTTCATTTTTCCCACTCACAACATTTCCTTTGTAACATTTATCATTTAGATATTTGTGACAACTTATTAGCTTTTCATTCCTACCAAGGACAGGTGTTGGTATGAAAATACTGCAATATAATCAAACACAGGCTCCTTTAAAAACAAAACTGCTCTGAATTACAACCTGGTACTACCTCCTCCTCCTAACAATACTTCCACTAACTAACTCACTTCAAACAGTGTCATATATTTTGAAGTGGATATGTTTCTTAATGTTGAATGATTCACAAAAAAAATACCTGTTTTCTTTTGCAATATATGCATCAGTAGAAAAGCTGCACCGGTAAGTGTTTTTTATTCCTTGTGTGGCCTGAACGTCACATGAAAACAGCCCTTTGAACCTCACCGTGCGAGGTCCCCGTGTTTTGACTTTTTTTTTGTTTTTGCATAGCGTGAACAGTAAAATACAGTTACATCCACAGCTCTGACACATCATCCTGAATATATAGCACCAGAATATCAGTGCTCTTTGCATTGCAGTTTGCGTGAGCGTCCTCCCTGTTTTGTTCGTGCAGCGAGCTCAGAGGTGATGCCAAACGTGCGGTTGAGTGGTCTGCTCTAATAAACCAAGGGTAATAGATGGCAGTTAACCCCAATAGCGTGGTTCTGTGTCTATTGTCCCGTAAGCCCTTGTTCAAAAAGAGACGCCACGTTTGCCTCAAAGAGGCAGAGTCTTTCTGCATTTCTGTCTGGAAAACCAGGAAGAAAAGAGGCAGACCCAAGCAGAACATTACGGATGTGGTGACAGAGCACATGCAGGTGGCTGGTGTGACAGTAGAAGAGGGAGGATATGAAAAACGATGATCCGCTGTGCAGAGCATAGGCATGTAGAAACATGAATAATGTGAGCACAAGTCACAAGGGCAGGAATTTCGACTTAAATGAGTTCCCTTTGGTGTTTGTAAATTCAACTCTTCTTCATTTGACCAAATCCCAGGTCACAGATCAGTGCAGGCAGCTGATGGAAAGGTTTTCCTCAGTCTATAGCTGGTGTTTGAAACAAGTTTACCATGACTTGATGGTGGAAATGAAGATTTGAGTGAGACAGAAAGCTGGAAAAGTTCTTTGAAAGCTGGGTGAATCCCAACAAAGAAAAAAGAACAACAAAACAAATATATACAGGCACACAATCAGAGTTATTTAAGATATGCCACCTCACAACCGCCGTATAATTGCACATGGTGCTGGTATGGACCGCCGGTGGCGACTGTCCGCGTGTTCAGAAAGAGGTGATGCTGTGAACGGCAACGTTTAGAGGTGAAGTGCTGCTTCTGCAAGCGGTCCAGAGAGGTGGGCAGGTATATTCAGCGTGTTCGCATACATCCATTGCAGTGATGGGGAGGTATGGAGGTTTTGGCCTGGGAATTTCAGGATCAGCGGCAGGATACTGGACTCTCTTTCCCATGTGTTTAGGCTTTCTTCTTACTGCGTCTTTTGGATTTCTTCACCCTGTCGGAGGAGCCAGAATGATAAGAAGGTTATCAGTTTTAGTGAGCAGTGGGACCTGATTGGAAAAATGAAATATAATTGTTTGCGTGATATCAGCTTATTATTTGGACTCAAAACTCGTAAAACAAGAGTAGGTTTACTATTAGATGATAGGGAGTGAAAACCTGAGGCAGGAGTGTTCTTGGCATCTGCTTCCAAAAAACTGGACCAGTACTTAGACATTAATGACAAAATAGGAAGCAGAAGCCATTAACTAGTCTCCTTTTGTATGTATTGAGGTCTGTGTAGCACCTGGAAGGAGATGCCTTAAACAAACACTCTTTTTAAACACTTCCTGTACACTTAAGTAGAATTTTTGTAGGAACTGTTTCCACACCAATTACATTTTTTAGTCTTGTTAGAGGCTTAAGATAGCAAGTTTTTTTTCTTTTTTAAATGTCTGTTGAGTGCCCGAGTGCTAACCTTGATTGCCAGTTTGCAGCAAACCCAGATTCTGTGTTTGGAGTGATCGTCATGCTGCTCTGAGCTCAGCACTCATGGACAGTTTACATTTTTTTAATCAATGAGATTTCTATGTAACTGTAACTGAAAAGCCCTGCGCTGAACTTACAACCTGTCCAGGGTTTACCAAGGCCTTTCACCCAGAGTGAGCTGGGACATGAGGGGCCCCGTGACCCTGAACTGGATTGAGCTGGTATAGAAAGTGGATGTATGGATGTATGGATGGATGAATGGATGGATGGATGGATGGATGGATGGATGAATGGATGTAACTGAACAAGAAAATGTGACATACTGACAGAGAACCCATTCTTAAAAAACCCCTTCCCACATGAAAAAAAATTAAATAAGAGAGAAATAAACCCCAATCCCATTTTATCTGCGACATAAAAGCATGAAGACGTTTTTATGGAGTTGGCTGGAATATACACACAGTTGGCTGGAATATGAGGTCAATGGGAATATTCTGATGGGCTTTTCTCGGCTTTTTAACACCAACCTTGAGTCGCTTCCATACGTGCACTGGAGCCCTTAATTTTTTTAGACGTTTCCCTGCATGTAAGAACACAGACGTCCACATCAGACAGACCTAGTGCTTCATAGAGTTTAGCCGGCCAGCTCGCTGGTATGAAGGTTGGAAAGCCTCCAGTGCGAGATTTGCATTCAGCCCAGCGTCCTGTGCGTTTTAGCTCAAACATTTCTCACAGTGACGACTCCTGCTGTGCCCTGCACGCGTGAACCAGCAACAACATCTCTATCTGAATTTTTGTGTTCTCTCGTCTCCATTTCTGTGAAGGTATGCCGTTTTTAACATTCGTTTATAATTTCTCTTGTTTTGGAAGCATGTCAACTTTTTTGTCCTCCTAATAATAAATATGCGCAGTACTGATCTTTCAATTAACAGATTTAACATGATCTGTCATTTAACAGAAAAAGAAAGAAAGAAAGAAAGAAAAAAAAAACTCCTTTTGAAATATGTACAAAAAAAAGGAAAAAAAAAAAAAAAACAGCTAATAAAAAAATTTGAAATGCCCACTGGAGCCAGTTCCTGACATGGTAGAGGGCATTTGTAGATAAAAATAGCTCACTCAACATCTGTGCCACATTCCAGCTTACATCAGCTATAACAGACGATATTTTTCCCCTTTAAAAAAACCAAAAACATGCTGTATTCCCTCAATCCTCTGCTCAGTATGTAAACATTGTCTTGTCAATCTCCAGAAGCATCTTTCGTGTTTATTTTCACATTGTGCATCAGTAGTGTTAAGGGATTTTGAAGAAGTATACGTGCAGCCTTGGCAGTAATCGCTACCAGACATTTTTTTATGACAGGCACACCTTTTAAAGGCAGAGCTCATTAAATACTGAACGTGCTGCTTCTATAATGTTGCTCCTCAAGTATAAGAACGTGTCTAATGATACCAACGCTAATAATGGGACAATTTGTGGCTACTTAAAAAAAACATTAAAAACCCAGCAAAATAAAAGTCTGAATATAATTAGAGGGTAGGATTTTTCAAGCCTTTCTTCTTGTAAACTCTTAGACATATTTCCACAAAACAGTTGAAGATGTTTCTCTGTTTTTGTTTGCTGCTACTGAACTCACTGATAGAAACTCTGCTGCTTCCATGTGAACAGTGAGAGCATACGCTGGAACCAATAAACAGCAGTTTTTAACCGTGGCTCATTTCCTCCTAGTCAGCTTTACACTCTCCACTTCACACACTTGCCATTTTCACATCTGCCTCTTCTGAGTGATGTCATTGTTATATAGAGAGGAGGGATTTCTTACTTGTTGATGGCGTTCTTTAAATACTGCTGCAGCCACTTGGTCTCTGGGTTGATGCAAACCTCTCTGTTACTCTTCAGCTTGGCACTGCATGAGGAAGGAAAGGTACATTTTAATAAACTGCACAACGTATGAGAATATCGGTGAAAATGCGGCAACTTCAGAAACAGATTACGCTTTTATTGTGAAAGGTTTTTCTACTTAACTGTGCATTTTTTTACATTTACTTTTACATTTACAATTACACAAGTGTTTACATGAATCCAGAGTAGGAATGATAGAAAGGATGTTTATTTGTTTAACTGAAAGTCGTATCTGATAAATCAGATTCAAGGCCTTCAGTGGGGAATATTTAGACTTCTTTGGGTTCTGCAGTTCTGGTGATGCTGTGCAACACAGAGACTGTATTTGTACTTCATTGCCTCTGTGCTCAGACAAAATATCACAAGTCTCATAATTTACCTAAATGAAACAAGAATTTAAAGTTCATTAAAGACCCTTCTGACATTAAATAAATGCATTATAGTTCCTGCTGAAAGCCCTAATGGTCAATTGCATTAATGCATCAAAACTGGAGATCGTAATAATTCTTCAGATGGATGTTACTATTAAAACCAGTGCTTTAAGTGGGCCGGTACGGAGCGGTACGCAGTACCGGCACTTCTAAATTGTACCCATCAGCGTACCGGAAATTATTTACTGTGTGCGGCGCGTACCGGTACTGTTCTTCCCAGATTCCCCATCAGTCAGTAACTCCCCCCGATCTCCCCAAAGTCTACAGGTTGGATTTGTTGATTAAGGTGTTTTGATGCTCAAAGCTTGCCGTACAGACGTAAAAGGCGCGCTTGGCCAACCCGTGGCTCGCGAGCCGCATGCGGCTCTTTGGCGGGTGTCATGTGGCTCTTGCAACTTTTTTTGATAGGTGCAGTGAAAGACAGACTCGTAGGAAGTGGGTGCAAAATATGCCGCGACTGGAATCGAGCCTGCGTTCGCTGTACGCAAGTCGCCGAGCTATACGGGCGCGCTCGTGGTTGTGACGGAAATAACTTGGAGGGACAAAATGCATGGCCAAACGGAAATATGAAGGTAAACACAGGAGGTTTTTAACAGAGTAGGAGAGTTTAATATATATATATATATATACCGTATACAAATTATAGTCCCATATTTGTATGACTGGAGGGGGAGAGTACCGGCACTTATTTTTTCCCACTTAAAGCACTGATTAAAACGATTAAAAAAGATGTCCTAAAGGTGTGAAAGATTATGCCGACAGCTCCAGTGGTGCGGCTCTGATCCAGTCCGTTGGTCCAGGTGAAGACATCAAACTATCTGCAGAAAGAGTTCAACTTATTCCTGGTCCTCTTATGGTCTGAGATTTTTTATGTTATCATTTTTTGTACGATTTTATCATCTTTGTGGAGGAATGCTGGTCCACTCTTGCTTCAGTCTGTTGAGACGTGTGGACATGCATTCATCCACTGCTCTCTTGAGGTGCCACGACAGCACTGGACAGCCTTAAGTCTTTCACTTTAGCCGTTCTGATGCAGATGTTCTGGTGTACTGTGGTACATTGTCCTGTTGCATGACTAAAGTTCAACAAAGCTTTAGATCTCAGACAAATGTCCTCACATTTGCGTCTAGAATACTCAGGTATGAAGAAGAGTTCATGTTCAACTTGATGGCTGCATCCTGCACAGGTGCTGTGACTGCAAAGTAAGCTCAAATCTTCAGCCCTCCACCTGGGTGCTCGCTGATAACAGTTATGGTCAAACATCTTCAGTTTGGTCTCTCTTTGCTTGGAATAAATATTTCTGAAAGTCATGTAGTTTGATCAGAATTAAGTTTGTAAACTAAAGATTTGCTGATGTAGCAGAAGCTGGTAACTCCTTTTCCTTACAAGTTATTGTCATGTCATCTTTTTACAATAGTTGAGACATGATCTTTAACATTTAACTTCTCATACTGATGGGTATTGCTTCTTTAAAATCATTACGGATGTATTTTTCTATTTTGCATCGTGTCACCAAACATCTACGCTCCAAACCAGTAAACTGTAAAAACTTCTGCTTTTAGAGTAATGCACAAATGTTCCAGTGCATTTAATGAGAACAGTATGATCTGGCTGCTACTTGTCCTCTTAATACATATTTGAGCTTTAACTGTTTTGATGCTCGTCTTCTATATTTTGGTGTAGGTTTTGTTAGATAATGGTGCAGTATAATATTTGATCTTTTGAGGGTGTATTTTCGTAACTTCACAAACCAGTCAACGAAGAAACAGATGATTTAGGAACAAGTCAGGAAATGTTAAAGAGAAAAAAATGCTTATATCTTCCTTCGACGTATCCCAAGCACGTATTATGCTGTCACCATTAGTTCAGAGATGCAGGTGGAAAATCCCAGCTCTTCGTTTGCTGTCAAGGACAACTGGTGGGAGGCTTGCATCCCAGATCACTGTGACCTGAAAGGTTCGTAAAGCTGTCTCTGTACTGTACATTTAACATCTTTATACATATGACCTACTCAGAGGGGTTTTGTAGATTGGTTTCTTTGACAACTTGCAGTGGTATGGTGTTTGGTTTAGTTACGGGATAAAGCTCACATCAAAAAATGTCGTTCAACATGAGGTTTTTCCCATCATTATTTTTAGTCCCCTGACCACTTATAGTTATAAATGGATCAACTGTGTTTGCTGTTGATTGAGAACAATAAAGCTCAGGCAGTTTAAAAGAGTCCTGTTTCATTTTTAACTGCTATCGTGTTGCTTTCTTTAGCAGAAATGCTTAAAGACTCTAAACCTTCACAACAGACCTGGCTTTCTTAGACTTTTTAAATTATGTTACTCAGAGTCCTTCAGTTTCTCGAGACATTCAGGACCTTCAGTACCAGGGACAGCAAATCAGATCCATGGCATGATAACACATCCATGGTGTTTTACTGCAGCGAGACTTCTCTTCTTTTGATGGCTTTCATTTTGACGCCTACAAAGAAACTGATGCACTGCATCGCAAAAGTTTTTACTTTGATATTCTCTGTCCATAAAACATTATCTCACAAATATTGTAGCTTGGCAAATGAAGGAAGGATGTGTAGAGAAGAAAGAATCGTGAGGAAGAGCAAATCCTGACGTTAACTGGTTCAACTATGACATGGCTTCTAAACGGCTTTACTTGTCCACATCAGACCACAGCTGTTGCATTTATGTTTTTTTTTTGAGGGAAGAAGTTGACAGATGTAGGGTGAATGCCGGTTGTACATATCAAATTTTCAGTGGTGTAAAGTAACGAAGTACAAGTACTTCGTTACTGTACTTAAGTAAGATTTTTGAGAATTTTTACTTTCATTGATACTTTTATTTTTCTGTACTTTTACTTTTACTTCGTTACATTTTCAAGGAAAAAATCGTACTTTTAATCAGCTATATTTAAAATTGGACACGTTGTTACTCACTATAAATTAAAGTCTTACATTAAATGAAAATGTAGGCTATTGCCGTGAGCACAGCACTGCGCTCATAGAGTAGCCTATAAGGGTGCGTGGCTACTTTGAAGACACAAGCAGTGCTGAAAATGGAGGAGGAACGACACACACTCTCAGAAGAAAAGCAAACTCAGCAAAGAATATATTCCGACCTGATACAGTCAAGCATAAATTACATTGTGAGGTTTGAAAATGGATGGGTTTAGATCGTTCATAAATAATCATAGCCTACGTGTTAGTTAAAAATACAGTACAGAATAGATACAGGAACCTATCCATCATTATTGCTTAAAAGGATAAAAAAAGATTAAGATAATTCATAATTCAGTATAGCACTCTGTGGAGATTGTCATTTGGTTTAAAAAGAGTTGGTTTAAAACTTTATTTCCTATAGTTACAGTATGGTTTCTCAGTTGTTTTCGTCAACAGCCATATGTAAAAATTGTAGTGTTTTTTTGTGTTTTTCCACCTATTCAACCATCATCATCCCAGGGAGTGTCCATGGGCACCATTCTTTCATTCCACCCCTTCTAAGGTGGTTTTGGCATTTAAAAGTTCAATCCGTTCAAGAGTCTCCTTCATCCTTTATCAGCTGGGGTTGCTTAATTTTGTCACTGCATACTACAGGCTGGGGGTGGACCTGTCAGCGGGGCCAATGGGGTACAGCAGCAGTGATGAGCAAAGGGAGAAATTAAAATGGGGTAATGGAAACAAACGCTAAAGGGGTCAGAATAATATCACCATTATTTAGAGTTGTAAGCAAATTCTTGGAATAAAGCCACTTTCGACAGCATGAAAATGTTGGGACTTAATTTCTTTGCAATCCTTTTGAAAAGAATTTTGTACTTTGTACTTTTTACTTTTGTACTTAAGTACATTTTACACCATGTACTTTTGGTACTTTATTATATTTAATTTGAGGTACTTTTATACTTTTACTTAAGTAATGTTTTTAATGGGTACTTTTTACTTTTACTTAAGTAATTTTCAAGCAGGAAATCTGTACTTTTACTTAAGTACAATATTTTTGTGCTTTTTCCACCTCTGCAAATTTTACATCTTAAAATGAAAAATGAATGTATGAATGTACATGTTGCCTTAATCTTTCCTTGTACTGACGGCGTGCCGGCAGCCCTGTGTTCCTTGGCCTTGACATCCACAGATCACTAATTCATTCAATGTGCTGGGAATGTTGTTATGAAATCATCATTCTGGGTTAGTCCAGGTCAACCGAAAATGTTATTACACTGAACCTGCTATCGATAGTGGTGTGTAATCTAATATAAAGTGTACTAGAAAACAAGTCACAGAAAAACTTTACTGCCTTAAGAGAACTAGTAACATTTATTGTTTTGTTTGATAAAGTGTTTAATTTAGAAGAATTTGTTTATTTATAGCACTACAAAAAGATAGAAAAGTTTCCATCAGAGTTATATTCAGTCCTGAACTGATGTATTCACTCATGAGGATGCAGCGGGGGCAGCATGGAGCTTTGTAATTATGAAATTTGTCCCGCTGGTGAAGAGGTGAGTTAGAAATCCATGACAGATCCATTCTGTCGTCAGACACTGCAGGATTAGTTTCAGATCCAGCTGGGCAATTGGGGGTCAGACTGTGGGGTCTCGGTCCCTGCACACATGTGGATATCACACCCCCGTGGCAAAAGGTCGTGTATGCAAGTTAACAACTTTGAGGTGCTGCTCCCCTTTCTCCGCCCTCTGTCTTCCTTTCAAACAACTGTAAATTAAACACATTCCTCTACACCTCAAACTGCTGTCCGTTTCATTGCTCTCTGATTCAATTTGCGCCCCGAGTGTCTCGTTTCCCTTTTGATTTCACCACCTCCCTCCACAACCCATTTGAATGCACACGCATTAGCAGATGAGCAAATGGCCCCATGAATTTGGAAGAGCGCTTCAGGATCGATCCTCAGCATCAGTCCCAAATCCCTCAAACCAACATGTGAGTCAGGAGGCCAAACAGCCGGGAAACCGGATCTGTGTTTGCTTTTCCTCCCGGGATGCCCCCTTCTTCCCCTCCTAATTCAGTTTATTAGGGGTTGCCAGCTCATCCCCTCGGAAGATCTCTGCTGTTTTGATGTGTCTCGCTTCATCCTGTTTATCTGTCTCCTTGTCTGGGTGACACACAGAGAGCTTAAACCCGAATTGACTTGGCTGGAATTTGAGGGCTGGAGTTCCACAAGCAGCAGGTAGTAATTACTTCACAGCAAGTTAATGCCAACAGCATGCTGGGATGTGCGGACTGGGGGGGGTAGGATGAGGGAAACACGGTGGATCACATGGGGGAGGGGGGTGTTTGGGGTGAGAGGAGGAGCAGTGTTGCTGGGCTTCTTTCATCCGCCTCAGTAGAGATAGGAGCGCAGCGCTCCGCGGACTCCTGTCAGAGTGACTTCTTGACTCCTCTGGCAGTTTTCTGGAGGCGTGTTTGTGGCTCGTCCAGAGCTCTGTTTGTCCTTTCTGACCTTTAGCCACTGGGTCACCCCCTCTCTGTTTCCTCCCTCTTTTTTTTGAAAGAAGCCCCACAGCCTTTCAGCCATTTGGCTGCGAGGGTTCTGTGGTCCGGTTTTTCTACAGCCAACAACTGAAAGACGCTTTTGACTTAATAAGTTCCAGACCAGTGACATTACAATCACTGTCGCTTGGCAGTTTCAGGCGGGATATTAAAAGGAAAAAAAAAAAATTGGATATGGGACGCAGGAGGTCAGCAGAAATACAAAGGTAATGACTTTGACCCTTAATTATTGCTTCCCTTACAAGACATAAATGGCCCCCTCGAGCTCCGGCTGTGACCGCTTTCCTCTCTGAGTGGATTGTGTTGTTTTAAACTCCCTCATTCAGGAAAAGTGCACAGGGGTATTAACGCCATACCTCACATCATACCTCATGTCAATGTTTGCACATGAATTTTATTTTGCTTCATCATTTGCTGCTTCAGCACTTATATCTCACGATTCTCTGCACCTAACTGCTGCCACAGGGATGTTTCCCTCTTTCCACGCGCCACTAGGGAGAAGAGTTTAGGAAAGTGCATGTAAAATGATGGTGCACATGGTGTAATACACAAACATTCAAATGTCCAGAAGAATTACTGTCGAAATGGTCGCTTTAAATGTCTGCTGTTCCTGATGATGGTTCCAAAGTGCGGACCAAACCCAGATCCAGCTCTTCTGAACTACCAGGAACCAGCTGAATATTTGACTCCATGCATAAGGAATCAACACAATTAGACTTGTAAGTTCGACAAGTTGCTTAAACTTGAGGTCTGCTCAAACTGTCAGCTCCTTTAAATCAGGGCTAAAAACATTATTGTTTACTGAAGCGTACTCTTAAATTAAATACTTACCTGCTGTATTCTACTGCCCTTATTTTTTAACAACTTGTGCTTTTTATTATTTTACCTCTTTTCTTATCATTTTATTTTTTATTTACTGTTTAATTGTGTCTTGCCGCTTTTAATGTTGATGTAAAGCACTTTGAATTACCTTGTGTTGAATTGTGCTATACAAATAAACTTGCCTTGCCTAAACCTTTTCTTTATGGAAAATGGCTATTTTAACACACATCTAAAAAAAAAAAAAATCATGTCAAAGGAAATTCAGAAGCTCAACTTTACTTATAATAGTGTAACTAATACTTCAAATACTTCTGGTCCAAACTGTCGGGGAAAAGAAAATCACCTAAATGTGCCTGAATGCACAAATTACATGCATGACAGAATCATGAAACTATAATTAGACCATTAGAGCTGGAAACGCATTTCTTCAAGTTAATCCCACTTGTAATCTTAGACTTTCACTTACATGACTTGGAAGGGGCAGTTGGGTGTGTGGAGGAACTTGAGCTCCTTGATGGAGCGCTGAGGGACGGTGTTGAGCGTGGACCGACACCAGCACCGCTCAACCAGGCTGATGGGCTTCGCTGCAAGGACACAGTGCTCAATGTTACGCCAGAGAAAAGACAACAAGGTGAAACACTCAACACGCAGAAGTTCTGGCCTCTCCGCATGTCACTAAAATAGATCGGTAAAATGTGACAGACCTCAGACTGCAGGTTAGATGACACACTGCTTATGCGATCCAGAAAGCCAGCTTTGATCCAAGAGTGACTGGACTAACACAGAGGAGTGCCAAACACTGAATTGCATTGCTCGTTAACTGGACTAATGCTCTCAGAGTCCAAAATCAAACACATTAAACGCATTTCATCTAATTCCAAGTAAGGTCAAATGCCTCTCTGCTCAGCAGGCACTTTAAGAGGATGTTTAATTTACTGTAACAAACCTTTAAAAAAGCATGAGAATGTCCAAGTTTACCTGCTACTTCGGCGAACATGTTCATTAAAAAGAGATTAGCCCTTTTTGACCACTCTTTCTTTCTCTCTCTCACACACACTTGCACACACTTGCACGCTGACGCATTCAGACCAGCCACTCCAGAGGACAAGGGTGCTCAGCGTGTCCAATACTCCCCTCTTTTAACACTCTGCAGCTCAGACGGCCTGGACAGCCTCTGTGGAAATCAGCTCTCAAGTATATTCCTGATTAGAAATTGCTCCTGTGCCTCCAGGGAGCCCCGCGGAGCCCCCAGGAATGTAGATGCGCACCAATAACTTCAAATGCGCTTGCATTTATTCGCCTTCTTAGAAATGAGCGGTCATAGTTCTGAAAGAGACGATGGTGGCGGTAAAAATGTCAGGGAGTGGAGGGATGGAGGGAGTCACATGCTAATAAAACCTACAAAGAATTAAGACACCAGTCTAATAGGCTTGACTTTAACGAGTTTTGAGCAGAAAATACTACACTGGAGCTGTTTCAACATTTTTAAGGGAATAACTCATTCGTTATTTTTCCTGCCAAGACAAACGTCTTCAAGTCAGGTGCAGCATGTGCATTTTAAAGACCTTTGCTCTTAAGGCTCAACAAGCATGCTTATAAAAAAAACCCAAAAACAAATGTCTTGCCACGAATAACTAAATCCTCACTAAAGTTAGACTAATGACTCACCCCCATTCAGGGTCTTTTGTCATGCAAACTATAAAAAACATTTATGCAGCATGCAACACCAGCACTTGCAAAGCAAGTATCCGCCAGGATCATCGTCACACTCTAAACTCTTAATTAGAAACTAATCATGGAAAAGCAAAGAGAAAGACAAACACATGCATTTACAGCTGACCCTTTACAATGCAGCTGGGACTCTCACTGGAGCTGAAACAACAAGCTTATCACAACACCCGTCTCGCTCCCTCACAAGGTTAGGATGTGGTTAATTAATAAAGAGTCCCCGAGTTTGAAGATTGAACATTTTAAATCCAAATGAATTTTCTCCCCAATTTACAAGATTAATGGCCATTACACACGAATGTTGCAACCTACCGTCTCCGAGTTTGAAATGAAACACTCAGCTTGCCTTATCTGAGTTTGGTCTGCAGTTAAGAGATAGACTTCGCAAGTTCACAAGTTCAAATGCTAAAAACTCGAAAGAAAAGGTAATATAAATAGAAAAATATGTAAATAAAAAATAAAATAGGGGAAGAACAAAAACCTCAAACATCATCTTTCAGGAGCCAAAGCCAGAATAACTGGGTTTTATACTTTGGAAAAAAAAACCTTTGGCAATTAGAATAATTTAAGTTCTACATTTATTATATTGTTAAAAAAAAAGAAGGATGAATCCTTTTGAAGCAAAAATAAAACTCTTCAAACTAATTTTCCCTGTGTCTTAAAATTCACCTGAGCAGAGGGGAACGCAAGGGATCAAGGAACTGAAGTTTAATGGTCTTACTAGGAAAGAAAGTGTCAAAAAAGGCCCCTTTTTTCAACCATGAAACCCTCAAATTTACATTGACTAAAACCTGTCGATGGGATGAAACGTTAAACCTTAATAAACTAAATTCATACCAGAAACTGACGTTGCTTATTTAAATATTTAAATAAGTGACAGATGCTGTTTATCCAATTAAAAAAAAGAGCCAGACGACCAACATGTAGATCATCAAGACATCTTTTGTGGCAACATTTGTTAATAAAAAATAAAAAAGAAAAGAAAAGAAAAGAAAATCAAAGCCAAAGCAGCAATGTTTGAAGCGGTTCAGATGTGCAGAGATTCCCCGGTCCTGCTGCTGGACTCACCGGTGGATGTCGGGACCTGCGCGGCCACGGCCAGCAGGGCCGCCAGCGCCAGCAGCTTCACGTCCATGCTGGGGGTGTGCAGGGCTGAATGCAGGACTATCTGTCTGCAGGGCTGTCTGTCTGCAGGAGGACTGCTCTGTTTCTCCGTTACAATCCAGCGGACGACTGTGGCCACCGGCTCCGCTAGACGCGCTGTTAAAGCCTCGGCCGGGAGGGAGAGCGAGTGCGTGGGTGGAGAGGGAGAGGGAGAGGGAGTCCCACTTTCTCAGGAGGGAGGGTGCTGGGATGGGTGGGAGGGTGCTGGGGGGGTTCCAGCATCGGAGGAGAGGAGGTGAGAGCGAGGGAGAGAGACTTCCTCGATTGCAAATGTTTTGGCCTGGAGTCAAAACGAGAGTCAGACAGCAGCTTTCTCTCCCTCCTTCACAGTTTTTTTTCTTCTTGTTTGTCAACTTGAAGTCATTTTCTTGACACCATCTTTCTCAGTTGTGCTTTACTTTGTTTAATTAACCCTCTTCCCCTTTTTCTGGTATCCTCTTATTTCTCTTACATTTATCGTCGCCTAAATACACATCAAATACAATCTAAATACAATCCCCCAGCACACTACCATCCCACATGAATGAACCCAAAAATACTAAATTACTACACTTTAGGGATCAAACATTGTTACATGTCTAGTCTACATATTTATTTTGTGCATTACACTGTAATATTTGACCAAAACTTGACCAATACTTGACTGCTCGGGCAGTCCTGGAGGCAAAAACTCGGGCCTGGGAGGAGTTCGGTGAGGCCATGGAGGAAGACTTTCGGTCGGCCTCGAGGAAATTCTGGCGGACTGTTGGGCGCCTCAGAAGGGGGAAGCAGTACTCTGCCGGCACCATTTATGGTGCGGGTGGGGAGCTGTTGACCTCGACTGGGGACATCGGGAGGAGTTCGGTGAGGCCATGGAGGAAGACTTTCGGTCAGCCTCGAGGAAATTCTGGCGGACCATTCGGCGCCTCATAAGGCGGAAGCAGTACTCTGCCGGCACCATTTACGGTGCGGGTGGGGAGCTGTTGACCTCGACTGGGGACATCGGGAGGAGTTCGGTGAGGCCATGGAGGAAGACTTTCGGTCAGCCTCGAGGAAATTCTGGCGGACCATTCGGCGCCTCATAAGGCGGAAGCAGTACTCTGCCGGCACCATTTACGGTGCGGGTGGGGAGCTGTTGACCTCGACTGGGGACATCGTCGGACGGTGGAAGGAATACTTCAACGATCCGGGGGTGGATGAGATTCGCCCTGAGTACGTCAAGTCTCTGGATGTCGTAGGGCTTTCTTGGTTGACACGCCTCTGCGACATTGCATGGAGGAAGGGGACAGTACCGCTGGGGTGGCAAACCGGGGTGGTTGTCCCTCTCTCTTTAAAAAGGGGGACTGGAGAGTGTGTTCCAACTATAAGGGGATCACACTTCTCAGCCTCCCTTGGAAAGTCTATGCCAGGGTACTGGAGAGGAGAATACGGCCGATAGCTGAACCTCGGATTCAGAAGGAACAATGCGGTTTTCGTCCCGGTCGTGGAACACTGGACCAGCTCTACACCCTCCGCAGGGTGCTTGAGGGTTCATGGGAATTTGCCCAACAAGTCTACATGTGCTTTGTGGATCTGGAGAAGGCATTTGACTGGGTCCCTCGTGCCATTCTGTGGGGGGGCGCTCGGTGAGTATGGGGTCCGGGGCTCCTCTCCTATTAAGGGCTGTCCGGTCTCTATATGATCGGAGCAGGAGTTTGGTTCGCATTGCCGGCAGTAGATCAGACTTGTTTCCAGTGCATGTTGAACTCTGGCAGGGCTGCCCTTTGTCACCGGTTCTGTTCATAATTTTTATGGACAGGATTTCTAGGCGTAGCCAGGGTCCGGAGAGGATCCGGTTTGGGAACCACAGGATTTAATCTCTGCTTTTTACGGATAATGTTGTCCTGTTGGCTTCATCGGACCAGGACCTTCAGCATATGCTGGGGCGGTTTGAGGCCGAGTGCAACGCGGCAGGGATGAGAATCAGCACTTCCAAAACCGAGGCCATGGTTCTCCACCGGAAAGGGTGGCGTGCCTTCTCTAGGTAGGTGGAGAACACCTGCCTCAGGTGGAGGAGTTCAAGTATCTCGGGGTCTTGTTCACAAGTGAGGGGACGATGGAGCGTGAGATTGACAGATGGATCGGTGCAGCGTCCGCAGAATGCGGTCGATGTACTGGACCGTCGTGGTGAAGAGGGAGCTGAGTCGAAAGGCGAAGCTCTCGATTTACTGGTCAATCTACGCACCTACCCTCACCTATGGTCATGAACTTTGGGTGGTGACCAAAAGGACGAGATCGCGGATACAAGCGGCCGAGATGAGTTTCCTCCGCAGGGTGGCTGGACGCTCCCTTATGGCCCTTTTCCACTAGTACCACCTCAGCTCGCTTCTACCCGCCACGCCCCCGTCTTGCGCTTTTCCACTACGGGCCAAGGCGGGCCGAGCCGCGCCAAGACACTTTTTCTGTAACCATTCTGCCGATGTTCTAACCGGGCTGAGCCGGGACTATATCTGACGTCACCACCCTCCGCGCCACTGATTGGGCGGGGGGAGAGGCCGTCAGACGTTTGAATCAGGAAGCGGGAGTCGCCGGGAGTCGCTCTCGTGCTGACTCCAGATGGTTGGTCTGCAACTAACCCTAACCCTAACCCTAACGCCGATGACGCAGCGATTTTATTATAAAGCGCAAAACGTCTGTTTGGTGATCCAACTCTGAGATGCAGATGTTCATAAACCTGGTGTCTGACGAGAGAATTAAAAAAGGGATGTAGACGGGCTGTTTTACTCTCAGCCGCTCGCCGCTCCAGCTGATTTCTGATCAGCGCCGACATGAACAAAGCGGATGCGCAATCGAGTACGTCACAGCAGCTTCACCCCAACCTGCCCACTTCTCACGTGGCTGTGGAAAAACAAACTGGGACAAAACGGGTAGAGGCGTGACGAGCCGAGTCGGGCTGAGTAAGTACTAGTGGAAAAGTGACATTAGAGATAGGGTGAGGACTTCGGTCACCCGGGAGGAGCTCGGAGTCGAGCCGCTGCTCCTTCACATTGAGAGGAGTCAGCTGAGGTGGCTTGGGCATCTGTACCGGATGTCTCCTGGACGCCTCCCTAGGGAGGTGTTCCAGGCAGGTCCCTCCGGGAGGAGACCCCGGGGAAGACCCAGGACACGCTGGAGAGACTATGTCTCTCGACTGGCCTGGGAACGCCTCGGACTCCCCTCGGAAGAGCTGGAGGAAGTGTCTTTTTCCTCATAAAATGCAACATAAATACATTCAAATAAATGTTCATCAGTGCTTATAAAGGGGTACAGTATGATGGGTGGAAACATGGTTGCACTGAAAAACCTCATGGTAGAGCTCCATTGTTTATCAAAATCAAAAGACTTGTTACATTTTAATTTTGCTGTCTGTTGCATTTTGTTAGGATGGGGAGTTAAAGAAGAAATACACGTTTAATGTTAGATATGAACAAAACATGGTTGCAGTTTGTGGGGGTAAAAAAAAGGAGGAAATATATGATTTCACACTTGTATACTATCTCCTAAAATGTAAACTTTTTTAAGATTTTATCATTGACTCTTAATGTTTTAAATGGATCAGTGCTTTCTTATTTTTCACACATTTTGCACATCTGCATCCCTATAAGATCACTGTTGTCGACTAAATAATAATTCTACATGTTCCTAGATCCAAATTCATTTTTTTAAATTTGCGTAAAGTACGATATCCAAACACACACTTGGCCGGACAGTTTTTCAATTTTCAGTTAATTTATTCTTGTTTATTGCATTTTCAGGCTCAAACGTTGCATTATTGGCTTTTTAATTATAACTTTATTAGTTTGTATAGCACCTTGTTGTTTTTAAATGTTCTATATAAATAAATTTGACTTTGACCTCTACTTTGACCTAAAACTGTCCAAAACAACAGGCAAAGCTCATTTGTCTCCATCTCACTATGTCTGAGCTTTTATTGTGACGCTACACAAAGTAATGGACAGGCCGTCAGGCTTGTTTCGTGTTTTTTCTTGTGAGACTGAGCTGCAATCATGACTTATTTTGAGAAGAAACCCTTTCATGGTTGGACTGGTCATGTTGTCATTTCAGATCAGTGTTGTGTTACTGTTTGCTTGGACCCAGACTGCTCCTTGCGTCTCTATGCACCACCATGTCTGTCTCTCCTTCTCTTTGGCTCCTTGTCCTCTGGCTCAGCTCTCTTCTTCAGGGCCTGGTTCATGTCTTTACTGGGTTCCAGAGAGCTTGCTGTGACTCGTTAGCGCTTGTCTGATGGCCAGAGACGATAAATAGGAGGCTGAAGTTTGGATATTTTGGAGACCTCTGCAATGCAAATCCTAACACTGGGGACTCGACACATTCGTTAAAATTTAAAACTTATTTGACATAAGAAAAAACATATTCACGGAAATCCATTGAGATATACGGTGTCAATATTTGTCATCGAAGGAAAACAATCAACTTGTAGAGTGATAAGACAGACTCTGGCAGACTCTGAGAGAGACGGCCTCTCAAAAGTGATTTATTTGAAGATGCTGGGATTTCTAACTAAACAAATCTGCCACTACTTAGATCTTTGAAAAAGATTCTGTGCTGACGCTCCAAGTTAACACAGAAAATACTGTTTCTATCAGTTTTAAACAAATTATCATTGACAATCAACAGAGGTTCACTCTGCTGCAAATCATCATCGTAATGCACAATAACAGACAGAAGGTAACAAGTAGAGGTAAGATGATTAATGAGTGAGAGTAAAAAGGAAAGAAAGAATTTAACATTTGAATATTTTATTTTTTCCCTCTTATCTCACCAGCAGAGCACACATTACTATTGCAGAAATCATTCAAATTCAAACCTCCCTTCTAACCTCAAATCAAGATTTCCTCATTTTTCATGGCGATACAAAACTTACACACGTTTACAAATTAAAAGGAGTAATAAGTGAATGGAACTGCAAACATATATGAAATGTTAAGATTTAAAGGTATAAATGTGACACAACAACTCCATTATGGTGTAGATACTTCTATAGCTTGATTAATTTATTTACATTATCTTTGATATGTGCTCAAAGGTGAAAAAAACCCCAAAACATTGAGTTCTAATGAACAGGATGCTGCAGCAGTCAGTAAATCAGCCTTAAAATGGACAGATGTGAGTCTCAGCATGGTTCAAAAATATTTGATGATCTGTCGGAGAACTTCCAGCTTCATCTGGAACAAATTGAGTGGGACAGCGATGTGTAAATGTTCCCGTGGAGTTCACATCTGTGCATGTGTGTCTGTAAACATGCGTGCAACCATGCATGTTTCGGTCTCCTCTGTTCTGCTGCGTTGCATCCATCAGTGGATAAACTGGAACTGCTCTTCGTGGCAGATAGTTGGAGGTAACTCAAGCCCTCACCCACCTTCACATGTACGCGCCCCACCTGGGCCCCTACCCCCTACCCCCTACTTTACCACCACCAGTAATAAAAGCATACGCCGCTAAAGAGCGCCTGTCAAATCATACAGTGAAATCCCCCCTGCAGTTTACGGGCTCATACCAGAGCAGCGTGCTGAGAGAGCGCTCGCAGGTCTGAGGGCTGCTGGCGGCCGTAAACCTGAGAGGGTGTTTACTGTTAGCCAGAGAGCCATCCAATATCAGGACCGTTAACAGTGAGGGGATGGAAGTGATCGGGGAGGAAGCAAACATGTAATCACTTCGGAGGAATTTACTTTGTTTTTTTGTTTTTTTTTTTACACAAATGATGCACTTTTATAGTTTTATGACCCGAGTAAGTACTGAAGCCACACAGAGTTCAATCACGAGTCGTGTGGCTTTGCTGACAGCTGATTTTCTGAATTCACATCAGGCAGGTTAAAATACTTGAATCCTGAAACACTAATTTCTTTTGCTAAAGTTAAATTAAAATGGAAGTGAAGTGTTTTCAGTTTACAACAGTAAAATATAATAAACACAAAGACTACAACACTAGAAAAGAATATTTATCTACTCATTCAGTTACTACTCTCCCAATGCTGTAATGTTTTTTGGATTAAAGGTGATCATTTCGGAAGGGTTTTGTATTTCATTTTATTGATTCTTTTTACTTTCCATTAATAAATAAGAGTTTTAAAATGAATATGGAAAAAACATTTGAAAAGCCTATTTATTTTAATGAGGCTAAGGGGAATTACTTGTCATCCAATCTGCCAGCGAACCAGACTTTCTGCCTGTTTCAGTGGTAGTTAAGCGCACTTCTCATAAATACTCATAAATGCGTGTGACCAGTCTCTGGAGGCAAGCAGGTAGAAGAGGGCCTGCTATTTGTTGTCAGTTATGACGCCAGCTATTTGCACTGGTATAGCACAAACAGCCCCAAATGTACAAAGTGCCAGTGTGGGTTTAAACAATAAAGTCTGTATTTGCAGCAACAACCAACAAAATCTGCTGCAAGAAGCCAAACAAGAGTGGATATTGTTGTGGCATTATCTCAGTAGAGACGGTTCAGGGACCAGGAGGGACTGGGGTGCCATGCCTTGGTAAAGTATTTCTGTCGGACAGGTAACTACCCTTTTAATTTTTACATTTTTCACATAGTTCAGGTGATATGATACCTTGTCACTTGAAAAAAAAACATGAACCATGCACTGCAGGTTCATATGTTTACATATTCTGGTGGTGCTTACATCTAATTTAAATGTAAAAATTAGAGCTTTCAATGCACCACAAACCATTTTTTGTTCACCTCCATTCCTCCAGATGTGGTCTTGTAAAGGGTCCATATTTATCGTAACCCCACACAGTGAATCTTTGCTATTACTTCACTCATTCAGCAAACTTGAATAAATGATGGATGTAAGAGTTTGTTAAATATAATTCAGTGTTTGGAAATGTAAAATCAGTGTGTCTTGTATTTCAAGCTAACAATAACATTTAATGGTCTCAGTCAGATAAACCCTACCAAACTACTCTGAAACCTTGTTCATCCCATCATCACGGCTTTCAGGTTCTTAGTTATGAAGCCACATAAATGAATGTCAGAGGTGTTTCAGCTGCGCGAGTGCTGACGTGCCTCAGCAATGCCGTTGCAGAGGTGACTGAGAATGCGCGTGGCTCATTCACCGCTGACCCGCGGGACAGCACTGTCACTTGTATCACATGCGGGGTCAGAGGTCAGTGTTTCATGTCCCTGTATAGGGTTACAGGCGCTTGAGCTGCCAGGTCTTTGCTCTGAACTACTTCCGATTGACGAGCGTGCACAAATGGGTGCCCAGATGAGGGGTGTGATGTAGAGCAGATGAGTGTTTGGTCTGCATCACGTCTACACTCGAAACATATCATATCTGAAGTGAATGAAATGATAACTATCACGTGTGGGGCTTTTTCTTTCCTTTTAATTACTCCCTGTTAATGTGACTTCTTCCAGTAAAACAGCTTAAATCCCAACAGGATGGGATTTTTGGGAAGGTTTGGTTATTTGGAAACTAATGAGGTTGTTAGAGAGAGAAGAATATCATCTTCCTGGTTTTTCTCTTTAACAAATCCTGCTTCCCTCCTGCCTTGCTTTCACTTGTTTGCATTGAATTAACATGATTACAGAGTCTTAGAATAAGAAACATTAAACACAACTTAAAGGCTTTTGTGACATAAACTGAAGCCTAACAGGGTCAGATTCAGCCATCAAAGGGAAAGCGTTTCTATGGCGCTGTGTACACTTCATTAATCATCTTTCATTGGCAGGTGTGTCATAGCACTTAAAACAATCCCACACAAATATGCTATTAATGTCTATCATGCTATCCCGTGTAAAATGAACCCAAATAAACAGATACTGATCCTTGCAGCAATCTTCCATGTGACAGCAGATCATGACTCCACTGCAGGGATCTTAAGTGAGGAGACTTGTTTTACGGCTCAGGGTTTATTGTGTTTGTCCAGTGGTTAGAGCGCGGCGCTGAGTCTTATTTTATGGTGGCAGAGCAGATGAAAGCGTTTCCTCCACCGAGCTTAGATAAACAGCAGTTCATGATCACAGGCCGGGTTGTAAGAGCGGCTAAAGCTGTGGCACATAAATACACATTCGTCAACATGGGGAGAAATTCTCAAGAGCACCAAATGCTGCGTATCACGTGCTGGCTTATTTGCAAGAAAAGAACCGCACTCATGTCTATGCAGCTACCTCACAGCACATAAAAGATCAACGTCTCAGGACCCTGGGTTGGTTCATCGATGAGGGAAAATGATGTTAATATACTGGATGTGTGTGTGTTGTGTGTCTCTGTGTTTATGGTGGTGAATGATGAAGCTGTGGGTTCTGTAAACTGTGTAAATTGGGGGTTTAAGGTTTGTTAGGAGCCAAGAGTGGGGGGACTGGTGTGTAATGTGGTTTTGGTGGGGGTTGCTGTTATCAGTTAACACGTTGTTTTTCCTGTGTCCTCAGCACACACACACACACACACACACACACACACACACACACACACACACACACACTGGATGACTGAAGATGAGGTTTTCATTAATCAGTAATGAATAAGATATTTTGTACGGTATCTGCAATTATTCTCTGTTTAATAATTTATGGACACGGCACAACAATGTTCACGTAGTTCAAATATGACCTTTCACCACTTATTTTTGGATCAAAACACTGCACATACCCGTTCCGCTTTTGTTTTAGTGTAGTTGCCATACAGGTTGCCTTGTCATACGCAACTTTTATAACGACACCGGAAGCTACTATGGAGCCAAATCAGGGCCAAAAGTTTTGCTAATTTGAAAATAAAATTTGAACCTGAAATTTTTTTTTTACAGTTTCAGTTTTATTTTTTTCAGTATCAGATCTTTTTTTCAGTTTCAAATCTTTTTATTTCACTTTCAAATCTTTTTTTCAGTTTCAAATCTTTTTTTTTCAGTTTCACGTCTTTTTTTTTCAGTTTCACTTCTTTTTTTTTCAGTTACAAATTTTTTTTTCAGGTTCAGACTTTTGGCCCGGATCTGGCGTGGGGGGCGTGGCATCAACTGAGAGGGGCGTGGCATCATGAGTGACAGCAGAACAGAGAAGGCGGGGGACCTTCCTCAGTCATGTTGCCTTCAGGAAACGTAGGTTGCAGAAGTTATCAGTAGAAGTATGATGGACTCCTTCAACACTGTATATACACCATATTCACGTGATTGGCAGTGGAAAAAACTGATATTAGTGACACATTTCTGTTTAAAAAGCTGTTTTAGACCGTACTTGGTAGTATGTGGAAGTGGGAAACTTTAAAGTGTGGCTGTTGAACTGTACAGTCTGGCATAGTTTATTGCTTTTATACTGCGATTGGTGCCAAGTACGGTCTAAAACAGCCTTTCAAACAGAAATGTGTCACTAATATCAGTTTTTTCCACTGCCAATCACGTGAATATAGTGTATAGTGTTGAATCATACTTCTACTGATAACTTCTGCAACCTACGTTTCCTGAAGGCAACATGACTGAGGAAGGTCCCCCGCCTTCTCTGTTCTGCTGTCACTCATGATGCCACGCCCCTCTCAGTTGATGCCACGCCCCCCACGCCAGATCCGGGCCAAAAGTCTGAACCTGAAAAAAAAATTTGTAACTGAAAAAAAAAGAAGTGAAACTGAAAAAAAAAGACGTGAAACTGAAAAAAAAAGATTTGAAACTGAAAAAAAGATTTGAAAGTGAAATAAAAAGATTTGAAACTGAAAAAAAGATCTGATACTGAAAAAAATAAAACTGAAACTGTAAAAAAAAAATTTCAGGTTCAAATTTTATTTTCAAATTAGCAAAACTTTTGGCCCTGATTTGGCTCCATAAGCTACAAAGGTGCTGTGCCTAAATGTTGCTAAAACACCCATCTGAACATGGCTCGGCCCGGGTATAGCTCGCCCGTGTGAGCGTTAGCGTCCTTCGAAGCATGTTGCCTCTGAACCAAAGCAGAGTCTTGTGACCTAATGGTTTGGTTAGCAATAAAAAGAAATAGTCGCTGTGCAACGTGAGCACCACACTCCTTCACAGGACTCATTCAAAAACATGATATGGTTGGAAAAAGAGATGGAGGAAAACTGGTATGAAAGCAAAACCAAAGTCGCTCATGCTGAGACCAAAGATTTCTGGGCTCATTTGTGACACTATTCAGGATTCAGTCATCTACGCTAAAATTGTTGAAACAATTCACTTTGAAAAAGAAAAACAAGCCATGACTTCAATGATCATCATTAATGAAGCAGCAGCAGGCAAGAGAGCTTCCTGAGTGGCATCAGCCGTCAGGAAGTTTTGTGAAATCCTAAAGGGCTGCTAACTTGCCAGACTTGGACTTGGACTTGAATCTTAATGTCGGCCAGTACTATTTCAATGCTATTCAAAGGCCTTCCGAACTGTCTAATTGACTCTCTCCTGCAGTTTTGCAAACTGTCAAATACACAGGATTTGTGTTTCTGTTAGAGCAAAACATTGCCAATTTTCTTCATTTTCTGAAACCACGTCTAAATGTTCTTCCTCTAAAAACACTGCAGGTAATGCATTCTGTATCACTGAAAAAATCTATGAAAAGACCTTGAACTAAAAACACTGCATGACCAGTGACTGGTCAGAGGGAATCCTATCCTGTGGATAAAACAACGTCTCTGGAGGATCACCGATGTCTTGAACAAGGCAGAACATGTCCTTGTCCTCTGATGAGAGAGCTTGTATGGATCTATAGTTTAAAAACTTTTCAACATGCTGTGTGTAGCAAAATACAAGATATTAGACCGGAGATTGCTCCTTTTCTCTGCAGCACCAATTTGGGACATTTACTGTAACAATATCTTTGAATCTTTGGATTTGAAAGAATGACACCGTGTTTTATTTGTACGTCAAAGTGAAAACAAGTTTGCTTGTTTTGATTACGCAGAGACTCAAGCGAGACCAATTATCTACCGGGGCACTTTGCTGACAAATGCCTGGATCATTCATGGTTTTGTCTTTATTATTTTTAGAATAACACAGTTTTAGGTGACTAAAAGAAATCTTTTGGATGATTTCTTCCAAGGTAAAAATGTATTTAGCATTTCATAAAACCACTAGATGTCACTTATTCTGGAAACACAGTAGTTTGTGAAAAACAGCCTTGAAGAATGATTACTGGTGTTATTTTTGTTATATCTATGAGAATAGTCTCTCATATAACTATGGTATAATTATTCAGTTAATAAGGTGAGGTACACCTGGACAAATCAATCAAGACAGGTTAAATGATTAGGAATATTAAACATCCAGTAAATATAACATTTATATTGTTGCAAAAAGGACACGATTTCTTTGTTGAATAGAGAGAGAGAGAGAGAGAGAGAGAGAGAGAGAGAGAGAGAGAGAGAGAGAGAGAGAGAGAGAGAGAGAGAGAGAGAGAGAGAGAGAGAGAGAGAGAGAGAGAGAGAGAGAGAGAGAGAGAGAGAGAGAGAGAGAGAGAGAGAGAGAGAGAGAGAGAGAGAGAGAGAGAGAGAGAGAGAGAGGGAATACTAAGAATACTTAGAGCTTAGAGTGTAACATATTGGTAGAAGATATAATGAATGTAGACCAAAAAGGTCATGAACGAAATGCAGTAAAAGCGCTCTACTGAGGCAACACTCTTGACGATTTTAATCCTTCCTATCCCATTCACATGTACAGCACATACAGTCAGAAAGCAATGCGCGTCTGCTGAGACTGATAATAAAGGCATTTCCATTTGAATAGCAGCTGCTTTTGAATCAGGAACGTCCTGAATGCATTTGAAGTTTTTCAGCCCTCCTTGGCTGTTATTAATTAGGAAAGGCTTCTCAATGGTTAATCTAGTTTACTTTGTGCCCGTCTGCAGAAAAGAGAATCTGGCCTCACACCAAATGCCACTCATTGGATACTTTGCCAAACAAAAGCAAAAAACAAAAAGGAGGCCACCCCACCTCTCCTCCTTCTCACTCCTTGTTTCTCACATTGAAAACTGTCTCGTCTTTCATATATTTGTCAAGAGCACGGTTTGTTTGTGACCCTGTTACCATAGTTTCAGCTCCTGTATGGGGCTGGACATGTGTTTAGTGTATGTATTATGGGATGCAGAGAATGAAGAGGGCAGGCTGGAGTGCCTGTGCCCTTTGCAGCTACATTCAAGCGTGTGAGGCCGTGTTTTTAATAGTAGACGTTTGTTCCTTTTCTCAGTGAAATGCAGAAGGCAGGAGAGCGTATAAATGCTCATCACAGCTCAAACTCTAATTGGATGGGCTGTACCATGAACACTCAGCGATCACAGGCATGTGGTCAAACCACATGAGCATGGCTGTCTGGAGTATGGTATATAAAGACTGCTATTCATCTGAACAGAAATTAATTGTGGCCAGACTATGTTTTTGTGGCGCAGATAAAAATGTCACTCGTGTTTGACAGCTGGGCCGGAACGGAAATCTGAATCTAGTCCATACTGGGTTGTTTGGTTAGCTGTTGATTAAAATGCATCAATGTTCTGGTTTGCTTGTGGCCCAAGCCTGGAAGAAAGTACTGGACAGCCCATTATTAACCGTTAATAACATGTCAGATACACACCACATTGGGCCACTTTCACAATCTTGGAAGTTGAGAACAAGAAAAGAAAAAAAGAAAAGAAATAGAAACAAATACCTAAAGACAGATGCAAAAAAGACTTATAATTTTTTTGGCCTTCATCCATTCAGATTTTCTTAATCATATTCATAATTCCTAACAATTAACTTGTCAGTTGTGGGATTCAAAGTTACTGACTAGTTCAGTAGCATGAAGATATTTTGGCCAGCACTATGAGAAAATAATGACCTCAGTCAAATGATGAGATCATCTAAAAGTAACTAATCAGCAACATAAATAAATCCAGTAGTTTTATATTTGAATACAGAGCAAGAACAGAAAACAGAGAAATATACACTCACCGGCCACTTTATTAGGTACACCTGTCCAACTGCTCGTTAACGCAAATTTCTAATCAGCCAATCACATGGCAGCAACTCAATGTATTTAGGAATGTAGACGTGGTCAAGACGATCTGCTGCAGTTCAAACCAGCATCAGAATGGGGAAGAAAGGGGATTTAAGTGACTTTATACATGGCATGGTTGTTGGTGCCAGACGGGCTCGTCCGAGTATTTCAGAAACTGCAGATCTACTGGGTTTTTCCCGCACAACCCTCTCTAGGGTTCACAGAGCATGGTCTGAAAAAGAGAAAATATCCAGTGAGCCGCATTTCTGTGGGCACAAATGTCTTGTTGGTGCCAGAGGTCAGAGGAGAATGGCCAGACTGATTCTAGCTGATAGAAAGGCAGCAGTAACTTAAATAACTTGTTACATCCGAGGTTTGCAGAAGAGCATCTCTGAACGCACAACACGTCCAACCTTGAAGCGGATGGGCTACAGCAGCAGAAGACCAAACCAGGTGCCACTCCTGTCAGCTAAGAACAGGAAACTGAGGATACAATTCGCACAGGCTCACCAAAATTGGACAACACAAGATTGGAAAAATGTTGCCTGGTCTGATGAGTCTCGATTTCTGCTGCGACATTCGGATGGTAGGGTCAGAATTTGGCGTCAACAACATGAAAGCAAGGATCCATCCTGCCTTGTATCAACGATTCAGGCTGGTGGTGGTGGTGTGATGGTGTGGGGGATATTTTCCTGGCACACGTTGGGCCCTTTCATACCAATTGAGAATCGTGTCAACGCCACAGCCTACCTGAATATTGTTGCCGACCATGTCCTTCCCTTTATGACAACAATGTACCCATCGTCTGATGGCTACTTCCAGCAGGATAACGCGGCATGTCTTAAAGCCTGGATCATCTCAGACTGGGGTTTTGCACATGACCATGAGTTCACTACTCAGATGGCCTCCACAGTCACCAGATCTCAATCCAATAGAGCACCTTTGGGATGTGGTGGAACGGGAGATTCGCATCATAGATGTGCACAAATCTGCAGCAACTGCGCGATGCTATCATGTCAATATGGACCGAAATCTCTGAGGAATGTTTCCAGTACCTTGTTGAATCTATGCCACAAAGGATTAAAGCAGGGATTCAATAAATTTAATTTTGTCCATGGCTTTACAACTTAATTTGCTAATCTTTTTGTCGGACTTGTTTGACAAAAGGGATCAGCAAATTAGATTAAGGCAGTTCTGAAAGCAAAAGGGGGTCCAACCCGGTACTAACAAGGTGTACCTAATAAAGTGTAGTGTGTGTGAGTGTAAGTTTCATAAAATAAGTGTCAAATGTGTTGGTGTGATGCATCTGTTATGTTTGAAACACTGAAACATATTTACTGTTGGCTGGAGATGGAGGACTGTATACAAGCACATGGGAATAGTAAAAAGTAGCAGTTTGCTTTTGTTTTCTTGCCATATCTAAACTTAGTCTGGATGATGCAGTCTTCCTAACATCACATCTGAGATTCTTCTGAAAAAACAGAACTAAGACAAAAACACACTTACAGACACAGCTGTTTGCCCCTCTCCCCTTCCTGACAGTCCCACAACAGCATGTGATTGAGGGAGACCTTTCAGATTGACAAGTTTAATTTCCCACTGTTTGTCTCAAGTCTAAGATGACGGAGACCTAGAGGACTCTGGAGGTTGGGGGGGTTTGAAAACAACAGATCACATGGCACAGTCTTAAAGAACATATGCCTCCGTTGAGCTTTTCAGTCTGGTCACATTCAAGTTGAATTAGCCTGCTTACATTTTTCAGCTCCAGCTTTGTTAGGAAAAAATCTAAAAACGGGGGCATTTTGTTGGGTTCAGTCTTTGCTCTACTCGAGACAATTCCCTGTGTAAAACCTGTGTAGTCATGGATGCTGTCATTGTGATGTAAATTACTGATCTCTGAAGGCTTAATGGGATGTGTGTCTGGCACATCAGGAACAAATGTGTTGGCTTTGGCACACACAAACACACGCACATAACTTAATTTAAACACTACACAGAGACACTGCGCAAAGCAGGACGGCTCTGTTGAAGCCAGGGCTGGAGCGATAAGATTTCTGAACCGGGATTGAAATGAGGTCATGACCTCGGCAGATTGGACAGCCAGTATTAGTGGGAGACTTCCCCAGCACTTCCTAGTCTGGTCAGATCTCACATTCTGGCAGGTGCAAGGCAGGCGCTTCTATATTTTTTTAAAACAGCTAAAGTAACCAAGGTTGACAGAGCTTGTGTTTCTACGACCAACATAATTCAACATTAAACAGTCATGCGTTAGAAAATGTGTGTTTTCAGAACCAGTCATGAAATAAATGGTTTATGTGGTTATTTTACTGCCTTTGAGAAATAGGTGAACATTAGGACTGGTGACAATATCAATAATAGCAAGAACTTAAATACTATTTGAAATCTACATAAATTTAACTTCCCTGTGGTTAAAATCAACATAGTCACACTTACCATTACAGAAGCTTCATATGAACTCATATCTTTCACAATGTGTGTTTTCTCCAGAAGAAGGAACTTCATCACAATTGAGTTTATATTAAAAGAGTCTGATAACAAGTGGCCAACGCTAATACAAGATCTGAACACATTCCAGGACGGATTCAGATCCAAGAACACACTTGAAGGTGGTCTGGGACACTTGTGTTTACATTCAGGAAACATGAGTCCTGGACTGATTCAGGGACTGCTTACTAATCCAAACCCATCTGATTAGATGATGACTCATCTGCACTACAGACTTTAATCAAGTTCTTCTTAATGTTTCTGTGTATTGTATACATCCTTATATTATACATATATTTTTTCAATAATTTATTTTTGTAAGTTGTTTTTTTTGGGGCGGGGGGGGGGGGGGTTAGTGGCAGATCCTTGATTTAAGCCTAGTTATTTCAACCTGCTGCTCTTAATGATGAAAAACATTACAGTTGGTGTTAGTAGGCAAAAATGATGTGTGATTTTCATATGGACTGTCCCTCCTGACTCTGTGCTGTCGATACTTACAGTATTCACTCTCAAGCATACTTCAGCACCACTTGGGCATATGCAATCACGTCGCTACATGACACATCCGTATAACACAAATTTGTGGTTTATTTTGAGTTTTGTTATGAGGAACTGTTGCACCTACAGGTCACATCTAAGCACAGAATGGAGCACTTACTCGCCAAATGCATCACATTTTAGGGGTCAATTGTGCTAGCTGCTCTGTGAACCCTGTTTAGCAACATGGAATAGCCTCCACCAGCTGAAGTCCTGCAGGAGTCTGCAGGAGGAGCTGAGGCTCCCTCATCCAGCTGTGGCAACATCAGAAACTCTAGTTATCTGTCACTATTGTTGTAATTATTCAGTGCTGACTGAACAAAACAGCCAGTGATCTGAGACTTGGATCAAAGATTTCAGAATGCCGTAATGCCTTGTGTAAGCACACACTGAGGAGATAATATTGCAGGATCTCTGTAAAGGCACAGCTGGAAAGTGGAGGTGTAATGAAAATGGGATCACCATGTTGCAAAAATAGTCAACAGAGGAAAGCAAATGATCATTCAAATGATAATTGTATTAATGAGCACCAAAACAGCTGGAAACTAGATTTAGATAACTTTAGATTGTCCGACTCGGATCCTATACATCCAGCGCTGCCAGAAACCTGGAAATGCAGCAAAAGATTTTCCATTACACTTTTTGTGATGAACTGTACTATCGACACGTCTGAAAATCCACCTTGTGATAGTGTAAAAAAGTTATTCCGAATAAGGGTAATTTCCATTACAGGTTTCTTTAGCAATATTTGGGTTTCGCACAAATCTAGGGGTAATGGAAACATGACTAATGGCTTATGGCTAATAGCTTGAGAGGTATTAACATGTAAAACAAAGAGGAGATGAGATCAATGCAGGATAGTAAAGTAGTCACAGTTCACAGAGAGCAATACTACTTCACTTGTGTTATGTGGAAAGCTGGTTAGTTATCTCTATCCATCCATCGTCCTCTGGGTGGAGGTGAGGTGGGGGTCATCACGCTGGTGGGCCAATCCAGAGACAGTGTCCCCAATGTCCACGTGATGTTGCACAGCGTGTAAACCTGGGCAGCCCCAAAACATCAAAAGCCTTAAGGAAGTCATGGCAGATGTTGTCAAGCCCACGAAGGAACTTCTTCCTGACCTCATTCCAGACATTGGAGAGCCCACCTCAAAGTTCGAGGTCTCTGCTTCCTCCAAGGCATGTGAGATTGAGGAAGTCTTTAAAGTATTTCTTTCATTGGTAAAGCTTTGCCAGAGATGGGAGCTGAAGCTTTCTCTGACAGGGGACTCTGCCAGACATTTCCAGCAGACCCTCTTAGTAAGTTTTGGCCTACCAGGTCTGGCTGGCATCCTCCTCCACCATCAGAGCCAGCTCACCCACAGTGAGTTGGCTTTGATGGTGTGATCATGTGACAGCTCCCCTCCTCTCTTCACCCAAGTATCCAAGAGATGTAGCTGCAAGTCTGATGACACATTTAAGAAGTTGATCATCATTCTGCAACCTAGGGTGTCCTGGTGCCAAGTGCACATGAGGAGACCCTTATGCTTGAACAAGGTGTTTGTAATGGACAATCGGTGACAAGCTTAAAGACCAATAAAAATACACCCTTCCAGGTCTCACTGTCATTGCCCATGTGAGATTTGAAGACCCCCAGCAGAACGAGGGAATCCCCAGCAGAGGTCCTATCAGGCACCCCACCCAAGGACTTCAAAAAGAGTGAGTATTCTGAACTGCTGTTTGGCCCATAACAACAAACAACAGTCAGGACCTGTCCCCCCACCCAAGGCCTGAGGGAGGCTCCTTCACTGGTGTGAACCCCAATATACAGGCATCGAGCCGGAGGGCAATAAGTATGCCCACCTGCCTCCAGGCAATCATAAAGGGTCTGTTACCTTTCTGTGTTACATATTCTCTGAGTGACTGCTTGAGAGCTCCCCTTAAAAAAGCCAATGAAACTGCTTCATCTGCAAAAAGTAAAGTTAAGTTCTAATTTGGCTGATTTGGAAACATGCCACCCCTTGTTTGCACTCAAAACATGTATCTATAAAGGTTATGAGCCAAGTCATTGATAAATGTCTCCTCTGGCAGAGTCCTGCTCCAGTATCCTCATGTGACTAACTGGGGCCTCATTTATAAAGCTTGCGTGCGCACAAAACAGGGCTTGAAAGATGCGCACGCCACCTTCTACGCAAAGGTTAGGATTTATAAAAAAAAAACGTAACGGGAAAATGTGCGTATCTCTACGCAAACTTTGATCCTAGCGCACAAACATTTTGAAGATATGGGGAACTGGCGACGCAGACGGTGAGGTGGTGAAATGAAGCCAGATTCATGTCATACTTTTAATGTCATCACATACTGTATCAGACTTATAGATCCATGTACACCCAAGCCGGCAGTGTTATAGATCTATGTGTTCCGTAAGTGAGCCATTACGCCTGTATTTGCAGTAGGTACTACGTTCATATATCATACTTCCATCTTCAAATGGTATGGAGTGGAGAATAGCACCAGATGGATTATTTATCGTGACAAGGTGTGTAACAATCAGTCTAGTTGCTGAGTGATTGCGTGGTGACAGCCATGCGTAATGCTGCACAATGGATGCGCTGGCACTGCTTGAGGATCGCTTAAATGGTAGGATCAGAATGGAGAGAGTATTTAGGGCAGGCCAGCTGACAGTCTTGCCTGGGCCCCGGACTAAATAATCTAAGATGGGCCCCCCTGCGCCCGGATTTCTCCTTCTCCCTCTTCCTCTCCTCTCCCTCTGCTCTTCAGGTTTTTATACAAGCTAATGGATGTTAACATTAGAGCTAGCCAGTTAGGTTGAGTTACAAGGTCGGTAAACGTTGGCTGCACTGTTTCTTACCTTGCTCTACGCTGACTTTATTAATTCCAGCTTCACCGTCACCACCCTTTTTAAAATATTTGTGTAGAGAATCTCTGAGGCCTCTATTTTCTTCTTCTCTTCTTCTCTTTTCTCTGCTTTTCTGAGCACCGGACTTGTGCTGATCGGACATTTTGACCATTCTAATGGTTGAATTAAATGATAACATTTGATCAGCGGCTAAACCATTTTTGTGTTGGGGGTTCTTGACCACAAGGACAATTAGGAAGAAAACAAATAACAAGCTTTTATATAACTCAAATACTAAATAATTTTTCCACAAATAGGCATATTTTGAAACATTTTGAAAAATGATTCCGTAATTTAATGAGAATAATTATTTTTTTTCAGTTCTGGGCCCCCCCCCCCCCCCCCCCCGCTGGAATCGACCCGCACTCACATTGCTATAAGGGCTCCGACTGTAAATTAATTTGTCTATGTGAACCGTAAAAATTCGCATTCAATAAATGTACAAGTCATTTGTGCCTCAAACATCGTTCTGACAAATTTAGTGGCACGGTGGCCTGGCTCGACACATGTCTCATTCATCCTGACACACAGCAGTGTAGGAAACAGGCTGCAGGATCACGCAGGATCAGCAGGCTCATTTATATGCAAAAACAGTCATGAAGTACTTTGCATTGACCATTCATGGTAGAAAGTGGGCGTGTAGAGGGCGGGATATGAGGCGAATTCACCTGCGCAACCTTCCAGGTGGACTGTGATTTATAAAGAGAACATTGCGTGCAGATGTGCGTGCACACGGTTTTATGAATCAGGATTTTTTTGTGCACACGTACACTTTTAGTATGAATCCTACGCACTCTTTTATAAATGTGGCCTGGTCCAGCGTTACACAACCAAGACAAAAACTGCATCGCTTCTCTTGAATTCAAGGTTCATTTATCAAACAGACTTTTCCCTACAGCACCAGGGCATATACTTTCCTTAGACACTTTCACACAGAGTTCGCAGTAAAAACACATCGGTGGTCCCTTCTTTATTCTACCTCTATTCTCCAGCTGTGCATTTACTGATCCCACAAAGGAACATCGCCTTCTCCAGGGTGCATTTCCAAAGCGTGCCAGGTTTCTGTCATTTGCTCTTTTAGTGTGAACACAGTATTTTTCCTTATCCTCGTGGTCCATGGCCAGCAGCTAATGTCTCTGGTGTGCTTCATACTGTCTACACTAAATAATGCAAAGAGCTGAATAAGTCTCTGCTTATTCCAACAGGACGATACAGCAGTTCTGGTCTCAGTTTTGCAGTCACTGCTGGTGTTTGTGGTACTGCTGCAGAAGGAGGAGATGTCAGGTCGGCCCCAGCAGATGGTTACTCCTCTAGATTGCTAAGCAAGTCAAGATTGTTTGGGCTTTGTTCCTTTTGTTACCATACTCTTGGAGTCTATTGGCAAGGTGTTAGCGGACTGTTTCTCACTGTCCCGTGATGTGCTTTTGATTAAAGTATCTTTGCCAGAAACAAGGGTCTACCAGGGCATAACAAACTGGTTACATACATGTGGTTCTCGTGAGGATAAGGTGCATGACTCTCCTGTTGTTAGAGCACACCTTCTGTTCGTGGACACAGATTTAACTCTGCCAGTCCATTGACAGTGTTCCCAGGCTCATTGCAATGTTATACATATGTTCCTATTTCATGCAAAGTGGTTTCACTTCTCAGTTTTCTTTCCCCCTTCATTTGGTTTTTATTCCTATACTTAACACCATACCAGCTCTCTGAATGTTTTCATGTCACCTTCTTTCCCTCTTCTAACATCACCAGTCATTTAATTCAATATTTAGACTACAGCAGACTTGTTTTCAGAGCATTAAAGTCTATTCTCCCTGTCAGTTACTGATACGATCAAGAGGAACCCAGCAGTTGTTATTTCATTGTATTCAGGAAAGAGTGCAAGCAAAGACACAACCAGATTGGTTGTACACATACAGGCACACACATACACTGGATCAAGAAACCCAGACGTGGTCATACACACATGCACAAAACACATGAAAGTACTTAGTGGAAAACGTGCTGCCGGACTCCTCTGTTCCCAAGATAACATGGGTATTGATTTGAGCACATTTTATAAGATCGAATGTCTCTATTGGCTACTGAATCAGGAGAAACTATAGTGTTGATGCTGAAGACACAAAAGTAGCCACCATATGTTAGTGAGGTTTTTTTTTATAGACATAGGCTGTATTTCTCGTACTTTAATAATTATCAACATCTGAATATGTGGATGCAGGGTAAGAAACATACAATGGAGTGTAGTAGTGAAACAAATGCAAAAATGTAAATTGTTCTGGTTTAATATCACTCTGAATTAGTTAATAGTTTTGACAGGGGCATCTTGGTAACACACATGCAACTTGCAGATAGAGGTACAATTATACACACAGGTGTGTTTGAAGAAGACTGTTAAAACCTTGATTATGAAATGTTTAATATGCATTGTGTAGCGTAACTTTTAGATGCAACAATTAGTTTGATGTTGCAGTCAAAGCCACAGATGCGAATTGGCATCCAGCCTTTGGAGATGTGGTATCAGATCCTTTTTGTTTTTTTAATTTATGCCCTTTTAATTTTGGGAAGAAATGGAAAAACAACCCCCTTGGCCACTTTCCTTAAATAACTTTTTAAGTAATAATATAATGCTTATCTTACTCCCTCAGAGGCACCCTAAATCTTTACCTTTCCGTCAATGTTTTATTTTTTTGACAATTCTTTTCGCTTAAATATTTTTTCAGTTACTTTTTAATACACAGAGGGTCTTTTTGAGATAAATTATTCTGAGAAAGCTTCTCCAAGACTGAAGATGAAACATGTGGTAGCTAAAACGTTTCCCCAGTTCTTGCTCAGCTTCTTCACTTTTCAAACAAGTGGACGTTCGCGTGGGATGCTTTGCTTGATCACAGACTTGTTAGTGATTCATTGTTGTACAACTACAGACATAATAGAAAATAACATCAGTGAAACAGAATCAATCAGATAATGTTTTGAGTGAAGGTCACGTATATTTAGACTGTACAAATGAGAAGGAATACTGGGATAAGACCGGTTCCATTATAGAAAGAAGGTCTTGAACGTCAAAACAAGTTTCCTTGATAATTATACTTTTGACTTGCTTTTTTAAAAATATTCAAACATTTGATTGTACAGCTGATCTAAATTAACTTATCACATTCTGCTTAAATTTTTTGATATATTCAGTATAAAGTTGAGATTTATTAAGAGGCCAAAAGTGAACTGGGCTTTTTACTGCAAACCCATTAAATGGTATTATAAGCCTCCACCTCTCAGTATCACCAATTTATGAGCCGTCTGTGAAAACATGACAGGACTCTCTTTAGCCGCCAACTTCAGCTCTGTGGACAAAGGGATGAAAAAGAGCAGATTTACCAGCACAGGCGAGTCTCAGTGAGATGGTTCCCAGATGGAAGTATGGAACTATATATGATGCGACAGACCAAAGTCCAAATGTCATCTTCTTCTCACAACAGTGGCACAGGTTACTCAGGTTTTTGCCTTGATCCATGAATGAAAGTAATTGTCTCGAAAGGTGAAGAAGTACAATGAAGAAAATTACAGTTGTTATTCCAGAGGTGGAAGGTCGCAAATTAACCAGCAAACACGCATTTGAGACAGCTAAAGTCTGCATCCTTAACACAGACAACATTCAAAAGATCACGCATGACATGAACATGACAGCTTGTCACTTTATCAAACATGTCATCAGCTCCCAGAGGAACCTGGACCCATTAAGTCAAGAAGCATCCTGTGCACAGTTCATATTTAATGTTCATCTTTACTTTTGACAAGTTCCCACGCTGATGAGACAGATAATTGCATAGTAGTGTGTTATAATAGGGTGTTATATATCTTTTCATTCTTTCAGCTTGAGTAACATCACATAAACTATATGGGATCACTTCTGAAATTGCACCAGAGCTCTATAGTGCTGGCCATTTTAACAACGAATCAAGTCATAAATCTAACTGAACTATCCGGTCCAGAACCTTTAAATCATGTAATGTATGTAGTCCTTGTGGTCTGTGGTAATAATTCTTAAAACATTTGTTCCTGCTAAAGATCTATGAAAACAGGTCAGATCTATATGGTTTTCTTTTAAAAGTAAGCCCAGACTGTGTGTAAAACTGCAAGGGACTGTAGCTTTGACCAAACATTACACAACCAAGATGTAAAAGGGTACATTGGTTTGGGACCGTTTCAGCAGCGCAGTTCTGCCTTACTATGCAACTTTAAACCTGGATTGCAAAAACACTCTCGCTGCCGCTGCAGAATGACAGTGACTCCAATGTTGGAACCGTAGAGTTTGTGGAGTTCGGCAAGTGCCACATTTTTTAGATCAAGCCCTGGCGTCAAAAATAATATCAGTGGAAAAGGCCTGCAGCTACCGAGAGTGGAGTTTATCTGCGTAATTCTGAGAGTCTATGGACCTGGGAGGGGAGAGGATGGAACCACTGGGGCAAATAAAGTCAGGTTCTCTCCAATCAAAATCAAAACTCTAACAACCACTGACATCTGGCTTGTATTTTTGATGAAAACAAGTTGATATGATAAATATATATTCTATATTCTGGTGTGGTGGTGGAGTTTAGAGCTTGCCAGTTTTCTCCCTCTTCATGCATCTCAGAAGGTCAAGTTGTGCCTGAAACATTTTCTCTCCCCAGGTCAAACTGATCTGCAGTAGTCACTGCTCTGTCATAATTATTAGATAATCACCTGATCACAGTTATTTAATCTGATCTTAAAACATGTAAAGAATAAAACCAGCTGGATGAAAATGAAAAACTACCATCACTATAAAAGTGGTCACTTTTGTGACTTTTCTTCTGCTCTGGTTTAACTGTAAATGTTTAACTTGAAGCACCTAAATTATGATATATAAGCACTGGAATTTCAATGAGCATCTATGGGCGCTGAAGCTACGGATTTAGTTGCACAGAAAATACCACAACATCCTAACTAGTACAATTTGGTATCAAGCTCTATGTAAAAAGCCAAACCCAACGACGAGGAGGAAGCAACTTGTTGGATATAAAGTAATATAGTGTGAATCAAAGCTGATAATTCAATTATTATTAATTTTGCCAACAGTAATTTAATGGTGAATGATAACTGAAAGTGTCAGCAGACACCTGTGTTTAGGGTTGCTGTCAGAATACAATTAGACAAATAGGCTAAAGAAGCAGTGGGAGAAAAAAATACTGTGACTGTGCTCTTTTGACCACAGTGATCGGAGAATCAGAGACTTCGGCCCCGACTGCATAAAGCAGCCGTGACCAAAGACGGAGAGTTGTCGCTGACTGTGGGCCACAAAAGTGAGGAAAGGAACAGTTTTCAGATTGCGCAACACCATAATCCTTTGTGAAAGCACATACTATGGAGTGAATATCGCACTGTTGTGGGATCACTCTGATTGCAGAACTGGAGGTGGAATAAAGAGGGGATCTCCACTACGCAAACGTGGCTACACTTTGTTGGGCTGGTTTTCATTAATGAAGTCATCACTACTCACATTGGAGGAATGATTCAATCACCTACAGTTCACACTTATATAAAAAGGATATAATAAGCATGTGTAGTGCACAACACAATGCACAATAAAACTGTAAGCTGATTGCCCTGTAAAACTACCCATGACAGAACCAAAACACATATACACAGCTTTAAAGCGTTTCACAGCTCAGCCACCCAGATTGATCTTTCTTTTAGAAATCAATGAAACTGAAGACTTGAATTACTCTTGAGTGACGAGCAGATGTTAACTCTTTTAGTCCACCACGGTTTATATTGATCAGAGGCTCATCTGTCTCCTTTCCAGGATTTCATCATCTTGAGTATAAACACACAATAAATAGGCTTGGATCCCCCACACATCACATCCTTCTCTCTAACCTCTCCATCTACCTCCCCCTTGTCTTGAGAGATACCAGTGGTCTGGTAGAGGTGTAAGGTCTCAGTAGACAGCTGAGTTATTGTCTCCTGACACACACACAAACACTCATACTCATGTGTGCATACACACACACACACACCAAGTTTTTTAAGTTTCCATTGAAGCCTCTGGACCATCTGCTTATCTATTCAGCAGGGTCTGCAGCCATGGGGCTCAGCACCAGAGGCCACAGTGCGTATGAGTGTTTGTTCCTTGTCTTTTTTACTCCTCCTCCTCACTTTTCATATATTTATTCTATAAAGCATCTTGAATTGTCTTGTTGCTGAAATGTGCTGTACAGATACACTTTCCCTGCCTTTACAATTTTTATATCTTTACTTTTTCATGATTGTGTGGCTCTATGAAGTGGAAGAATTGCTGCTAAATCTGAATCTTTCCATCAAGAAAGTCTGTAATGAAACTTTATGCAGCAGTGTTGGACAGAATGCACAAATTCCCATAACTACAATTTTAGGCCACACACGCACGCACGCAAGCACGCACACACGCACACACACACAGATCTGATGTTTCTGTGTGGTGTGTGTAACTGAACTCCCCACTGCATAAGATTTCTGGTTTGCATCAGTTGCATTCACATTTATTGTGACTGTGAGTTTTATTACCACATTCTTAAAAGCGTAAGCCTTAGCTTATGCCTTTCACTAAATATTGACAACTTTAAAATTGGTGTGTTGGTTCGTCTGTTTTTAAATTTAGCAACTTTTCTTCCAGTAAAGCGTTTCAGGCAGCAAAATGTAATAATAATCTAGCTATTGTTTTATATAAGCCAAACTCAGTTTCCCTTTGTCCGATAAATGACATATTAGGAGGTTAACAGAAAAATGTAAACAAGCCAAAGGAGAGGCATTTTCCAACCCTTTGAAATGTTTCCACAATAATCTCTCATGTCAAAAAGGACTCAGAGATCATTCCCTTGTTGCATCTTGGTTCCTGTACTCAGAGCTTTTATAAACAGATCCCCAAAACAAGTCTCTATTAAAATTGTGACTGGAAACCCCAGGGCGCAGAGCTCTGCTCCGAATGATAATGTGCCTAAAATAGTGACCAGAATTGACCTTACATCTGCCTATCGGCAGAAAGTTTCCATGGCTGTGGCAGTCCTCGAGGGAAGCCTGGGTTTCCAGTTAATACAGTTAAAAAAAAACTGCAGTAAGTTCCTGCAAATATAACCACTGATTCCTGGTGGGAGTTGGATGAAATAAAAATACCTGAAAACGTTCTGTACTGTTTGATTTCTTTAGCAATTTAAAGATAATGTGTCATTTACATTGGTCTACTGAGGAACTAATGATGTTAGAAATATGCAGTGACCAGGCAAGAAATGTGAGGTGCCATCAGACGGCTGAAAACAATAGTTACTTTCTCACACAGATCACAGGAAAAGACACTCTGGAGATCCCTCTTTATTCCACCTCCGCTCTCCAGCTGTGCATTGAGAGAGGTCCCACAAAGATGTGGTAAATGTGCACTTTTACAAAGTGGGATTTGTGCTTTTGAAGACAGAAAGCCACATATCCTAATGCCTCCCTCTGGTCACTGTCTCCTCCTATTAAATCAGTGCTTAATAAACATTGACAAAATAAAATATAAAGATAGTTAGATAACTATAAATCTTCTGCTTGGCTGTCCAAGTAAGACTCACACATCAGCGTTGGCTTCAGTGTAGAGACGTCGGGTCAAGTTGACCACATGGTTATTAATAGCGGCTCATCCAGGTTACTAGGGACGATTGTACACAGTACTAGGTACACAGCGTTGTCTGTGTACCTAGTACCTCAAGTTGAGTGAGAACTTTTCCAATATGACCCAACGTGAAGGTTAGAATTGCTGCTTCTTGGTAAGAAGGTTCCCGATATGAATCTTGCCTCGAGGCTTTCTTTGTGGTTGAGCGTGAAAGGAAATGAAAACAATTAATTACTGGTGTGAGTCAAGTTTCACCCATTAATAACACTCATGGTGCATCTCTTAGACTAAAAAAACTCCCAAAAGAAAACAAAAAACAAAAAAAAGAAACACAACAAGGAGGCATACTACAACAAAAATGTTATTGTGGAAAATGTTTGGTGAATCAGTTCTGTTTAGCATTCTCTTAATTAGTCATATGCTAATGAGACAAGCGCGGCTCACCCGTCGTCAGTTTAAACACTTTACAGAAAGATGTAGCAAGTAGTCTTATCCATTTGCAAACTTTTCTCATTGGCTTCATTTTGTTTTTCACTGTATAATGAAAGTTTTTATATTTGGTTGCATTGTCTGCTAAAACAAACCTGTGTTTTATCACATGGTAAGGAATGTAAACCTTTAAGGACCAAAAAGGTATTAATAGTAGCCAAACGATGCAAAAGGAGGGGAGTCAATGTCCTTTGCTTCTAACACTTGTCCACTTCTTCCTAAATATATAGTATTGATCCAGTTCTATGGAAGTAAAGGTCATGAACTCTGCTCCTTTTGAGTCCATTGACTGTGGTTTGCGCGACATAGGTAGTCGACATGTGATGGGATACTTTATAAAAGTTGGCAGCCACCAGAAGGAGATACCTGAAAAAACTGTCACAATGTCACCACACTATAGAAGTGGAATGACATTTTTGAGTCTTTTGAGTCTGTCTAGGCCTAAGAAATAGCAGTTTATTTTGATGCAGCTGCCCCCAGCGCTATCATTAATTGCAACTTTGCCAAAAACATAAACCTATTTCTAACTCCAAAATGCTGAAATTCACTTAGTTTTGGTCCCCAACAAATGTCTACAACCTTCCTATCTTATAACAGTCCTGGGGTTGTATTATCCCTAAAATACTTCAAGTGTTCTGTTAAATCAGTGTAGTAATTTTCACAGTTTAATTGTCCATTGCGTAATTGTAGCATTTGTAGATTAAGCTCTGATGATTTTATCCACTGAATTGATTGAAATGAAGGGTTAGAAGAACCAAAGCAGGACAGAGGAGAGGAAAGGAAACACCTGGTTTGCTTTCACATCTTTGACTAAGACAACACTCACCATGTGGCATCGGCCATCTGTTGACAGCTTATGTCACTATAGTGGAGAATGAGGTTACTGGGGTGAGAGAAAGGCTTTGTGTGTGTGTGTGTGCGCGTGCACATGTGTGTGTAAATGTGTGCATTTTATTTTGTCAACACATTCTTGCCACTTACGAAGACACATCCTGTATAGGAATGAATGGAAATAAAAGTCTGCAGCAGAATGAGATGTAAGCACCTCAGATGATCAGGATGGCAAGGCTAAGTGGAGGTTCAGTAATTGGGATATTTAGAAAAATTCAGACATAGTTGAGGATGATTTTCCTTCATGCACCCTCCAAAATAAACACACCAGAAAGCACTTGACATATTTCAACATCATTGACATGACTTCCTTCACCATCAGGAAACATTCAGAAGCATCAGTGAATCGCTCAAGTGTTTACTATTGAGACAGAGTACAGGGAGGTTTGTGTGCAGTTCTGCTTGTGCGCATGTGTTGAAATGTGTGTGCCTACGTGCCATTTCTTGTATACAAAACGTGTGTGTTTGAAGGAGAATCTGGTAGACATTATCGCTGCTCAGATCTGCCCGCAACTAGAGGCACTTAACCGTGTAAGACAATCACTGCAGTGGTTCAGGAGGTCACCGCATCAACCGTGCAGCAGCAAACAAAAAGAGGGCATGACGGAGGTTAACGCAGGAGCCGGTAGCCTTAAAGACGGCACTTACACAGCTGCGGTGGAAGAGAAAATAGCTGCCTGGATTACACGGTCCAGCTGAAAGTGTGTTTGCACTGTGGGCGTCAAACTATTTAGGATCCCTGAGTGGAAGCGTCTTTGCTTGTCATTGGATTTTAAACTCTTTGGGATGGTCTCTAAAACTGGAACCCTGCGATGATTAAAACATCTTTAAACCCTGTAGGTATTGTACATAGTACAAAAACAACACATCAGATGTTGAAACACGGCTTTTTAAAAGTATGTATTTATTTACAACAACAACTGTGTTGCAACTCTTGTCTTCAGAAACAGAGGAAATCATTTAGTGCAATGAAACATTTTTTCATTCTTGCTCATCAAAGCATTCAGCTGCTCAACATTTTGGGGGGGTTTGTCCCAATTTTCATTTAAAAATGTGCCAAATGTTTTTTTATGGGCCCTAATGTCTGGACTGTCGGCAGAACCGTTTTGCTACTAAGGCATGTTGCTTTGATAATACATGCGATTGTGGTTTGATGTTTTCCTACTGAAACAAGCAAGCACTTCCATGAGCAAGATGCTGTGCAGATAGCACTCAAAAACATGTTTTCATTGTTTGTTTCCTTTTCTTGATTTCAAATAAATGTCGGTCTTCAGCCAGTTTTTGAGAAATCTTGATATATACAAATTGAAAACACAAATCCCAACCACAACAATCCTTTATAAGAACTCCTCATAATTTTCTTTTGGCTCGAATGATCGCAGCATTTCCCATCAGAAAGAAACCGGGAACCCTCTTGCAGTGACGTAACAGTGTTAACCACCAAGTCACGGTGATGCCCTTATATAATGCCAGCCAACAGATAAGCAGCCTAGTTAAGGATCTCAACAGATTGCATCAAATCTTCCTGATCTTGCATGAAGTGAGAGAAGAATGACTCCCTATTTCTTCTCCCTTTGTTTTCCTTCTGTTCTGCAGACCCACCTCCTCCTGGTGCTGGTTTGCCCACACCTACGACTGATTCCTCTTGCTCACCATTTAAAATCCACTCTTCCATTTCTCAGTGCCAGAGCACATTCTTGTCATTCTAGTAGTTTTTCCTGCTCCTTTGCCTGCATGTTTTGAACTTGCTTTCATGCTGCTTTAGCCCTTCGCTAGACAACAGTCTGAACTGGTTTGGTAATCTGACTTCCTGTGCTGGATAGCGTTTGGATTTGTTAGACTTGTTTGGACTGATTACCTGTGAACTGACCTTCTGTAATGAAACACCAAACTTTGATTTTACTCTCCTTGTCATGCATTTAAACCCTCTGTTCCTGAAGACTTGATTGTATCTTTTAACATATGAAAATCTTCATAATCTCTAGATATCTCTATATATCTCTACAATTTGTAACACCAATGCAATATACATATACATCCTCTACACATTGTATTTATTTAATTGCCCCCCCCAAAAAAAATCTGAGGTAAAAAAAGGTAAACTGCAAAGGTAAACTGAGGTAAACTGCATCATTACAATGTGATGTTACTGCTGAAGTACCTGAAACTTTCAGTACAAAAACAGCAGTAGAATTTGAAAGATATGCTGCAAAAATAGCCTGCATTTGTCACGGTTTGTGGTTTTTCTTCTTTCCTCCTTGTTTTTGGCTTATGATTTTGACATAATTTGTGTGTTATGTTGCTTGTGTTTCCATCACAGAGTTTTCATTGTTCTTTGTGCCAAATGTGACTTGTGTTTTTTTATCCAATGTATGTATAAAAAACAAATGTTATGGCACTGTCACAGAAGCCGAGCCAAGCCAAGCCAATTTTATTTATAAATCACTTTAAAAATGGCAAGCATTGACCAAAGTTGTGAACATAAAATACACTTTACACCACTTAAAGACACAAATTCAAAAAAGTAAAATAAAAACCACAAAGACAAAAATTAAGAATAAAATAAATCAATGAGATTAAGATAAAAAAATAATTAAAAGTTAAAGTCACCATCTCATACTGGGTTAAAAGCCTGGCAGAAAAGGTCGGTCTTCAGAGATGATTTAAAAATGGCGAGGAAGAAGACAGTCTGATATTTACTGGGTACACATTACACAATTTGGGGGCTACAACAGCGAACGCCCCGTCCCCCCTGAGCCTCCGCCGAGTCCTCGGCACATCCAGGGTCAGCTGGTCAGCTGATCCGAGGGAGCGGGAAGGAGAATGTAAAGTCAGCAGAGGTAGGAGGCGGGGCAAGACCAATTAGAGATTTAAAAACAAATGAAAGGATTTTAAAATGAGCTCTAACATGGACAAGCAGCCAGCTAGTGAGGATAAAACAGGAGGAAGGTGCTCTCTCTTTCGTGTTCCTGTTAAAAGCTAGATGAGTAGAAATGTCACTGGTTTTTGCTGCCTTTTTGCTCTATCATACAAAATCCTGCACAAAATTGATGCAAGTGGGTTTCTTTTCTTTTTTCTTTCTTTTTTGATGTTGTTTGTTAATGGACAAGCATTTGTAGCCTACTAATTTAATTTAATTTTGTGAATTGTGCAGACTTTTTCTACAAATCCAGTTCATCAGAGGATCTGAAGGTGTCGTCATCATGATGGTGTACAAATTATCAGTGCAATTTTTGAACTGGGAAAAACTGAGCTGTGTCCAGTATTGGTCTCCTTGAAAGCCACAAATATAATCCCAGCATCCTTCACAATGTCTGTGTGTGTGTGTGTGTGTGTGTGTGTGTGTGTGTGTGTGTGTGTGTGTGTGTGTGTGTGTGTGTGTGTGTGTGTGTGTGTGTGTGTGTGTGTCTTTGAAATGATTTCACCACTCATTTAAGCTTCTTGAACAGGAACTTGTGGAAAGTACTAAGTCTAAAGGGAGCACTAAAGCAACACCTTGCTGTTGGGAGCGGGGGACAAAAATGTATGCAAAGAGAAGAACTGTATCATCTGTTTATTTCATTTGACATCTTCAGAAGAAGTTCAATGGTAAAGTGCATTATGTTTCAAGATGACCCAAACAGCCAAAATTACTTTGTTCAGACAATGACTGAAATATAATATTCCTGTGACCCCCAGGTCACCGTTCACAAACAATAAAAAAAGAAACCCAGAAAGAGAATATGACGACAGGAATTCAAGTTCAGGTTTTGGGCAGAAGATATAGGAAATGCCTCCGAAAAGTACCTTTTTACACTTTTATGTACAAATTCATATAAATCTTTCAGAATATTTTTTCTCTTGCATCTTTTTTTTTATTTTCTTGTTATAATAACTTTCTGGGAAAATCTAAATAATATGATGTTTTCTACAGAACTTGAGAGGTGCACCTCCTTAGACGGAGCGCACAGATCCCCACACGCACATGCAAAACGTTATAATGGTGTTAAACTTATATCACTGAAGCACAGTGTTGCATGTGTAAATATTTCAGAATATGAAATACTTTTGTAAAATAATTTAAGGGGTTGAAACACAGTTTTTCAGCTTCCACACACTAATTCAACATTTTCATGAAATCTGCGGTCTGAAAGGTGTGCAGAAGACTAACTGCTTGAATTAAGCAAGTTATCTAAAGATCTGGTAAAAAAAAAAGAAAATCCCTGGAATTAATGTAATTTAAATTTGATCCTAATCAAATTTGTCCAGGCCGACCCATAAGCCAGCAGAGTAATTTGATAGTGAAGGAAAAATAAAAATCTAAATCCTCCATCATATACCAGTACCTCAAAACTGTACGTTGGAATAGATCTTGCATAAAATAATTCTGTCAACCTCGTATGTGTCACCACCAACTCATCCATGCTTCATAAAGCCTGATGCCTTCCTAACGACATAACCTATAAAATAAATGACCTCTTTCAAAATAAGGGCTCAAAAGTTGCTCGGAAAAGAGCTGGGATCATTCTCCTGCAACGAGTTGTTGGACAAGGTTATGCCGAAGCAGCAACCCTCAACTAATTTACTGTCAAGTCAGCCAAGCTGAACAGGTAAGTCAGCCAAAAAGCTGGACTAAGTGGTGGAGGTGGCCAGGTGGAGAGGCCAGGAAGTGCGGTCCAGACTGAGTTATGGAAGGAGAGGCAGCTTGGCGCGGCGCCAGGACTCGCTTTATTGTTTATTTACACTCCTGTTTAATGAGCTTTATGATTCATAAGCCGGTACTAACGGCCTTTATGGGACCAAATATTTATGTAAGTCAGACCTCTAGGCACAAGTGAGGAAACCTCCACAGACACACACATTCACACACACGCACCACTGAAACCAAGTGGTCTGTTTTTGACCAGGAGCTATTTCTCATTATGAGCACATGGCCCCAGAACTGAGATTAACTACTGTTGAATGGCTTCAAACGCTAATCTGTGGGGTCTGTGTGTGTACTGTATGTGTGTGCGTGTGTGTATGCGCGCATTGGTACATGTTAAAACACATGCAGGACAACTGGTCAGAATACACACCACACTAAAAAGAGATTTTGTATGAACAAGACAGGAACAGTGTCCTGCTAATTCTAATCAAATTCTAAAAATGTAGAATTGTTTCTATTGGTCCACTAACCCTAAATATGCAAAAAAAATAAAATAAAACCAACAACAAACAAACAAGATGTCAGTTTAATACTTACCCATAAACCTGATTTTGTGTATAATTGGTGTATCGACACAGCGCCCCCTATGGCAGGTTGTGTATTAGCAAGACCTCATGAATATTCACACAGTGACTTTTTCTGATGGTTGTCTGCCAGAAGGTCCTGATTATTATTAAACTGTCCTTCTAATTCACATTTCACTATCTACACTGGGGATGAGTTGGCAATATGATTACTCTCTATGCTATAAATCTGATTTTATAAAGGTTAGTTGGCTGCCTAGACCCAGCCTTTGGTCCAACCTTGAAATGTATATGACACCAAATAATATGCACAAATAAATTAAATTTTGATCAAATATTTTTATTTTAAAACATTATGAACAATAAATGTCAGTGATAAGTGCACAAATGACAAGAAATCTAAACCTATCTAAACCCCTAAATCTAAACCCAGATTTACAGCAGGACACAGCAGTTAATGTGGGTACATCTTCTTTGAAGTACTCAAACAAAAATAAAGGTTATAAGAGCTTTTTATATGCACATTTCTGTGTAGAATATCTTATATTAAAAATGTTTCATCATTATTGTTCAGTTAAGATATTTTATTTTGTTTGCATGTATAACAGCTGAGAAGGTAAGAAGCAAATGGACAGATGATGAAGTGAAGGCTGTCGAACGGCAAATGTTACATTTCATAACAAGCTGCAAAGTACCAGGTAAACAGGACTGTGATGCCTGGCTCCAGGCAGAAACGGCAGCTCTAAAAGATAGAGACTGGGCTGGAATCAAATACTACATTCACAAGAGAATCGTAGCATTAAAAAACACGATTAATAAATAGAACTATAAAATCCTCAACTTGACCCAGATGCAATTTTATCATTGATGTGAAATTTTATTTCCTGGTTTTATAAGATGCTCAGTTCTGTCAAATTTATATTATTTTGTTGATACATTCATATTTTTTCCAACTCCCCAGTCGTTTATTTACAACACCTGGTATAATTTTGTTCAGAAAGTGGCATGCAGGATAAATTCAGACTATTTTCTCAGTCTTAAACCAAAAAAAGGTGAAAGAACTGTCACAGTTATCATCAAGTTTTCAAGATTACTTTGTTGTGGGCTAGATGTTTGTGAATGTGGTTTTGAGACTTGTATTAGCAAATCCTGTGGAATGGGAAGCATAAGTTTAATTTTAGTATAATATGACACGCTTTTTTTTCAGCCAACCCGTATAAACATACCGTTTAGTTTCATAAAGTGTTTTTACTTTATTTATTCATTAATTGAATGAATGAATGAATGAATGAATGAATGAATGAATGAATGAATGAATGAATGAATGAATGAATGAATGAATGAGTGAATGAATGAATGAATGAATAAATCAATTAATTTAAACACATATACTGGAAAATATTGTGTGTATCTCTGGGTTTCATAATTCACTTATACGTGAAATAACTGTGTGAGAGGTTATAGCCCTCATAAGTCACATAAACCAGACAATGTCCCTATAAGTCCCAAACAAATCAGATTTGACCAAAATATAGCTCTAGCTAAAATCCCAATAGAATAAGGTTTTCCTGGAAGAAACCCATTTGATGCTCAGGCCTCTAGAAACTTTGGAAAGGCACGTACCCATTTGTCCTATTTTTGTCATACGTCCTTATATTTCATAAAAACAAGTGTGGGTGTGTGTGGGTGTGTGAAAGAGAGAGAGTTACAGGAGGAGGCACAAAAAGAGAAAAAAAGACATCTTTAAGCAGAACTGAGGACTACAACGGGGAATAGTGTTGTAAATGCATAAGTAGGAGGGGGGTGCATGCAGTGGGCTCCAGTTGGGAGTAGAATCAGACCACGGTCTCACGAGGAAAGAGAGAGTGATGGAGTAACACACTGAGAGAGTGATGGTACTGCTGTCTTTATAATTAGCTCAGGAAGCTCTGGTTCTCATTATCACAGTCCGATCATCTGAACCTCTGCCGCAAAGGACGACGAAGCGTCCAGCTGTGGATTTAAGCATTTGGGGTCCCGAGGCAACAGAAGTGCAGGGACTCTGATGTGTTCCTTGTATCCTTCCTTTAGCTTTGAATAGAGGCAGAATTGCTCGATCTCAAACAAGACCAGGACAAGTGATTTAGCTCTTAAAAATCCAATATTTGTAAATGACTACAAATGTGTGGGTGCAGATTTCAGGCTCAGATTTCCCAACTACGCATAACCATGTGCAACAATTAGGAATCAAAGAGTGGTGTTTACAAACTGACAAAATGGATTTGAACATGGTTCTTTTGTTCTCCACTAATTACGTTGAGCTCTGAAGGGGCGTAGTTGTTTCGCTTAATTTAAAAAAATGCCAGAAACGTTTGTGCTCAGATCTCACCATACACTCACGCAGCACAATGATCACTCTATGTGCACAAAGGGGACTTTTGTGTCCCTTCTCCGCGTCACCTCAGCTTCACAAAGTGCCGATATGATAAAAAGGCAACTTTGATGGGAACTGACTGAAGAAAATACTGAGAGAATGCATAAATCAATATTTTAGTAAAGGAGTCGCTCATCATCACGTCAACAAAACCAAAAATGGGTTTTAAATAAAGTATTTTAACTAATGGATCTGATTAATGACAACACTGTTTCTTTCTATTATAATCAGTGGTGGAAGGTTGAAATAAACATTTTTCACACTTTCAGAATCTGGACATTGTATTTAAAGCATTTAATGTTAAATCCAGTGTTCCAGTTTATTCAATTTATTTTATTCTTAAACATATTTTTCCTTTGAAAAAAGGGAGAGGGGCACAGGGTGGTAAACCAGAGGTCAGAGTTTTATCTAAACTGTCCTAATTCTGAAGGACTAGAAGACATTGTTATACAATGTGCTGGACATGCAGGGCCAGTTGAAGGGTTCTTACGGAGGACTGGATAAGCTACCGCCTTTTATGTGCAACCCAACTAATTTTGGCATTACCAATTTATTCTATCGATGCAAGTAATATATATACTACATACATATGATTAGATACAGTTAGATTGTAATATTAGGGATACTGAACATTTCTGACGAGTTGTAAACTACCAAGGGTTGAAAGAAGAGGATGTGAAGGATGGAAAAGATGTGAAGGCGAGGGCAACAGGGGTGCTCATGGTAGGGTGTCGAGCTGGGAGAGGGACTCTAGTAGATCCGGACAACATCAGAGATCTGTCCACACTTGTGTAGTCCTAGGAACGGCAAAGACACTTCCTAGCACACTCAAGCAAGGAAGGTAACTACCCCAGAAGGATGGGTAGAATGATAGGTATAGATGGATCTTTTCATCATCCATTTTCTCTACCCGTCTAATCTTGGACAGGGTCACGGGGGCCTTCCAGAGCGTATCCCAGCCCATTACAGAGAGGCAGGGATACATCCTGGACAGGTCGCCATATACAGTACATATATATATATATATATATATATATATATATATATATATATATATATATATATATATATATATATATATATATATATATATATATATATATATATATATATATATATATATATATATATATATGGCACCAACCACAACCCTCAGCTTTTATGCTTTAGAACAAATTCCCACAATGCATCAGGGCTGCTACAACTCTCAGTTGTTTTAAGTCAAGGTTGAAAACCTTATTTATTAACTGCTGCATTTTAATAATCTTCCATAATGCAGTGCAACCTTTATTTCTTGCATTTTATTTGTTTGATTTTTTTAAACTGATGTCTTTCTGTCTTTAATTACTGCTTTTTAACTCTTTTCTACACTTATATTTTTTAAATTTGAGTCTGGTGAATTCTATTTTGTTTTATTTTATTTCTTTTTTGTTTAAACTTTAAATCATTTACCCAATCTATTAACATCAAAAATATTAACATGACATGAATCTATTAACATGACATGTTAATAAAAAGAACAATATTAATGGCCATTAAAATGAAATATTGTTTCACACCTCTAAGATAAATAACGATGCTCATTCATCAGATTCCCTTAAAGCAACAAGACAGTTATTGGCAAGTCAGCTAAAGTGACTCCAGTTCTTTTTTTTTATGTGGGGATGTGCTGATTTGAGGTGCAGTGCTGGCTAATCTCATCCAGACCATCTCCAGACCTGTCTTTTATAACCTTTATAATCCTTATAACCTCTGAGCAGAGCCCTCTTTATGGCTTCAATCACGACGGCCTGGGTCAGTTCACTTAGCACCTATCTCCCCCGTCACTTCCTCCTCTCTTTCTCTTTCACCAGAAACATGAAGCCTGTGCCCTTTCATCCTTTCAATTAAATCACCATGCTGTTTTTCTTTTTCTTCAAACAAATGTCTTCTCCATGATGACTAAAAAAATCAAATGAAATTGGAGAAAATAAATAAATATCCTTACAAATGCTGCTTGTCTGCCAAGAAATGTGAAATGTTGCTAAATTGGATCCTTAACATTGAAACAGAAGATGGTTTCCACAAAACACACAGATCTGCTAAATTCAGCCATGCTAGTTGTTTCTGTTCGAGGAAATTTAGCAAATCATTCACGTTCTTCAGTATTGTTTGGACCTTGGTGGAGGTTTTAACAATTAGTATCCAAATGTTTCTTCTGCGCTTGTGACAGAACCACATTAGTCTGCTACAGGCACCCCAAATCATGTTGGGTATTTTGTTTAGACGTCTTTTGCCAAAACTCATTTGTTTCTGTTTAGTTTCATTTGAAAACAACTGTATTTAATTTGTTGCGGTTATTTAAAAAGGGATTTGAAACTGAAGATAGAGAGCATATGATATTTTAACTTAGCAAAACATGAATAATCAGAAAACCCTGCCTGTGCTTTCTGAGAAATACTATATTTTTGGTGGAGGATGGTGGCAGTTTTGGATTTGTATGTCGGAAAATGAACGAAAACCAATAAATCTCCACTGGAAATTATATCCACTATAGGGAAACTCTTAAAATGCTTTGGAAAATTCATATAGTTAAAAACAGAGCAGCTCTTTTTATTTTATCCTGGAGAGAAAGATTTACCAAAGAATAACAAGCAAATCAGAAAGTTTCTGTCAGTCTGTTAATGTCGAGAGCGTTGTCATGACTCCATGTCTGAAGATTAAGGGGTTTGTTGGCACATGATAACTTTTTTAATGCCAGACTTTGTCATGTGACCAGTGATGCTTGTGAAAAAAAACAAGAGTAAAAGATTGATCTGTAGGACGAGGGATTAATTTACACCTTTAACAGTAATTTGCTGTAATTTTTAAATAGGCGTGATTGCTGACTTTAATTTAGTCATATCTTCATTACAGCACAAGAAAAAAGGTTTTTAAAAAGAGTTTTAGAATTGCTCACACACACACACACACACACACACACACACACACACACACACACACACACACACACACACACACACACACACACACACACACACACACACACACACAGAACTAGAGAGTATGATTTCATGCAGAAGTTTGTCCAGAACTCCCCCGACCTCCTGACTTCTGGAGACAAAGACGCTGGCTCCTTTTGAAACTTTGCTTCAGGATGTTATTTCAGTAAAGTGTCTTGGTAAAATCACAAACAGGAGTCCTCTTTTGACCCCCTTTTCAGTCTATATTTTACTTCACACAAGTGGGCAGCCCACATTCAAAACCCATCTTGTTCCAGTAGCCGCGCCACAAAGGCTGAGGAGCTCCCACACTAAAGGGAAACACATACAAAAGAGGGAGTTCTCATTTGTCCAAGGCCATGGTCAACCTTCAAGCACCACACGGTGAATGCACCTTTGGTCATATTCAGGCTTTTTTACGAATCTCATTAACAAAGTCTCACATGCCAGAGGCGGTTAGCTGCGTTCACTCTTCAAAGACAAAGTCTTTTATTTTTCATAAACTACCAGACTTCTTATTTTACATCTCTGAAAGTTCCCAGTTGGAATCAAAGTGATCCATTCACAGCCAAGTCCATGTGTAAAACATGCCTCTGCTTTGGACTTGAACAAGTGAACCTTCTTGGCACGGGCGTCATTTTGCGACCGCTTTCCTCTAAAAGGTAAACATGAAAGATTGAGAAGTTGCTTTGCACTGCAATGAAAATCTACAAAATTGCAGGTTCCGTTCAGAAAATGATCTGTGCAACACATCTGCTCCAGCATTTTAGAGCGGCAGCGCCTTCAGCGCTTTAAGGTCAAGAAGAAACCTGGCAAAGAACACATGAGTAAAGTGCTAAGGGGGCATGCAACCCTGCTGTTTTTGTACAGCAGAGGTATTTCACAGGATCTATGGATTCACAATGAATAGGATACTTTTGTGCTCCTGGAACACTATTGTGTTTTATTTGGGAGTATCTCAAAAAAACTAAACTTTAACCTGTTTTCCAGCCAAATGAAAGCAGAGACAGGCCTGTTTGCCCCGTAGCGAAAGGGAAGATAGAGTCTTGTTTTCACACACCCTGTAAAACCATTTGCACAACTACGTTTTCGTACAATTTCAACACTTGAAATATAATGTGTTGATTAATGAGTCAGGGATGTCAAAAAATATGGAGCTAGAACAGTCTCATAATTCACAAATGCACAGGACAAGTTTTACAAATGCACAGACCGATTTGCAAATACACACACAGTTTCACAAATGCACAGAACAATTCACACGTGCGTAGGACAAGATATACAAATGTATTTTTGATGCACACACAAATATAACCTGATTTACAAATGTTTTTTTGTCTGTGAGTTGCGCTGGATTTGCGTGTGAGTTTTGAGACTCCCTTGACGTGACTAGATCCACAAATAGGTTTTTTTTAACACGGAAGGATCTGCAACCAATCAGATGTCTTCCTTTGTTCCAGCCAATCATAATCATTTCTCATCATCAGTTGCTGCATCGGCAGGACTAAGAGCTCTCCCGAAGGCTTTGGTTGAACAGCCCGACAAACCATCTCAGATCGCGCTGTTTTATTTACCGGGATCACAAGAAAATCAGAACAGTGACCTCCTCTCCATCCTGTTTATTTATCTTTTATCTCCTGTTGATGTTTATTTGTCTTTACTCCACCAACTCGAAATATTAATCACTTTTCTAAGCGAACGGCGCTAACGCAGTTCAAACAGGTGCAGGTGTATCCGCCCCTTTAATCTGATTGGTTGCAGATCCTTCCGTGTTAAAAAAAACCTATTTGTGGATCTAGTCACGTCAGAGGAGTCTCAAAACTCACACACAAATCCAGCGCAACTCACAGACAAAAAAACATTTGTAAATCAGGTTATATTTGTGTGTGCATCAAAAATACATTTGTATATCTTGTCCTACGCACGTGTGAATTGTTCTGTGCATTTGTGAAACTTGTCCTGTGCATGTGTGAAACTGTGTGTGTATTTGCAAATCGGTCTGTGCATTTGTAAAACTTGTCCTGTGCATTTGTGAATTATGAGACTGTTCTAGCTCCATAAAAAAAGGACACCCCCATTTTTATTATACAGAAAAAGAATGTTATCAATGTTGTCATCTGACTCTCAACAAGAAATCAAATTTTCACGGTGGGTTTTTTCTTTCCTCTTTAGCCATCCAAGAACATTTATTATTGTTTTTAGCTCTGTTGGTTGTCTTTTCAATATTGTATGCGATACAAGCTACTATAATCAAAAATTCCGACATTTACTTTGACCTCGACCTCGTTGTAGACAATAAAAACCACAGATGATTCATGTTTTTCTCACAGATTCCATCTAATTAGTCAGTACAGATCGATTTCTACCCTAACTTGCAGTATATTTGAAAGAAAGTGTGAACAGTAAAGTGTTTACCACTTTGTACTATTACTTCTTATAACACTTAATGTCATTATGTCAACTTCTGTGTGATTTAAGACTGAATCCCATGCTCTTGCACCTGATATTGGCCTTATCCCCTGTGTCTATATTGTCCTGCATTTCCTTCCTGTCTTGTCAGTTTCTTGTCTCTCTTTCCATCACTCTGCATGTCATTCAGCCTGTTATTCTTGAGCTCCATTATGTTGCCTCTTTGGTTTATGTATCAGGTTTTTAGATATCCTGTCGTGGCTGAGAGACACCATCTGAACGTAACTAGAACCTTTATATTGGCAGAGCCAGAGCCACAGTGAACTGGGTAAACGTCAAAGCTGCATCGTCACTGGCACTAAATCTCATGACAGTTGTAGTTGCTGTATTCTTCCTGTTTCTGAGGTTATTCATCGCGGTGCACCCACAACCACCACCTGCAGATGCATGCTAATTTTGATCCACCTCACAGGGCCCCTGCATGCCTAACCCTGCCCACTGAACGCAGACAAGGTGGTCCCTGCAGCAGTAGAGTGATAATCACCACATATTCCTCAGTAACTGCACCCTCCTCTTCGTTGGCCATGTTTTTATTATGTGTGCAGAATATTGTTTTGCCTTATTTTGTTGATAAGTGTATGGACATCCCTGGAAAAGACATTCATACATCTTGAAGATAATGTTTGTTGTACTAAAATGCACTTAATATATTCTTTTTGCAAAAATGGTGCCTTTACAGCAAAATAAAAGTCAATATCGTTTGTTTACAGAGTAAATTAACACTGAGTGTTAAATTCAATCCTGGAAAAGTGTGCATACGTGTCCACTGTTTTGAGTTTTATTTTAACACTTTTAGAATAGTTAATTATGTAATACTGAACCAAAGTTACTCCAACACCGTATGGTGTATATACGACCAAAAGGCTCACATTTTAGCCCTGGTAGCTAACCGCTAGATCGATAACAATACGGGCTAAAATACTACTGGCGTTTAGATACGCAATATGTCCACACAAATCCAGTTAAATTATATATTATATTATACTAGATATTTCTCTAAAACCTGGTATTTAGTGAAGCAGAACTTACCACAGCAGCCACGTCTGCAAAATAGCAACGTCTTCAAAAACTGGAAGGTGCTTCTTCACCTGAAATTAAGGGGTGGGCAATTTAACACTGCATGTGTTGGAAAGCATGTCACACCCAAAATATACATGTTCCACCCGAAATATACACTAACACTTGATGAAATGTACTCTGTAAGTGTTACTTTTACTCTAAATAGTGTTAAACACACTCAGATTACAACCAACACTGGCAGATTTGCTGTGTAGGGTACTGATGCAATCAACCATCGTCCTCCCTGGATTTTGGACTTTTAAAGCCAAATGCAATTAAAAGCTTTTAATTGAATTTGTGAATCTAGCCCTGTAATGTCGAATTTAAGGTAATCCCACGTTGGTGTCATTATACCGGCAACTGATGAATGAACCAACTCTGAAAACAGCTAGGTAACAAAAGCAACATCAAGTAACTGCAAATCACATTTACTATTGTGTTGACCACAAAGCCGGCAACATAGTGCAGCAAATTAGATTTTGTTTCTGTATACTTTGATCTGCACTTTATTCGGTTGTTAAATTCTTAAATCTTGTCTTTGTCCTTTGCTCTGGACTTACATCTGTGATGTAATTTAATTCTTATGTTAGAGATTTACAGGGAATATCTCTTCACCAAACAGTTTCTGTGTTCTCAAATAGCTTTTTAGTTTTCCTCTCATTTTCCCAGGGCAGTCTGACTCCGTCTTTGCCAATCAATCATTCAGTATCTTTATTTTTTCTTCCCATGCATATCAGCTCTGTGAGATCTGTCTCAACAGCTCTGTCTTATCCCATCAGTGCATCTGAGCTTAGACTCAGGCCACGTTTACACGTAGCCGGGTATTTACAAAAACGGATATTTTCCCCTCTACGTTTTCAAAAAAATCCTCGTTTACACGGACCCGCATGAAAACGCTCTTAACGTCATGCAAGCCAATCAGAATCCTGGAAAAACATCAACAAATGACACGTGTGTAACTTCCAGTTAAGGGCTGATTTATGGTTCCGCGTTACATTAACGCAGAGCCTACGGCGTAGGGTACGCGGCGACGCGCACGTACCTTGCGCGTCGCCGCGTACCCTACGCCGTCGATTTAACGCGGAACCATAATTCAGGCTTCATGCTGCTGGCTGACGCGCTCACAGGCTTGAATGAGCAGGAGGCTGGACGGGGGGGGGGGAGTTACTTTTAAGTGTGACTTTAGAATATTAAACAGGTAAAATACAAGAAAATATTGACGGTGGCCAAACTAATTGTAAACACAGGTCGCACACATGACGCTGGTGAGTTTCTGGTGCATAATGTGACGTTCTGAAGCTTAAATCTCCGTTTTCCTCCGTTTAGACGCAAACGGGAAAACGGAGTTTTTGAAAATCTCCACTTTGGCCGGAGTTTTCAGAAATGATCGTTTTTGGTGACTTTGACCTCCGTTTCCGTGTAAACGGACGGCCAAAACGCATGAAAACGCCTCCGTTTTTGTAAATACCCGGCTACGTGTAAACGGGGCCTCAGATAACTTTTACATTACCGATCCTAGCTTTCACTTCGGATAACACCAAAGTCTGCTTGTATCTCCATTCATGTCACTGTCAGTCTAAAAAGAAAATAGATCTTGAAGTTGAAATTTTGCCAGAAAACACAAATGAACCCATTAAAATGTCTTAACTAATAATTGCAATTTAATTGCTATCTGACACACAATCGCCGGACAAGCCAAATCCTCTCTGTGCGGCATCTGATCTCAATTATCATCGGAAGAGGCTTCTTTTTAAAAAAAATAAAATTTGCACTTTCTTGCCTTCTTTCCTCTCTCTCTTATGCCATCTCATCTCGACTTGTCTGTTTCTTTCTCACCCTCCTACATAGCCAGTCCTGTCATCTTATCACTAATCAACATAACTGATAAGTGTTACAAAGCATCTCTGATTAGAGTAGATAGTGGTAGAGTTAACACTGCTCCATCTTCTGACCCTTTGCAAGTTGTAAACCCGAGCAAATTACTTTTAGAGGGGAGTTGTGGTCCACTTCAGAGGGCGCAAAAGGGTCACTCTCTGGGGCACACACGTAAGCATTTAGACTAAATGTTATTATGGACTTGGCATATGTTTATCATAGATTTTGAAAAGGGATGAGTGGGATTTTTTGACAGCTGTTGTAGTATCGGAGACAGCTGTGTTTCCATGTGCAGGGTCAAATGTTAGTTTTTCCATCTGCATCAGGGTGGGAGTGTTTTAACATGTGTACAGTATTAGGGTGAATTACAGTATCCTTAATTAGACACCTGGAAGTCTTGAAAATGGCGAGAGAGTGTTTGTCTTTATTTTCTGTTAGACAGATGAGAAGTTTACATTTAGACAGTATCTGGAGGTTTAGAGAACCAGACATAAATTCACTCCATCCAGTTCAATCGGAGTGATTGAGAGGAGAAACATCGTCCGGTTGTCCTCATAGAGTCTTCAAGAAATGGTATGTAGGAGGATATAGGCTTACTGTATGAAGACAGTATTGTTCAAGTCCTTTGATACCAAATTTACTTTGGAATCAGACTGGATGTATTGAGTAATGAATCCAGCCATCATTTTACTTCCTAAACGCACATTAAATTGTGTAAATGTATGCATGCCGTATGTCAGACTGTTGAATTTCTCCACCTCCAGGATAGATCTTGCCTCTTGTTTCAGGGAAAAACGAATATCGTTTGAAATAAATAGCCCCTCAGTGATTGCTGGTACTTATTTTTACAGCTGTACAGAGAATAAGGGTACATGCATCAGAGCAACAGCCTCAAACATTAACTCACCGTCCTGTAAAAGCCTGCTGGTGCAAAGTGTTTTTCCATTCAGAGAGTAGAGAATTAAGGTTGCAAAGAAAACAGGTGAAGTGACTTCCTATTTCAACACCAGCTGCAGATCAGTCGTTTCAGGCTTCACACAGAGTCAGTGTACATTTATTATTTCACTTACAGTATAAAGTTGTTTCTCTTTTGTAAGCATTTTGGCAGATCATTATCCAGATGTTTTAATCGTTAGTGAGATCAGAAACTGTGACATGTAGTAATCACATTAGGAGGGTGAAACTTTCCAATCCACCTACCAAAAGGATTGGTAAGAGAAAAGATTCACCAGATCTTTTAAAGGCAAATACAACACGACTTGTTTCTGAGTCATATTCAGCGCTGTTTATGTCAAAGCCCGGATCCGTGTGATATTCACCAGAAACTACAGAAAAGAATAACGCATAACAAAATGTATATTAAAGGGGACCTATTATGAAAAACATGTTTTTTCTTGTTTTAACATATATAAAGTGGTCTCCCCTCACCCTGCCAACACAGAGAAGATGAAAAGCCACGAAATTCTGCAGGGTCTGTACACCCCGCCTGGAGAATCCTTCCAGTGTCATGTGACTTCTACGAGCCGTTCAGATTCTGCACCTATTGTGACGTCACCATAGGCGAAATTTCCATAGGTCGGCCTCCGCTGCTGAAACCACGCCCACAACCAACTCTAACGCCGGCCGGAGCTTCCGCCATTGTTTGGAAGCGGTGGCTGTTTGAACAACGAGGGACAGTTTTTGCATCGACATTTACCCTCATAAAAGGATCAGTTCCAACAGTACGGACCCGGCAACTGCACACGAGTCAGCGGTAAGTGACGTTATTTTTTTTATGTTATTTATATTTGTCTACAAGTACTTAGCTTAGCTCCGGTGTTACTCCGTGTTACGGAGCTCTATTAGTACCGTAATACATTTTTCTTCTGTTTATGGTTTCAGATCTTCCAAGCAATGCACCTGAAGCTGTTCAACGACACCTCCAGAAGACGCACGGTCCTTCCTTGAGCCAGCAATAGTGCATAAATGTTATTTATATACAACTTATGTTGTTTTGTTTTTTTTTCAACAATAAAGTTGCCATTTGTGAAAAGTCAGTGTTGTGATTTCTTTACAGTTAACATGATTTATTTGTCTTGTAACATAAGAAATGAAATGATGAGGGATTGCAGTAAATAACTGTGGTGTACCTGTTTAGAATTCAATTAAATCTTCCTGTGTGAAGACGAGGTGACCTGGTCAGGGAACTAAAGGCTGATTTATGGTTCCGCGTTACACCAACGCAGAGCCTACGGCGTAGGGTACGCGTCGATTTAACGCAGAACCGTAATTCAGGCTTTAAGATCCGTTTACACCGTGTCATAACTGCACGCGAGCGTCCGACATCGGACATCGGACGCTCTCTGTCCACACTGAAACCGTTAAACTCGCGGCCAGTTAGGACAGTTTAGGGGCGGCAGTAGCTTAGGTGGTAGGGCGGGTTGACCAATGATCGGAAGGTCGGCGGTTCGAATCCTGCTCCGTCCCAGTTGCTGTCGTAGTGTCCTTGAGCAAGACACCTTACCCACCTTGCCCCGTGTGAATGTGCTTGAATGTGTATGAATGTTGGTGGTGGTCGGAGGGGCCGTTTGGCGCGGAATAGCAGCCACGCTTCTGTCAGTCTGTGGCTACAAATGTAGCTTACCACCACCAGAGAGAATGTGTATGAATGAATAATGGTCTAAGTGTAGCACTTTGAGATTCATTGAATGTAAAGTGCGTTACAATTTAGATTCATTATTATTAGGACAGTCCAATAGAAAATAAAGCCATGGAATTGATTTTGTCACTGAAGCTCGCTTGCTTGGGACTAATAGTGTACGCAGCCGCTGCTCTTCAGCCCGAAGAGGCTTTGTTCCCTCCCCTCCTACACGTCATCCAGGCAGCCAATCAGCACAGAGCCTCATTATCATAGCCTCCCCTCCCCTCAGAATCACTCACAGATAATGAGAATAGAGAATAGAAGCGGTAAAACTAGAGACATGGCCCACAGGCTGAATTTCTATTTTATGTAGAAAAAACAAGCTTTAGATTGTTTTTAAGACATTCAAGGCCCGTTTAAAATATACATTAAATGCCATAATAGGTCCCCTTTAAATGTTGGTGGTTTTGCAAACTTATTATGGTTGTTGTGGTTGAATTAAACAAAATTCTTGGGCATATTAGTCACCTCCCTCCACGATCAATTAGCCTACTGCTCTTGGGCTCTGAGGCATTTAGGAGATGTGGAGCTTTTCGACCAAAGTGGTTCCAGTTATAGTTTGGTGCTAGAGCCAGACTTAGCACCAGTTTTTTTGTTTTTTGACTGCTTGCTGCGAGGAAAGCACCAACTTGATGCCAAGAAAACTGGAGCTACGCTGGCCCCCAAGCCTTGCTGGGCCATATGCAAGAACAGCTACATCACGGCGGGGGAATTGATTATTGTAACTAACCAAAACTATGCAACCACCATATTTAAACAACCTCTGTGAGTACAAAACATAAATATCATACCGGGAAATTCTGGATGTATTCTTATTGATTTAACCATGCAATTGAAAACACATGTAGGCTACTGTACAGCGAACATGTTGCTCTAAAACAGTGTTTCTCAGTGCCAGTCCTCGGGCCACCCTGCCCTGCATGTTTTAGATGCTACCCTGTTTTCAGCACACCATGATACAAGTAGCTGTGTCATCAACAGAGCTGTGCAGACCTTGATGACACGCTAAGGAGGACCATTAATTAAAACAGGTGTGTTGATGCAAGGCGACATTTAAAATATGCAGGACAGGAGGACTGGAATTGTGGTTGCGGGTTATGAGACCTGGCGTGGATGGCTCCCTGATACCGTTTCCTCATCTGGATCCTCAGTGCTCAGCCATAAACCTGCAAGGCCCAAACAAATGCATGTAGCTTTAAACAGCCAAAGTAAACTAAAATATAACTGTAAAATGCAGTCAAAGTTAATTGGAGTGTAATGTGAATAAAACCTAAATATAGCACAGCCTGGATGTCTTCATTGCATTGATATATGTGGAAGACATGTTGCTTTAGCCGTAACTCTAATATCTGTCATGAAGACCATCGTGTGGAGCAGAGACATAAACCCGAGGCTCTGACCCCAGACGCTGTTTTTATGGACAACCCTGACAACGTTTGGCTGGTCCATCCATAACTGTCACCTTCAATTTGTGGCTCTGCAGGTAAATAAACAGTGAAACATGTTTACTTTGATGGACATTATGAGCAAGGAAAGGTCAGTTTTCCATAAACCGCGACCACCAAAAGACATAAACTACAATGGATACAACACTGCGTGGCCACACAGTGTTATATGCAGTGAGATGCTATTAGTGAACATTTGCCAATGCAGGGCGGGCAGAAAAAAAAACAAGCAGGGACAGAGAGAAACATAGGCAGTAAGAGCCAACATACTTTGTAGAAGATGACTGTCTAAGTCTCAGAATCCCTTCTTCTAACATAATGAACGCTGTTCATTTGTTGTAGACAGTTTTTGTTTCAGCTTGTTTTTTGTTTCACTTTAAACTACTTGTAAATTATGTCTTTGGAAATGTATTTTATCTACATTCTCTGCTTAGAATGTGAAGTGATACATTTTAGAGAAAGATCAGTTCGAAAGATGAACTACATTTACTCCCCGGATATAGAAATAAATGATCTTTAAAGGAGTCATTTGAGATTTGGAGACTAACGCTTCTACTCTTTCTTGCAAACAGTTCTGTCATTTGTTATTGCTTTTTAAAAGGGATGCTGTAACTCCATATGTCATTTTCTGTGCACAAACACATGTGAACCCTTCAACGGACAAATAACTATATTTGGTAACTTCTGTAGACCGACATCAGAATTTCTTTGAAAAAGTCACAATATAGAAAAAAATCTGAAATGATAAAAACGTATTTTATTGACTTCCCGAAAGACAGTTACAGTTTTTTCCGATTGCTTACACACTAAAATTAAAAGTAGTACACTATTAGCAAAACCTTACACTCAAGAAGCAAAACATCAGCCCATATTTGCACAACTATAAGCACATTGTCAACCTCACTCTTGTTGCAAAACTCTACACACAGTGATTTTCAAAACACTAAACACACTAAACGTACATTAGACACAAAAATCTATCATAAAGTCACTTCTTTGCAATACCAAAGCACTGACTGTCAAATTAGCACACCGTCCAACCAGTTGGTTCAACACAGTCATCGGGTGTGCAAACACTTGTTTGCTTAAATGTAGACACACCAATCAGGTGTATCTACACTATAGAAAGCAGCAGGTGAGCTCATTGGTCTCCAAGCACAAGAGTCAGAGAAAGACTACAGTTTTTCTCGATTGCTTTGACACATTTTGCACATCATGGGTCAACTTTATCTAATGCTCACACCTTCTTTGCACAGCAAGAGTCCTCTCTGGCGAATCGGTTAACTATTTCTCATTGCTTTCACACAATTTTCTTTGACTTTTACTGTAATACACTTTTCAAAACAGTTACATAACACACTTCTCACAAAGAGACACAAAACATAACTGATTTACCATGGCAACACATTGCAGACACTTTGTAGCAGCCAATTGGAACTGCTCTCTCAATTCTAAAAATTATCAGCACCTGTGTGAACTCTCTTTGCAAAACAAATTTTTGTATTTTTATTTTTTTCATATTTACAGGGTTTCATTTGATTGTGTTTCATTTATAGTACTTTATTTGAGAATTGACCTTTGTTGTACTGCATATTGAACCCTGTCATTTTGATTACGTGCATATGACAAGTACTGCAATAAATATTTTTCTGTCAGAATCTTGACATTTTGTACACAGTAGAACAAATGTAAATCAATAGTATTGACAGGAACTTCAGCAATACAAAAACAGATCTACAATATTTTACTGTATACACATTTTCTGATTTTACTGTAAATACTCTGTGACAGTATATTTCTAAGTTATATAACTAAGTTAGAGTGCTCAATACAAAACCCAAATTGTAGTATGTTGTCAGTTGTAAAATAGTCAATACTATGAGGGTGTTGAACAAAAGTTGATATTGATAGCTGTGGTTTCAATTTTGTTATCCATCGTTACAGTAAATAAATTAGAAAACACACGTGTTCAATTGAGAAAAAATTCTAGGTTTTGATGGAAAAGTTTGGTTTTGATGGATGTGTGACAAGTTTTGAGAAAGTGGTGTCATTCTGCAAACATCATACAGTAAAGTGTTTTGGTTATTTCAGCTTCTGTTAAGGGCTTTGTGTGAGCTGTTTTGAAAAAGTAAACTGTGAATGGAAAAATGGGCCAAAACGATCAAGAAAAACTGTATATTTGTACTTTGTTGATAGTAGCCTACTCTAATCATAGGGACGTAGAAGTGCTAAAAGTGTTTTAGGTTTATCACAGCAGAGTGTAACTCGTGCAAACAGAGTATAGTAATGTGAAACGTGTTTGTTTCATATGGTAACAAAGTGTGGTTTTTAAAAAGAAGTGTATAGTTTTTACAAGCGTGTTTAATTTTGCAAAGGATCTGTAGTGTTTTGCTAATTTGGTGTGTTGTTGTGCTAATTGTGTGTAGTGTTTTGAAACCACGGGCCCTGTTTTGAAAATCATGCTTAGGCAATCAAGAAAAACTGTAATAACATTTCTGCGTTATGTGCTATGCAATATACTATATATTTTCTTGACTCATATATATTAAATTAAATGTTTCATTTGGAAATAAGACATTTGATGGCATTTTCTTTGAAGTTGCTCGAGTTAGTAATAAACTACTCTGTACATGATGCGAACAAGGTAAGCAGAAAGGTAGTTAGGAAAAGTGAGGAGTTTATGAGGGTCTTCTCTAAACTTTGGATGCAGGAACAATGGGGACTGGGATTAAAGAGGAGAGAAAAGCTCAGAAGCTTGTGAAGCATAGCGGTGATTTCACTGATCACCCGTAAACCTCTGATGATCCCGGGGTGGACGGGTTGCCTGTAAAAGACCATTTAAGAGCATCCAGGAATGCTCTGCAACTGACGTTTGGTAGGTAAAAGGACACTGTCGGTTGTGACAGGTTTATGAGACCCCCCAACCATCCTTTTAGCTATCTCAGAGGGCAGATCCTTTTCCTGCTCTTGTGAACAGGGAATTCCAGGCATTAGCGAACCAGAACCAGTGGGATCAACGCTTCTCTGAGTCGATCCAATGAGCCAGAGAGGAGGAGGGGGTGGGGGTCTGAGGACGGAGTTAAGAAGACAGAGGGAATGAGCCTCTGTGTGTTTACTTCCACACATGGCTGCACAACATTGTCAACTTGTCAAGAGTGGTCAAAATGTCCCGCCAATGAGACACAGTCCAGCTTTCCCATTGTGTGTTGCTCTTGTAAATAAACAGAGATTTAGATATTGATATTCCTACTAATGCAACAGAAGCTGTTCCTGTGTATCTGAGCATCTCATAAGAAAGAAAAGCCATATTCAGCCTCTCTGTTTATATGTACTGGACATCACCTCTCAGCACTCATGTTTTCTGTTTCTGTTGCTGTTCACATTGACCTCCTCGGTTTGCCACAAAGTACATGGGGAAATAATAAAAAAATCAAAGTGCTCTTAATGGATCCGTTATCTCGATGATCCATGGGTGATGCAGTTAGCAGACGACTAGTCTTGACCAATGTTTTTTCAAGTTTTAACTTTCAGTCACATTTATCAATCTATCGCTCAGGCTGGTCCAAAACACAGAGTTCATAGTGAACCTCAGAGAGCAACACAGCAGTCACGCTGACCCACGAAAATAATTCATAAAACCATTCACACTCCGATAAAAACAAAGGTCCAACGCTGACATCAATGTGAAACATCTGGTGACAGTGAAATAGTGTTTGATAACTTAATCAGACAGCATTTGCTGCTTGAGATAAAAAAAAACAAAAAACTGTAGCATATATAGAGTAAGGCAAGGTCACCACAATACAGAATCAAGCTTCACTGCATTATGAAGGTGATTTATCCCCTGGTACGAAAACCCTGCATGGCTACTGAAGTTGGGTCTTTGCAGACAAACAGCTTTGGGAGGAAACCTGATACAAAGATTGAAACAATGTCTGCCATTATTCAGAAGGACCACTTACAACCATTACAGTCCTCGTCGATAACGATCAGAGATTTCTCTTCAAAAAGCTGAGTATTGATCATTTTGGGGGTTTCTACAAACTTTTCTGAGTTTGCATTGGCATGTCAGAGTTCATCCGTCAGGCTCCTGAAGCAGGAGTAGCGATGATTCAAACATATACATTGTTAAAACTCATCCCAGAAGATATAAAAATGTCAGAGAACTCACACTAAAGTTGTTCATGAGATGAAAAGTGATTTAGACTGAACACAGAGGTGATGTGAGTGTGTGTGTGTGTGTGTGTGTGTGTGTGTGTGTGTGTGTGTGTGTGTGTGTGTGCGTGTGCGTGTGTAGGTGTGTGTGTGTGTGTGTGTATGTGTGTGTGTGTGTGCGTGAGTGTGTGTGTCTAGGTGTGTGTGTGTGTGTGTGTGTGTGTGTGTGTGTGTGTGTGTGTGTGTGTGTGTGTGTGTGTGTGTGTGTGTGTGTGTGTGCGTGCGTGCGTGCGTGCGTGCGTGCGTGTGTGTGTGTGTGTGTGTGTGTCAGCAAATGTGTGTGCATTTCAATGCTTATTGACATAAAACATAAAAAATTATAAAGTATACAATCTGTCACTTAATTCTTCAAATAAAAAAGTTAGAATTTCATATCAATTCTTAACATGCAGTTGTTATTTTTGCACAGTTTTTTGTATCCATTTACACTAGAGCATTACATTTAGTGAACTTTAGTGAACAGTTTTTTATTTTGCTTTGTTTTCCCCCAGGAAACACATTGATTTCTCTGAGCTTCTGAGGATGACAGAAAGCACGTGTAACTGTGAGAAATCCTGCCTCTTCCCAACGAGTGGGTGAAGCAGCTTCCCACAAACGTGAGAGGTGACACCATGCCCTCTGGCAGAGGGTGTGCTGAAAGTGAACCTTCGTGCTGCAAACCCTTGAAGGGTTGCAGTTTCTGCCTCATCACTTTTCACGTGGTGTTAATGTGAGACCAGAGAGGCATCCTCAGTGGAGATGGAGCTCGAGGCTGTTTATTGTACGATTGAATCCACATGAGCGAGTCAGCGGGCGACAGCGGACACCAGATGGCCAGATGTGGAAACACACATATCAGTCTACTTGTGGTCACTACTGATTGTTTATTCACATTAGCAGTGCCAACACATCTCTGTTACAAGGCACAGCTGAAATGGTGATGCAGAAGAAGACTTGAGAATATTTTAATCGATGTTATGGCACGTGATAGGACATTTTCCCATCAAGGCTGGGTATGAATTCAGTATTCAGACTTTAGTTTCTGTGTTTTTGAGTGTCTGCCTCCTCTCACAGGATGCAGTTTTGAATGATATCTCCAGCACACGTGCGTCCCGCACCTGTGTGGGTTTTCTCCAGGTAATCAAAGTTCCTACCATAGTCCAAAGACATGTATTAGGCTGGTTTCAAATTGACTTTAAGAGTGTGAGCGTGGCGTTCCTGCTCATCTCTGTGTGGCCCTGCGGTGGACAAGTGACCTGTCCAGGTGATGACAGCTGGGATACGGTCCAGAAGACCTCCTTGACCCTGAATAGGAGTAGGACCCATATAGATAATGGATGGATGGATGGATGGACCGCCTGTGACAAGTCCCACTAAATAAACTTGGCGTCTTTATTGTACCATCATGCCCGAGGTTAAAAGACCAAAGAAACAAAGGATGCCAAGAAGAAAACTGAGCGGTCAAGGAAAAGGTTCAACAAGAAAAAACTCTGCATACCTTTTACTTGATAGTAAGAGTGTTGTGAAATAAAAGATAATTGCAAAAAAAAGATGCTAAGGTTGTCTTTGTTGACAGACTACAAAGTCATATTTAAGTAAATTAACTGGCTTGTCCTATTTCATGTTGTTTTTATGTTGTTTTCATGACTGTACTGAAGGTTTTGAGCCAGTAGTTTTTTGACAGTACACTTACAGTTAACAGCAACTGAAGATGTTTGGATGGTTCGGAAACATGTGAAGCCATCGCAGCAAGCCGGTAATAAGCCATTAATAAATGTATAATGTATGCAGTACAGCCCATGATACTGTACGTCACTCATAGCCTCTAGAACACTTGTACTCTGCTTTTCGCTGCTTAGCAAACAATATCAATATCAATATATGAATGTCTACCCTAGATCATCACGTCTTCCTGTCAGACACAGGTCTGCTGGAATCCAAACCCTGCAGGGTGCACACTGATGAGATCTGTGTACAGACATCTTTGTGTAAAACGGGACCCAGCCTGGTCAGTCAATACACTTCCTTATCCTTACATTGTAATAACTGCTCCAAAGTCAGTTTCAGTTTTAGTTTATCACTAAAAAACAATTAACAACTATTTGGAGATGTATAGAGCAGGGACAAAGCTGCACTCTGTCAAACATAATAACTAGAATACTTTGATACATTAAGATAAAAGTACACAGTATTTGATGCAATTTTTAAAAACTAAAATTCAGATAAAAGTTTGTCTTCGTAATAATACAGTATATCCTCATAAAAAAAGAAAAAAAAAAGAGATGGGGAACTACTCAAAATGTATTATGCCCATGAGAACAGCTATCATTTGATTATCTGAATCCATTCTGACGTTCCAAGAGCAGGATGTCAAACGCGAGGTACCAGGGACAAAGAAGATTCCTGTGCACAGATTTGCAAGGTTTGGCTAAATGAACAATGCAGAGAGGAAAAAAAATGTACTGAAATCTCTGTTAAGACCACATTTCCTTCTACCTCTGATCTCTGACCCCGACAGTGTGGCCGTCGTGGCGATTTAGTGGTCCGGCTTTTAGCCCCACGGATAGCCGGGGCCAGCAGGGATATTTGTTGTTCCTGTGGGGTCAGAGGTGCAGTTTCGCCCACTTAATAGAGAGGTCTCCCCCGAGCTGCCAATCACATCCCTGCATGTCTGGGCCAATGACAATGTCCTCCCACCCCCACTGGAACCCAAACTAATTTTAACCTGAAGTGCATCTGGGAGCGGAGAGTGAAGCAAAGCTGCGCTGCATAATGATGTAATGAAGAAATGATTAAATGCTAATGCTAAGAGGAGAAGAGGTGCTCATGGGAATCTGCACAATATGCTAGGGAGTAATAGTTGTAATGAAAACATACTAGACAACGCATTGAGGGGAATATTTGACTTATTAGCTCATGTAAATCTGTCCGTGTTTAATGGCTCAGCAGATGTGCATTTCGTTATTAGGGCCCGAGCACTGAAAGTGCGAGGACCCTATTGTATCTGTGATGTTTATTATTAGGGCCCGAGCACTTGCAGTGCGAAGGCCCTATTGTATCTGTAGGAATTATTCTTCTTCTTCTTCTTCTTCTTCTTCTTCTTCTTATTGTTCTGACAAAAGGAAGGCCTTTTTGCCCCCCTAAATGTGCCCAAAAAGTCACCAAATTTTGCATGCAAGTCAGGCCTGGCGAAAAATTTGATATTTAATGGTTTACATTAATGGGCGTGGCAAAATGGCTCAACAGCGCCCCCCGGAAAACTTTGTGCCTCAAGCCCCACAATACGGTTTGTCGTACATGCACGAAAATCGGTACACACCTGTATCATGGCCCAACTTAAAGAAAAGTCTCTGGGCGTCATGTCGAGAAACCGAACAGGAAGTCGGCCATTTTGAATTAATCGTGTCATTTTGGCGAAATTTATGCCTTCCTTCGGCAGTTAATACGGCCCGAACCGTAACGTGCACCCAGGTGTGTTATACATCAAAATGTGCGTCTCCATCCTCCGACACCACGCATTACTTTTCTCGTTCAAAAGCGTTACCGTGGCGACGCTAGACGCCGAAAAGCGCGCCCACCCTTCATCTGATTGGTTCAGACAGAAAAAACTTTGCGCCTCAAGCCCCTCAATACGGTTTGACGTACATGAACGAAAATCGCTACACACCTGTATCATGTCGCAACTTAAAGAAAAGTCTCTTGGCGCCACGGCCCAAACCGAACAGGAAGTCGGCCATTTTGAACATTCTGAATTAATCGCGTAATTTTGGAGCAATATATGCCATTCCTTCGAGAATTAATACGGCCCGAACCGTATTGTGAACCCAGATGTGTTATACATCAAAATGTGCGTCTCCATCCTGCGACTACACGCATTACTTTTCTCTTTCAAAAGTGTTACCGTGGCGACGCTAGACGCCAACAAGCGCACCCCCCCTTCATCTGATTGGTCCATATTTGATAGTTCCCCAAAAGGCACCAAATTTGGCACGCAAGCCAGGACTGGCGATAAATTTGATATTTCATGGTTTGCATTAATGGGCGTGGCAAAATGGCTCAACAGCGCCCCCCGGAAAACTTTGTGCCTCAAGCCCCACAATACGGTTTGACGTACATGCACCAAAATCGCTACACACCTGTATCATGGCACAGCTTAAAGAAAAGTCTCTTGGAGCCATGGCCGAAACCGAACAGGAAGTCGGCCATTTTGAAATCTGATTGGTCCATATTTGATAGTTCTCCAAAAGTCACCAAATTTTGCATGCAAGACAGACTTGGCGATAAATTTGATATTTCACGGTTTGCATTAATGGGCGTGGCCTAACGGCTCAACAGCGCCCCCTAGAATACTTTTCTCTGCCATAACTTTTGAATGGTTTGACATAGGAAGTTGTGGGTGGTGTCATGGGACTCTGTATGGAGTCCTTGACCTTCATTGGCCTGAATTAGCCCCACCCCTTCTTCTGATTGGTTTTCCCTTTTTTCTGCTATAACTTTTGAATGGTTTGACATAGGAAGTCGTGGTTGGTGTCATGGGACTCTGTAATGAGTTCTTAAGCTTCGTTGGCCTTAATTAGCCCCGCCCCTTCTTCTGATTGGTTGTCCCGATTTTCTGCTATAACTTTGGAATGGTTTGACATAGAGAGTCGTGGGTGGTGTCATCAGATTCTGTATGGAGTCCTTGACCTTCATTGGGCTGAATTAGCCCCGCCCCTTCTTCTGATTGGTTGTCCCTTTTTTCTGCTATAACTTTTGAATGGTTTGACATAGGAAGTCGTGGGTGGTATTATGGGACTCTGTAATGAGTTCTTAAGCTTCGTTGGCCTTAATTAGCCCCGCCCCTTCTTCTGATTGGTTGTCCCTTTTTTCTGCTATAACTTTTGAATGGTTTGACATAGGAAGTTGTGGGTGATGTCATGGGACTCTGTAATGAGTTCTTAAGCTTCGTTGGCCTTAATTAGCCCCGCCCCTTCTTCTGATTGGTTGTCCCGATTTTCTGCTATAACTTTGGAATGGTTTGACATAGAGAGTCGTGGGTGGTGTCATCAGACTCTGTATGGACTCCTTGACCTTCATTGGCCTGAATTAGCCCCGCCCCTTCTTCTGATTGGTTGTCCCTTTTTTCTGCTATAACTTTTAAATGGTTTGACGTAGGAAGTTGTGGGTGCTGTCATTTCTGATATGCTTATGGGGGGCGGTGGCCGTGAGTGCGAGGGCCCGTTCATCGCTGCTTGCAGCTTTAATTATTATTATTATTCTCGCCGTAAATAAATTGCCTTTTTGGAGGCCTTAAAATGCTCGAAAACTCACCAAATTTTGCACACGCTTCCAGAGTCGCGTAAAATTACGTATTTTATGGGCGACAGGCATGGGTCCACAAGAATGGGCTCTATAGCGCCACCTATTTTATGTTTTTTGACGAGCCCCACAATATGGTTTGACTTACAGCAATGACCTTTATGTGAGTATTATATTAGACACAGAGCTACAAAAAAGTCTTTTGGACCCATGGTCTAAGTTACACAGGAAGTCCGGCATTTTGAACAGAAAATGTCATTTTTCATGAATTCTGATCATTTCTAGGCCTCGTACTTTAACGAACTCCTCCTAGAGATTTTATCGAATTGGCTCACAACTTGGTTTGTACAATCTAGACACATGGCCGACGCTAAATTGCGAAGCTTTTAAGTTTCTGCCAGAGGGCGTGACCGTAGTGATCCGGCGAAGTTTGAGGTCATTTTTAAGCTTCGCCATCAAACATCAATTGGCTGTAATTCAGCAATACATGATTTGATGTTGTTGAAAACGTATGTGCATGATTGTAGGTTGAGCCTGAAGACATCTGTGGTGGAATATTCAGGATCGGTTGTAGCGCCACCTGTTGGCACCAGGAATTGTCATGTCTTCTAGTTTGCATCTGTGCTCCAAACGAGATCAGTTTCTTGATCTCAAAGTTGGTGAGATAATAGGTAAGGCATTGACGATGAGTGACAGAGAAAACTGTAAGTTTGTGTCAAAGGGCGTCGCTGTCAGAGGTTGTCAAATTTCGGGGTCTCGCCATGAAGATAAAAGTTGTTGTAACTTAAACATAATTGGTCAGAATCAACCCAAAATCAATTCATGTAATTAGGCTTCCATTCTGAACAAGTGGATATGACAATCTTGGATGAACTCCATAGCGCCACCTTTTGGTCAGGTATACATTTTTCATCAAATTATGTGCTGCAATTGCTGTTTCGTTCATCCAATCTTAATATAATCGACATATATGATTGTCAGTAGGTTCCTTGTTGACCGTGTCGCGTATCGTGGTCATTGCTTGAAAGGAATTGGCATTTTTATGTCACTCTGTATTTCTGGAAAAATATTAATTAAAAATCAAAGATTTTGTGTAAGGAAAATTAAATGCCAGATTCAGAGACCTTTTGGCATGACGAAAAAATCATACACTGGAACATATTATTTTTGAAGAACTCTGCCACTCTCTTTTTTGAAAATACCAACTAATAACGTAAAAAGCTATGACTTTGCCATAAAATTATTTTATTGACATGTGACTTCGTACATATATTGTTTACTGTAATGTGAAAATATTGTGTGAATTGCAATAAAGTCCTTCCAATATGGGATTTTCTATGAATATTTATGTCGAATGAATCATTGCCACCCTGTCTCAGCCTGTCTCAGACACGTGAACGCGCAAACTGCAGTTCTGAGTTGGGGAAGAGAAAGGGGAGGGGGCGCGCTCCCGGAGCTCCGAGCCCGGACTGCGTGATGACGTCACTCACACGTGCCCTTGCTGGGAGAAACCTGACACCTCCCCAGTGTTTTGTTTCACACGCGCAGGAGAACGACGAGATGCATTCAGGGCCCGGTCGGAATTCTAAAATGAGCCGCTCCAGGCAGATGAGCCAGCTGCGTACACTATTAAAGCGTGTTCCATGCAATGCGAACAAGCTTCAGCGACAAAATCAATTCCATTGCTTTATTTTTTTTGTATTGGACTGTCCTAACTGGCTGCGAGTTTAACAGTTTCAGTGTGGACAGAGAGCATCCGATGTCACGCAGCTCAACGTGATAATCGGACTCTCGCATGCAGTTATGACATGGTGCAAACGACTCCCTGGGATCTTTAAAGGGGGACCTATTATGAAAAACACGTTTTTTCTTGTTTTAACATATATAAAGTGGTCTCCCGTCAGCCTGCCAACACAGAGAAGATGATATCCCATGAAAATCTGAAAGGTCTGCTCGCCCCCACCCTTACAGAGTCCCCCAGTGACAGTGTCATGTGGTTTCCACGGGCCGTTGTGATTTGTGCATTTTCTTTACGTCACCAAAATGCAAACCACGCCCTCGGTCTCCTCCGCTGCTGAAACCACGCCCACCACCAGCTCAGCCGGCCGCTCGAGCTCCGCCATTGTTCAGCAGCGCTGGCTGTTTGAACAACGAGGGAGAGTTAAGATGAGGTTTTGCATGGACATTTACCCTCATAAAAGATCCCACAGCACGAATTCGACAACTGACACACTGAGTCCGCGGTAAGTTCCGCTTTTTTTAATGTAATTTATATTTGTCTATGAGTAGCCTATGATCTTTGCATGGGCTAAGTATTTAGCTTAGCTCCGGAGCCCCGGCGCCGCGTACGGAGCTGCCGGAGCTGCTCACGGACCAGCCCGTCGAGGGGATCCGAACCCGTAGGCTCCGGGGAGAGCCGGGAGAGCCAGCTCTCCCCCGGAGCCTACGGCGTAGGGTACGCGTCGATTTAACGCAGAACCGTGGACACGCTTTGCTACGGAGCGACGCTTCGTCTCCTCCCCTCCTACACGTCATTCAAGCAGACAATCAGAGCAGAGCCTCATTATCATAGCCCCCACCGCCCTGAAAATGAGCCACAGATTAGATTAGATTGTTTTTAAGACATTCAAGGCCTGTTTAAAATATACATTAAATGCCATAATATGTCTCCTTTAAGCCTGAATTACAGTTCTGGGTCAATGATGTATAAGGCCTATTTCTTAAAATACTTAAAATAAAGATATATTTGACCATTTTCCAAACATTTGGAATGTAGTGTGCATATGTGAAAACTTAAAACAAAGGTATTTTAGTGTTTTTAAACCTACATTAATAGGGCAACGACCCTAAAAAAGTAATTGGGGGCGACCCTTATTTATCTCAAAATTAATAGATTTCCTTAACAAAATTTATATTTTAATAAATATCAGTAATTAAATTAACTGTTCAAGAAAGATAGACTCATGTGTCCTTTCATTTTCGAAAACCATTTTTAAATACATTTTATCTATAATGGAAGTGTCACCCTCATAAAGAGGGTTAAGATTTGAGACAAATTTAAAGACATTTTATTAAAGAATCAGCATAACTATGTCGTTGTATGTTCCTATGTTTTTCATAATAGGTCCCCTTTAAAGAGGGATAACCTTCATTTATAGTTAGAAGAACCATGAACATTTTTAAGATGTTTTGCAAGACGTGGACCCACATTGATAAAGAAATCATTGAATTTATTAGCAATTTGTGTATGCTCTGTTATCTTATGCGCCATCCTGAAATGTAGACTGGGCTGGAATAGATGATTTTTTTTATCTTGTTGAGTAATTCTTTCAATATTTTCCATAGATCATTTATTTATTTCTAATAAGATGGTTGTATTTATTCCTATAATTTTTGTATGTAGCACAATTTAAAGGACTAGGACTTTGAAAATGCCTTTTATAAAGCTTGTTTTTGTTTAAAGCAGATTTCCTAAGTTCTATAGTAAACCATGGTTTGTTAAAAGGAACCCTGGTTATTAAGACTTGTAGTCCCTAAGGCCGCGTTCAGACTGCAGGCAAATATCCGATTTTTAGCCCATCCAGATTGAAACTGGATGACTCTTTTGAAGTCTGAACAGTCCCAAACCGCATGATATCCGATTTTTGCAAACCAGATGGAAACCACCTCCAGGAGGTAGTTTCATATCCGATCCATATCGCATTTGGGCAGATGCGTCTCAGTCTGAACAGCTCCAAACACTCAGATCGGATATGACTGTCCCAGACGCTCCAAACCACCCGCCCATTTCCAGTTGTGGAGCTACTCATCCTTTCACAGAGAGCATGTACAATCTCTGATGTCACGTCAAAAACTATTATTTGTAGTTTAAGTGTTGCAAATTCACATTACAAATCATGTTTTAATAGCAGAAAGAAGACTGCATTTCCACGTACGGTGCGGGTCGCCGCGTACCCTACGCCGTAGGTCTGCGTTGGTGTAACGCGGAACCATAAATCAGCCTTCAGTCGCGCTGTGAGCCTGAACCTGCAGCCCGTCAGCTCATTTGTTGTTCATTGCTGGGTCGTTTTGTTGTTATTTGCTGGTGGTTTTGTTCTGAACACTTTTCTCTGTTTCTCATTTTGCTGGGACGTCGGGTCCCTCCACCGAGACACAACTTTTGCGGTATGCGTTCATTGTTGTGTCTAAAAATGATGCGCAGTGCCCACCCAATCAGGAACGGTAGGGTACAGATATATATATATATATATATATATATATATATATATATATATATATATATATATATAAAAATTTAATTATAAAAAAATAAAGGATCCCCATTACCTTTGATCGGGTGGGCAGGACGCACGTTTTGCCCCAAAACCAGCCTCGAGTTCCAGTAACAGAGGTCCGACGGGAGGATTAGAGTGAGATGGGGCAGTCTCAAACGATTTAAAATATTGCACAGTGTATGCCCAGCTTTACAGGTATGGAACAGCATGTGAGCTGGCTCCATATTGTTATTGTTTTTGATGTCGCAATTACATGACTTCACACAATACACGCGCTGGGTGACGCCTCCGCTCCGACGTCGTTGCTACGGCAACCTTTCAGATCAGTCAATGATGTGGCCCAGTCTGAACAGAGCCAGATCCGATATGGACACTTGCTAAAAACAGTGTGGACAGTCAGCCCTGAAAATCGGATATGAGAAGGAATCAGATATGAATCAGATTTGCCTGCACTCTGAACCGGGCCTAATTAGCCACAATTGTTCTCTTATACTAAAATATGTTGTTAGAAACACATAAAATAATCTAATTGCTTTAAAAATCTACAATGTTTATCACATATTTTGACCTGCGGGAGGCGCCATGTTTTATCTGCGCAATGCATTCTGGGGGCGATGATATAGAGCGGTGGCTCTGGGAAGATAAGCCGCGTTAGTTTAACTGGGACAGGTATCTAAAACATAGATGAGCAGCATCTCCCGGCCGTGGAGGCTGACGAGGGAGCCCATAAGACGTCTCGGTTCAGGCAAACTGGATCAAAGTTCTGTGATGCACGGGAGATCTGCAAAAATGATCAAAGTCATGCGCATCTTACCAGTGCATTAGGCTACGTAGCCTACGCCGTAGACGGCGTAGCCGGGGCTTTAGAGCCTGCAGCGCTCCGCCACCCGCCCTCCGCTCTGCGCTCTCCGCCCCGGCCCGGGATGGAGACGCCGGTGGGCATGATGCACGTTTGGGTGGGCATAGCCCACCCCTGCCCCCCCCCTAAAACCGGCTTCGGTGCTGGGTGATGACAGACCAGAGGCTGAGGGGACTGGCCTGGGACTTTGATGAAACGGGAGGTGCAGACTTCGCGTCAAATAGGCAAGAACATCTTTATTTAATTTAATGATGCCAGATCTGGCTGGGGTTTTTATTGTAGCATCGGCTATCTGCTAGTTGAAACGTGTGGTCGGTTAGTCTATCGAGTTTTATGGTGTTTTTATAGTTCATGCTTTATGGTGCTGTACTTTTTTTTTTTTTTTTTTTAACTTTCTTGTAGGTGCTTCGTCACCTTAATGTTTGGCTGTGTTTTGATCTGTGTTTCTGGTGCGCCGTCACCTGTATAGCTGTGTTTTCATCTGTTTCTGGGTGTCAAAACAGTGGACGGGGGCTAGCAGGAGCCACCGTCTGACGTCACTACCCAGAATGTAAACAACAATGGCGACCTACATGTTAAATTATATTTTCAAATTTTATAAAAACGAAGACATCTAAAAGGTTTTTTATATCACATTGTTATAATTGATACCAACATTTATCTTTTAAGACCTACATGTCTTAATAGCCAGGGTTCCTTTTAAGGTTTTCAGAGCTTCCTTTATCTTTAGAAATAAGATAAAAGTTGTGTTTAGAATTGTAGCCAGGTCTGGTGAAAAATGTGATATTTAATGGTTTGCATTAATGGGCGGGACCTAATGGCTCAACCGCGCCCCCTAGAAAACTTTGTGCCTCAAGCCCCACAATACGGTTTGACGTACATGCACCAAAATTGGTACACACCTGTATCATGTCACAACTTAAAGAAAAGTCTCTTGGCGCCATGGCCGAAACCCAACAGGAAGTCGGCCATTTTGAACATTTTGAATTAATCGTGTAATTTTGGCGCAATTTATGCCATTTCTTCGGTCATTAATGCGGCCCGAACTGTAACGTGCACCCAGGTGTGTTATACATCAAAACGTGCGTCTCCATCCTCCGACACCACGCATTACTTTTCTCTTTCAAAAGTGTTACCGTGGCGACGCTAGACGGCAAAAAGCGCGCCCACCCTTCATCTGATTGGTTCAGACAGAAAAAACTTTGCGCCTCAAGCCCCATAATACGGTTTGACGTACATGAACAAAAATCGGTACACACCTGTATCATGTCGCAACTGAAAGAAAAGCCAGGCCTGTCGATACATTTGATATTTCATGGTTTGCATTAATGGGCGTTGCCTAACGGCTCAACAGCGCCCACTAGAATACTTTTCTCTGCCATAACTTTTGAAAGGTTTGACATAAAGAGTCGTGGGTGGTGTCATGGGACTAGGTATTGAGTCCTTGACCATAATTGGCGAAAATGAGCCCCGCCCTTTCTTCTGATTGGTTGTCCCGATTTTCTGCTATAACTTTTGAATGGTTTGACATAGAGTCGTGGGTGGTGTCATCAGATTCTGTATGGAGTCCTTGACCTTCATTGGCCTCAATTAGCCCCCGCCCCTTCTTCTGGTTGGTTGTCCCTTTTTTCTGCTATAACTTTTGAATGGTTTGACATAGGAAGTCGTGGGTGCTGTCATTTCTGATATGCTTATGGGGGCCGGTGGCCGTGAGTGCGAGGGCCCGTTCATCGCTGCTTGCAGCTTTAATTATTTATGTATCCTTTTGCTACTTAAATTTAGCTCTAAACTGAGTTGCAGATTTAGTTACTTTCCCTTTCCCTTAAATTAAGCTTCTACAACCCCCTCGCTGAAGCAATAAGACGTCTATGTGGAAACTGAGCAGATGTGCATCCAGCTCAAACCCAGAGCGCTACATCAAGTTTGGAGATGTCTAGAAATGAGGACTGGACGCACAGAATGGGAAGTTCTGTCTTAACCTATGTGTGTATCTGCATTTGACTGAAAATAAATCATCACTTTAAAGGGCTTTTCTGCTCTGAGGATACAGCTACTGTGACAATACAGGAATAGCTTAGTTCATTAAGAAGTTAGGCAGAACATAATCTAATAATATTTTGAGCCAAGATTCTTTTTTCCTTCTAAGAGTGAAGCTTCAATGTGAACTTAAAGTGGAGCAAAAATTAATTGAAAAAACACTCCACATTTAAGTAAATCAATCTATAACAGTATCTTAGACAAACAAGACACACTTTGAGTGATTTAATGAAATGAGACTCAAAAAAGGTTACATTTTTGGTTGTCAGAAAACTAACTGATGACAGATTTCCTCAAGACTGCTGTGTGAGCGGGTACAGTAAATAGGTAGTGAATGATGAAGAGCTATTTATGATTGAGACAGAGATGTGGACGGTTTAATGGAGAGTGTTTGTCCAGCATTGAACAATCCATCATCGGACAGAATCAAACACGTTGACTGCAGTCTGAACAGCAGCCAGGTCTGATCACACACCCCTCGGCCGCGCTGGCTGCCATGTGTGTGGCTGCAGCAGATGTGGAGTCCTTTGTGCATCTGTGTTTTAATGTGTGTGTGTGTGTGTGTGTGTGTGTGTGTGTGTGTGTGTGTGTGTGTGTGTGTGTGTGTGTGTGTGTGTAAGAGAGAGAGAGAATGAGGGAAATTACATACAGTACCTCATATGGAAGTGATTGTCGAAGTTCACTTTAGAAGGCAATGATTCCGTTTACCGTGATTTATAGCCCCTGATGGATGTCCGATAGCATGTTTTGAGCTTTTTCAAAGTGTATTACTTTAAAAAAAAAAGAAAAGAAGATGATCTGTAATCCAATTGAATGTAGAGGTACTTTCAAAGTGTTAGTACAGTATATATAATATACTAAGTGAACACTAAATAATGCTTCCATTAATATTTTCAGTACTGACATTATACACTAAAAACTCAATCTTGTGTATATTATAAAATATTATTATACATATATTGTGTTATGATATGAAAATGAAAAAAATACTAAAAAACAAAACACCTTTCATTACTTTCTTCTTTAAAAAAAAAGACTCTTAATGTAATGTAAGTGATAAATGTTCAAGTGTCCCACCAAAGAATCAGCGTACTTGGCTGAAAGGACTCACATTTGGATCATAATAGCGATAATAACCACAACACAGAGTCATGTCCTCATTGCGTCATAACTTCTAAAGCCCAAAGCAATTATAACAGTTCCTGCTCTTTGAGTCAGAAGACAAAGTGATAAATGATGTGTGACATAAACACACATGACACAGAACAAGACAAGTTCATAATCTGTGAGCGTACATTAGCTGGAGCGACCAAATAATCATGAGAGTCGAAAGCCACTCTTAAGTTCACTTTTGTCTATTTGTTCTGGCCAGATGGAGAACTCCACCTTTTTCTGACTTCCGACAGTTTTGTCTGATTCATGATTTGGATCTGGCCGTGTCTGCAACAGCGCTGGGATGTGGTGAAAGGTGCTCCCATCTGTTAGAGCTGCGGTCAGGTGTTTATGGTCTGTTAGTTTGCACATTGCACTCTGTCACTCAGTTCCAAAGATAACTTATTCATAGCTTCCGAATCCTGTCAAACTTGTATTAAACTGTCTCTTAGGTAACAAAGAATATGTGCATGACAGATGGTGACTTGTAAAAAAAAAAAGGCATTCTGGAAAAAGGTAGTGCATGCATTAACATCAGCAGAATCAGACGAATCAGAAGACAACTTCAGTGTCATGGTGTAAATATAGAGTTTGCTGGGACCGGGTGCTGCTATATCGATGCCACGGCTTGACACTTCTCGGAGAGAATACTGTGTAACTGCGTCACAACCTCGCTACGATACATCCTGCATCCCGGTGTAATCAAATTTAATGGAAAAAATATCCTACGAGTATTGACCATCACAATACAAATGCTGTTATTACTCTACTACGTACATTTCTGATTGCAGTGCCAGTCCTGCTGCAGCAATCACCCCACCCAGATAGCGGTGCTTCACCAAAATATAATTCTTTCATTTCATACAGTAATTTCTGCAAAAGATGAATGCATACGTCACAATATGTGAACAGATACATTTTGGAGTGATTATGAAGTTATTTTGTTACTCAAACGAGGCGTAGCACTCCACGTCCAGGGGCCATGACTCGCAGGGGCTTTATGAGTTATTGGATCCACCGAGAAGAGTGGTATTATTTCCAGCTTATTTCCAAAATGTTGCATTACCTGTAAATAAATGAAGCTCAACTGAATTGGACTAAGCTGTTTTAGTACATCTACACTTGTGCATAGTATCTACATCTAAACAAACATGTGTGTTACCTAAACTTAACTAAAACATACAAACGAGTCAAATTAGAATGAAAAGAACGAACAGTGAATAAATGACTACAACAAAGTAAAAAATAACTCTCTCAAAGTGGTAAAAGGGTCATTTTTTTAAATTTTTTATTTAATTTACTATCAAATATGTGGAATTTGCCATTTGTGCATAATTAAGCCCTCCGATGATTTTTGCAGCATCTGTTGTTGGCATCTAATGGTATAACCAGGAACCGGTGCTGAAGGACACCGTGCGCTTATCTCAGAGGCACGAGGGCTTTTGGAAAGCAGTAATATTGGACGCCCAGGGAATGATAATGGGTTGAATTTAATGCACAGAATACCCTTTCAGCATTGGATTTCAGTGTGTAAGATAGTCCAATAGATTTGAAAAGGCCCCTCAACATCTGAAACAGATGCCATGAGACCGCTGGGAAACGCTCTGTGGTGGTGTTATTACTTTTTCCAGACTCGTCACCATGGCTACCAGGCAAATGGAGAGAAACATCTGTGGTAACCACAGGATTGGAGCCCGAAAACAACTTTACACAACAAATAAGTTCCAGAAAAAGGTAAGTGTTTAATTAAGGGGAGTATAATGCAGTCAGTTGGAGTTGATATGGATAACTGGAAACTTAGGCAGGCAGATGGTCTGAAAGGGCGGGATGACCGACAGAGCAGAATCCTACTGCGGGTTATTGTCCAATTTACGATCTCCAGAGATGAAGTGGGAAGGACGGGTAATCCGGAAGACTGAGGGCAAGACAATGAAGGCCTGGATGGAGGGCATTAGTCTTTAAGACACAAGCCTGCCAGAAGCTGGATTGGCCACAGGTACTGAACCTCATAGGAGACGGACTCATCTGGCAGCGGATGACAGCCTGGACCCGGTAATAAAGCTGAGCCATGATCAGCTGCAGGTGTGAGCAATCCAACAAAATGTATATTGGTTGCTAAGCTAGCCAAGATCCCTGGACACACCCATCCTCCTGGACGTTGTTAAAAAGTGCCCAACATCATCAGAAAATGTGTAACAAGAAAATCCCCATTAAATCATGACCTGGCTGAAGGCAGCGAGGCCAAATAAATCATACTTGGTCATTTAACAACCTATTATAATAGAAAATGTTAGGGATTTTTATTCAGTAAAAACTTAGAAAGATATCATCCAACATGTATATTGATACAGGATGTTTATTTAACAGTTAACCAAAAGAAAAAAAAAAAAGATGCACAGGGATTTCTGTAAACCAGGTGGTCATCTGCTGCCGGTAATCTAGAGGACAGTCTGCAGTAAAGGAAGCTGCTCCAGACAATCATTCGTCATACGGGCAGAGTGCAGACACATCTTGACAGCATATCCCATGCTGAATAGAAGGTCTCTTGTTTATATTTTACTTCCAGCTGAGATGGAATCTGCAAAAGAAGCTGAAGAAAATCATGTAACTTCCACCTTCAAACTGCTTTTACAAGAAAAGCAACGCAGTACTTGTACGTCAAGTTCTTGTACGTCAAGTTCTTGGGAGAAGGAGATTGAAAACAAACGGTCCCCAAGAGCAACTGTCGTTCATGTCACTGTCCAGTGGGTCTTTATTCTGAACTTAAAAGTGTTTATTTACTAAGTGAAATGAATACTATTGGACCTCTGTGATTCACTTTTTTTAGGCACTATAATCACGCAGTCTGAGTGGGTATGTTTGCTTATGAATGCACAAGGGTCTGAGCACAAAGGTGGTGATTTAAGAGATCCAATATTAGCATGATTGCCTGTATTTATGAGAGACATGAGGTATGCAGAACAAATATAATGTGGTTTATCTAGTATAACTGGCACTTTGGAAAAATGCAATGCTGGCAATAAGAAACGTCATCACCAATTATTGATGATTATTGTGACACAAATCTAAAAACAAAGGCATCAAGTGTATCAGTGCAACTACACACACACGCATGCCGACATTAAAAACACAAGTTTGAGTTTCATTTTTCACAAGTTGCTGAATCTTCAACAAAAAGCAAGACAGGAGGGCAGTAAAATCTGAAAACTCACGATTTCCTTTTTTTTTTTTAGGTAGGCTATTGAAGAGTTCTACTTTTATTGGAGATTTTAAAACAAAACTTTAAGCCACAGAATTTACATCTCTTTGACGATCATATCATTAGCAACATCAGAACATTTACACAAGCTTCTGTGGTGCTGACTTTGAGCCACACATCAGCTGGTTTACTTTTGTTCTGTCATGGCTTTGTGTTGGAGGAGATATGTGTGATATGAAATATACATAAAAGATAAAATGTAATGATAGTTAATATGTGTGTTGTTTCTTTCTAATGTAAAATACAAGATATTCCATGTTTGTGCTCCTCATCGTGTCAGCTGTCCCTTTCAAGCCTTATTCTGACAGGGAAATAATTAATGAGCCAATTGTCTTCGGCTGTAATGAATACATTTGTGTATTTAGGTGTGGAGCTGAAACGGACCATTCAGGGTATCAGGTTAAGCTCTAATTGAGGAAAAATAATAAACTCTTCCCAGGTTCACAAATTAAGCTAATGGGACTTAGTGGGGGTGGAAGTGGAAAAAAAACAAAGCACAGTCTGAGTATTAACAGTGACTGAATGATCAGAGCATTCAACCTGGATACCAGGAAAAAATGTTTCATGTAGCATGTAGCAAACTATCGTATAGTGTTAGTAAAGTCATTGTTATTCCAGCTTTTTGAGCAGCTTTTGGATCTGAATGATGCGGTGGGAGTGAGGCCCGCAAAGTCACCGGGTCACCTCTGTTTTATGTTCAGCCAGACCTGCTTTTGTAGGCCTCATTGTATGTAGAGGAGGTGAGGAACCATGTGATCGCTTGCTTGCCCAGAGTTAAACATGTTTCATCATTTTGTCCTTCCATTTAAATCCACTTGTATGTATTTGAGACATTTTATGAATGCCCACCTCCTCATCTTCTGACATTACAGTGACATGGGTTCATACCAAATCTTTGTTTTCAAGTATGACTTTTGGCCTGTATGGCTATGAACTCATGATGGAATTTAGTTTATTCAACCTCACGTTTGACCTTGGCTTCTCCAAATAAATCGTCCAAGTGAGGTTTTTCTTCATTTAGCTCTGCGGCAGCCTTAAACTTGCTGTTTAGGTTGCATGTGAAGGGAGAGCGCCTGTGGTTAAAGCAAACTTCTGCAACTGAGGCTGCGATGGTATGATTATATCAACCACAAATAAATCTGTTCAAGGCGGTAATGTGAAGTGATATGACATACTGTCTATTGAATACTTCTGTAACTTAAACAATTACAATCATAAAGCATTTGAAAGGATTAACAATATTTTCTTTAAAAGTATAAACACTGCAATACATTCTGATATGCTATATAAGCCTATATTTAAATAAGGACAACAGAAGACTTTTACTACCGTCATCATTTCATGGTTATTTTCATATTTTCAGAAAATATTATAGTTCAGTTGTGATTTCTTCAAAGTACAATTTATAAAGCGCTGCACTACAGTACTTTGTCAGAAGAGCGTATACTAAATTTAACTGTAATGCAGCAGATGTTTTTCCTCTGTGGGCAGAAGGGATGTCGATAAACATCTGTTTTGTGCTTGAGTGAAAACAACAAAATTTTTAGGTATTGTCCGCGTTTTCACCAAACCTTTCTCACTCATTATAGTTTTTTCAATATTTTGCTTTATTTGTAATGGAATCTATTACCTTCTACCAACCAGAGTCAGACTGTGATGTATGCTCTGCATCGCAGCCAAAGATTTGATCTGAATGTCGTTAGCTGTTTTGTATGTAACTGCACTACATGTAAACTGAATGCCCAAAAACCTTTACTCTGCTTTCATTGACGTTGATACAGGCAGATACCTACCTGCAACAATAAATTATATCATATTACCATAATGATTCTTGGACATTAGTTCCTGTTTAAATACACAACATAAATACTCCTAAATAAAAACAACATTTTTTAGTCTTCTTATATTGTTTTTAGGTGCCAACATTATGTTACCAATTGCCAGCAGTAACTGTTTAGGACGTCTACCCAGTTCTCAGATTCCCCTGACACCACAGATTTGATTTTTGCTGCTGGTATTTCTCCTTATGCTTCTCTTTGTCTCTTTGATGCCTGAAAGGCTCACACTTCTGAGGTTCTGGTCTTTCTGTGTGGAGTTTGCATGTTCTCCCCGTGTTCCCTTGGGTAGCTAATGGGAGCTACCCTCACAAAAACATGCAACAGTCCTGGGCTACACATGCCCCCTCTGGCCAGCCGGGGCGCCAGATGGGGTGGGGAGGATCCGGCCGGAATAACGTGATCCTTCCACGCGCTACGTCCGGCCAGAGAAACCCCACCCTGTCTCTAGAAGGAGACCTGAGCTCAGTGCAGGAACTCCGGGGGTTGGTAGAGGATGGCAATGCCCAGGACTGACTTAGGTAGGAGCACTGGGGTGAAAAAATGGGAAAAAATGGGATAAAAATATAAAAAATAAATAAATAAATAAATCAGACCCAGACATGCAAGGAGAGGAAAAACAAAAAAGCTTCTCTTTTTAATGAAAAGGGGGAGAGTATGTGACAAGAGTGAATCCGGCTTTTGGTCGGTGTACGATGACAACGTGTTCTGTTCAGTATGCAACCAGCACGTTTCAAACTTTATTATTGGAATAAAATAATCGAAAACTGGAAACAGTTTGATTACTTTACAGTGTGTCTGCTATACATAGGAGAGAGAATGTTAAGCATTTTAATACTTACTTTTAAATGTTTGCCTTTAACTAAGTTTAACTAAGTTTATTTAAGCAAATAAATAACTCAACTTGATTTCAGGAGTTAAACAAGTCTTGTTCAGATCAATGTTTTTCATTGTTATATCTGACCTGGCTTGGGAGGTCTCTGCTTCATTTTTGTGCATATCCAATCGCTGAGATCGCTGTTCTGCAAGAACATGTATCGTGCATGGTAAGCTGCCGCCACTTTGAAAACATCTGGTTCAAAGTTCAGCAACAATGATCACAACAGTTATTCAGATTCAAATCAGTCATTAATTTTCCACGAAGAAAGAACATGTGGGGAGCTGCAGTAGTTTATCACCACTCTCTGGGATTTAGATGAAAGCAGCATGATAACAGCGACTTTCAAGTTAAAGACCTTATCATCTGTGCTTTAGTTGATTACTAACATTTGACACGAAATGTTGTGTCCTGCTAAAAGGGTTATATTGTTAAATGCCTTTAAAGATGAGGACAATAAACAGTGATTCAGTTGTTTTTCTTTAAATATTAATTTAGTTGGCAGTGCAGTTCATCATCTTTGGCTAAATGTTTTGGTATGGCAAAGTGCACCTGCACCCACAGAAAGGACAGTAAAATGATGCACTAGAAATACTGCATTTCCTTTAAAAAAGCAGCTGTGAATGCTGAGAGCTGTTTGCTGAAAGCCTGCTTAACGCTTGCTGAGCGCGGCTGAATGATAGCTTTGAAGAAATTGCTGAATTTTAAACCTATTTCTAAGGAAGCATCACATTGTCAAATAATACTCATAAAATGAAATAAAACTAAATAGTCAGGGTAGCTTCTATTGCAGGATTAAGACCAAAATCTGCAAAGTCGTTGCTCATGAAGTACAATCTGATTGTTTTGCTTCTCAGTTCTGGATTTAAACACAAAGTTCTACTTGGACCTCATAGGAGCAGTGACTGCAAGATGGTGCAACAGTTTTACAGAAATGGAAGCTTTTTTACAGGACGAATGGTAAAAATAAAAGCCCAAAGAGGAACTAAAATACAACAAAACACTCAAATAAAAATCCACAAATAAGTGATCAAGCAATAAAGTCAAGAGTAAAACCTTGAATTCTATCAATCAGTAAACCAATAAGTCAATAAAGGAGGGAACGGTGAACTTCCTCAGACCCAGAAAAAAGTGCCTAAATCTTTGAAAAGCTGAAGGAGTCTTATTATTAGTCTGTGGGAGGGTTTCCTCGGGCGAGATGGTCTCCAGTTTGGATCAGGATGAGGCTTGCTTCTTTCCTCTGGGAGGGGTTCCTCGGATTCCTCCTCAGCTCGAGGATTACCGGAGCAAACATCTCCTCAACTGCTTGCTCAATTCCTCAAATTCAATATCAATGCGATGCATTTCTTGAAATTCCTGGTGAAGCATTATTTCGTCCCATTCTTGCTGTGTGAACATGAAGGTCAGACCTTGGGGCTAAGCTGTTGATATGAATTTTGGATCTGCTGCAGTTCCACCTGTAAATGCTTGTCTCTCTCTTGTACACTTTGCTCCAGGGCAGCCCTTTCTGCCTCCTCTCTCGCTGTGAGAACATCAGCTTCATACTTAGAGCTGAGCTCTTCGTATGAAGCTTTGATCTTCTCAAGCTCTGTCAACAACTTTCCGTTTCTTCTTAATGTTATTGCCCGGAGGCCCGTTTCTGCTGCATCCGAGAGCATGTAGCTCTGCTCCCACGTTGTTGATAAGAAGCTGGTCTTACAGGTGACCTCTTCTTGGTCTACTCCAGTTGTACCTGAAAATGCGATTCTTTTTCTTTTGACTTCTGCAGAATAGTGCTCTCCTGCTCCATCTGTGGATGGAGAGTGTCCGGCTGAGCTCCCAGCCTTCACACTGTGTGAAAAACTTGAAAAAAAAAGGAAAAAAAAAGCAAAAAAAGCAACAGATACTCAGACAACATCATAATGAAAAGAACACTTTGAATCCTGCATCCATGAATTTATCATTCTCCACATTCAGCAGGTATTTCGGCCTTTTTGTTTTATTTTGTGTTGTAGCCCCCCCCCCCCTCTCCTTACCTCACTGAAATGCCCCCTGTAGGGGCATGGCGACGTTTGAGCAGCCATCTTTTGTAAAATGGAGTAATCTTTCAAAGAAGTCCGGTTCATCTGAGCAGGAGTGTGTCTACAAATGCTTCAGTGATCAGTGTCTTCCTAATAGGGATCCACACGTCTGAACGACTGGAGTGATCTGACCAGAGGTGGAAAAAGTACAAAAATATTGTACTTAAGTAAAAGTACAAATTTTCTGCTTGAAAATTACTTAAGTAAAAGTAAAAAGTACCCATTAAGAAAATTACTTAAGTAAAAGTATAAAAGTACCTCAACTTAAATATAATAAAGTAAAAAAAGTACATGGGTTAAAATGTACTTAAGTACAAAAGTAAAAAGTACAAAGTACAAAGTACAAAGTACAAAATTCAAAGTACAAAATTATTTTCAAAAGGATTGCAAAGAAATGAAGAATCCAAGAATTTGCTTACAACTCTAAATAATGGTGATATTATTCTGACCCCTTTAGTGTTTGTTTCCATTACCCCATTTTAATTTCTCCCTTTGCTCATCACTGCTGCTGTACCCCACTGGCCCCGCTGACAGCTACACCCCCAGCCTGTAGTATGCAGTGACAACATTAAGCAACCCCAGCTGATAAAGGATGAGACTTTTGAACTTTTAAATGCCAAAACCACCTTAGAAGGGGTGGAATCAAAGAATGGTGCGCATGGACACGCGTGGGCTGCCGCTCAAGGCTGATTTACGGTTCCGCGTTACACCAACGTACCCTACGGCGAGGCTCTGCGTCGATTTAACGCGGAACCATAATTCAGGCTTCAGTCCTCCTCGATACTCGACGCGACGGCGGCTCCTCCGGCCTTCCGGCCCGCCTCTGCGGCGCAACTCTCCCGGGAGCTGCGGCTCCTTCTCGGTATATTCACGCGCCCCCCTTCCTTCCCGTCCGCCTCATGGTTCCGCGTTAAATCGACGCACACCTTACGCCGTAACTACGGCGTAGAGTGTGCGTCGCCGCGTACCCTACGCTGTAGCTCTGCGCCGGTGTAACGCGGAACCATAAATCAGCCCCCGCTGTGCTGTTCTTTAATTTGTAGCGAGTAACGACGTGTCCAATTTTAAATGTAGCGGATTAAAAGTACGATTTTTTCCTTGAAAATGTAACGAAGTAAAAGTAAAAGTACAGAAAAATGAAAGTATCAATAAAAGTACAAATTCTCAAAAATCTTACTTAAGTAAAATAACGAAGTACTTGTAGTTCGTTACTTTACACCACTGGATCTGACTGAAACGATTGAATGATGGTCGCTGGTCCTGTTTATACTTTCAGGTATTGAAGGAGATATCAGCATCGCCAGACATATTTTACTGGGGCACATGCCCCAGTATTGATCTGCAGTGCCCCAGTATGAATTTCACCACTTAAAAAGAAAAAAAAGATGCTTAAATCTACATAGCATAAGCTACAAGATGCGCACATGGCTACTTCATATGGTAATTCTTTCATGTAGAGAGAGAGAGAAAGAGAGAGAGAGAGGCGCTGTCTAGCAGCTGTGTGACTAAAGGTACCTAACGTAAGCCCATAACAACTTGCTGAATACTTACACAATATCACATTATTTTGATAATTTGGATTTGACTCAAACAGTATCACCAGATGGATATCAGAAGGATATTCACTCGCAGCAGGGATAAAACAGCAAGGAGAAATGAGAGAGGTAAGCCACCAGCTAGGCAACATCAACCTGTGTTTATGACGTTAACGCTATGTTAAAGGGGAACTATTATGAAAAACATGTTTTTTCTTGCTTTAACATATATAAAGTGGTCTCCCCTCAGCCTGCCAGCTCAGAGAAGGAGGAAAGCAACCAAATTCTGCAGTGTCTCTACAGCTGCCCGGATGATCCATCCAGTGTGACGTGGGGAGCAATTTACATAGGTTGGCCTCCCATGCGTGAAACCACGCCCACAACTAACTCCGCCGGCCGGAGCTTCCACCATTTTTCCGTAGCGGTGTATCGCGTCATTCAGGCAGCCAATCAGCACAGTGCCTCATTATCATAGCCCCGCCCACTCAGAATCCTGCATAGATAATGAGGTTAGAGACTGGGAAGATAAAGACATTCAGCTCAGAGGCTGAATTTCTAATTTATTTAGCAAAAAAAATCAAAAGCTTGTTTTTAAGACATTCAAGGCCTGTTTAAAATAGGTATTAGATGCCATAATGGGTCCCCATTAACGTCATAAACATATCAAGACAGCCGAATCAATATTAGCAGTACAGATTACTTTTGACTTTTGTTAGAAGTAGCTAACGTAATAAGGGTGGAAAACCCAAAGTGGTGAGGAGAGACTGAGACCCAAGGGGAATTTCAGTGAGTTGACTATCAGCGTGAAACAGTGCTTTAACGGCGGGATCCTGCTGGTTCTTGTCAGGACCTCTGCGTCAATGATGACAGCTTGTGTTAGTTCACTAGATAAAGCCCAGGGATACTGCTACTCAAACGGTCTACCTTCAGGTTTGCAAACGTGGGTAAATCTTTCCTTAATCATCAAGCCGTGACCCAAATTTTTAAACCATTCACATTTATTTTACAGAAAATATGCACAGTAATGTGAACTTGTCTTGTCAGTTGGTTTACGTTCATAATTGGCTAAAATACTAGAGTAAAGATCACCAGTGGGCCAAATGCATCAATTTATTCAAGTGGTAAATGAAAGATCCAGTCAACAACATAATCTGATCTGATTGTATAGTTTAAAGCACTATTTATGCTTTTTTAAATATAAATAAGTGCAAAAATCCTTTTTCGCTTGCATGATCTGTGCCCCAGCTGTGCCCCAGTACAGTCTGAAGTCTAGTGACGTCCCTGGAAGGAGCAGTCTGGGACATTTTCAGAGTTCCTTTATTACCCAGAGTTCTCCAACTTTTTTGTTCATTTTAGTTCAACAACTGAATTGTATTAGTAGCCTTGATTTAGATGAATATTCAAAGGTTTCCCACGACAATATACACTGATCAGCCATAACATTATTTTGGCCCCTGACAGAGTGTAAAGCCTGTGTCTTGGCATTCACATGAATGTTATTTTGGCATTTGCCAATCCCATGCTCCATCAATATTACCCCCCCACAGTAGCAGGTCAAGTGTAGACCCCTCAGAAAATTGTTTTAAAATCATTTTATAAAGAATGCAATAAAAAATGTGTATTGATTTTTTCTCCAAACTCCCTCCATACTAATCTGATGTAATCCACAGAGATCCCACCCCACAACCTCTTTATCTGATCATACCAGATTAAAGTGTTAAGCAAATGCAACCTTAACCGTGAAGGGCCTGCGCTTTGTGGCCATTTTGAGTTGGTTTCACTTGATATATATCTCATTTAACTGACATTGTCCTTGGTAAATCTTATGTCATTCTATCAGCAAAACCAATTTTTTAGGAGCTTATGGTTCATTTTGATACTGCACGTACTGTGAACACTATATTATATTGTACTACACAATTTAAACAACAAAAAAGGGCATCAATATATAAAAGACAGGTATTTTCTTTCAAAAACAGTGGATATAAGTAATTGTTTGTTCTGTAATCATTTATATATGAAAACTATTGGTTGTTACTCTATATTAATTTTGATATGCACCAAGTGCATAATGCAAATCAGCCATTTGATTTGATTTCAACGGCATGATGGTGGCACTTTGAGGGTTAAGACAATACCATACACCTATTTTGTTTACCCTGACTGTAAAATATGATACATATGGCTTCTTAGTGTTGACAGGGATAAAAATGATGTGGGTAAAACTAAGTACATTATTAATTTTCTGGTCTGGCGGGTTTGTAGTATTTCAGCTCTGGATGTCACATTCTGTCATGTTATCTCATGCTGTGGCGAGTGAGTTCACTCCCGTCCCGGCCACCCCCCCTCATCAGCTTCACGTCCAACACCTGTTTGGTCCCAGCTGCAGCTCCTCACGGCCCGTCAGCCAGCCTGCACCGAGCTGCACCGAGGCCTCGCTCAGGGCCAGATTGTGCACTACTTTCTAGCACTCATTCTTGGAATGATGGCTTGTTTTCAAGGCCGGATTGCCCTTGATAACGTCTTCTTGTCTCTGCCCCGACCTTCTACTCTTCCCCGATACGTCGGGCAGAAGATAAGTCTTCTGCCTGCTCCCTCTGGACTTTGTCCTGCTGACGGTCTGCCTGGTTCTGATACTGCTTCTCCCTCGACCACCATTCCAGCTGGCCCTCCACGGTGTTGTCGCCTCCATTGAACACCCACAGGAGGAGTGTGCCTGTTCCAGAGCACCCACGAGCCTGCCAGTCAGCACTGAGAAAACTGACAAATGAGTAATACTGAAAAAAAATAAATGAAAGCATAAGTACAACCTGCTCTTCCTTACAGGAAATAAAGGTCCTGTTTAGACCTGGCATTAAAATTCATCCTGATTGATTTTGATCACAATCACACAACCTAAAGGTATAAACGCAGGTACATACAATGGCATCCAACAATATACAGTGGGATTCCCTTCAGGAATTAATTTTATTTAATTATTTAATTAATTATATCAATATTGAAACAAACGTACTTGAATATGAGTAATGTTAGGGAATCCATGTCTATATAAAGTTAGCTTATGATACAATATTTTATGGTCAAACTGTGTGTTTATTAAAAAAAAAAAAAACTGTGTTTATTGTTTAGTGAAAGGTAGCACATTTTTCGCTAACTTAGTTACACATAGGGGTGTAACGATACACTAATCTCACGATACGGTACGATACACGATATTGAGGTCACGATAACGATACGATATTATAGCAGTATTTTTTTAACAACCTTGAATGAGGAACATATGACTGGAATAAATTGTCTTTTATTTGAAAGACACAAAATACAAAACAATACTGCGCATTTGCCCTATTGTTACAGTTTGTAATGCTTTATAACTGTTTAAGTTTTAAAGAGAAAGCCAGGCCAACCATTTTCCACAAACTGAACTAAAAGTAAATGTCAGGTTTGCATTATGCATCTTCAGTTTCATACAAGTACAAATATTTTGCCACAAACTGAATAGTTTCTCTCATGTATGATTTGACTTTTTTCTTTTTTTGGATGAGCGTTACTAGTCAACACGAATAAATTAATATTAATATTCCAATATCGCGATACACTTTGTCACCTCCACGACACGTATTGTGACGTTTTTGTATCACAGAATTTTGTTGCACGATATATTGTTACACCCCTCGTTACACATTAACTTTACCAAACCCATTCGTTAAACTTAAAACAGAGTGGAGCAGTCTGTTTCTGTCTCTCCATCCGGCTAGTACAGTGTGAAGACACCTGCTTTTAACTACTTGCCCATCATTATGTCATCTATTTTGTTAGTTTTTATCACTGAAAATGTTTATTTCTTGTATTTGCTTAATTAACTACCTTTGCCTTTGTTTCAAGCAACAAATCACTTGTGTGTTTTCCATTTTTCACCAACCTCCTCCAAAAGGCAAGAAGTTACTTATTGTAATATGTTGCTCTTTATGTGTTTACTCAAGAAGCTGTTTACTTGTAATACTGTATATTATACCAGTCAACAAAATGTTGCATATAGGAGGATCAATAAATGCAAAAGGAGGAGGAGAGATCATGGCCACTGTACTACCAGTCCTTTGTCTGTACATTCACAAGATAAAAAAGACCTTATTTTGTCAGTAGGGAGCCTATCCAGACTATCTCTTAAGTGGAATGGCATGTTTGAGTTTTGACTGAGGCTGGGCTAACATTAATGCCATTACGCTGCATCTTCAGTGCCAAAAAATGTACATGTGAGATGTCCACATGTTAAACCATGTCACTACACACTGAAAATGTGCAGTGTGTAACCAGCATGCTTTTAAAACCACCCATGACAACGTTCTGTTATATTACCTTTATCTCAAAGATGAGTGGGTGAAAAGATAAATGTAGCAGATGTGTCATTTTGGAATTTAAGTAACTGATTTACATGAGTACATTCAATCATGTCTTTTTTGCTGATGTAAAAGAGCATTCCTCTGTGTTTCAGTCGGCCTCAGGCCTCAGGAATGGTGGGACTCCATCCTCGTCCAGCTGCTGGAGACCTTACGAATGCACTGCTTCCTGGGGAGAACAACCTCCCCTTCCCTCCTTCCATGCATGGATGAGTGCGCTCAGTGTACCATGAGGTACAAAGTATGCAATTTTACTGTTTGAGTTGGCAGCTCATGCTGAAGCTGTATGCGTCTAGAAGGAGCAGACTCCCCGGGAAAAGACGAGCTTCACGGAGGACTTACTCTGAAAACCTTCGGCTTTGTTTGAAGGATGTGTGCATTGTGTGTTCTGGTACAATAGAAGTGTCGTGTGTGACAATAACTTTTGTGCCGGGGAATTTCAATGGTGTGTCATGGTCTGCTTGTGTGCTTATGTGTCATTTTCAGAGAGAGGTCATTCCTGCAAAAAAAATGGTCTTAAATACAATACTGGTGATTTTCCATATTTGCTACATCAAACTTAATTCACGCACATGTACTAGCAGAGGTACATTTAAATACATAGATAATTGCTAAAATAACAACATAAAATAATGATGACAATGATAAAGATACTGATTCAAAAACCTGGACAGACTCTAAAATATACTTATTCAAAAAGTAAAGATTTAAAATGTGGATTTCTGTGTTTTTTGGCTCATTTAAAGTATTTTTTTTACTTTTGACATGCTAACTTAAAAAAAAGAGAGAGAGAGATAAATGAGGTGCTGTTGTATTTTTGTGCAAAATAAAGACATTACAAGTTTCACAATCTCTATGGTACAAGACTTTATTTTGGGACTTCGGCTAATGGCAGTGGGAAACAATAATATATTTTATACCCCTCCCAAACATCAAGAACAATGTATGTTGTTGCAGGTTATTTGGACAACTTTCATATTCTGGATGTGATTTGCTTATACAGTATAGCTGGATGTCTGGACTTGTCTTTGTAAAATACAGGACAAGTGAATGATGAATGAATGATGATCAATCTCTCAAATTTGGGGAAGCAATATCTGACTTCAATATTGGTGCGAATTGCAAAGATTTTATTCAAATATATGAAAAATGTGTCTTGCGTGTAGGCTGCTAAAACACTTTATAAATGTTATATAAATAAAATAGAGAATTTTAGAAAGATGTTTCTGTAACGTGTGCCAAATATCTGTGCCTTGTAGCCATGAGTTAACCACATTTCATTAGTTCCTTCACCAGCACTATTATATCCCCACCTTGTATACAGGACTGCAGGAATGCTGTTTCTATGACAACTGATCTGTGGTGGAGAAAATATTGGAGACCCCTGTTCTAAGGAACTGGTATACCTGAGTGCCTCTGTCCCATCTATGTAAGTTAAAATGCATCTCGGTAAAGGAAAAGTTGCACAAATACAACAAAAAAATCAAAACCAATTAAATAAAAGTAATGACCTTATAAGAGGAATATGAGAAAATAAAGATATTTGAGTTAGCATCTACAGTATAGAGAATATGGACTCAAGTATAGACCCTGGAAACCATCATAACATTACTTCCAACCTCTTCTTGTAATGCCCGTACCTGAACCTCGGCATTTATAGTTCACATCAAAGCAGCACCCCTTTCATTTGTTCAGCAAAGAATCAGAATCATATTATCCCTGCCACCTCCACAATCGTTTCTTGTTTCATTATAGCTGTTAGGCGCTAGCTGAGTTTCTATAGGCCAAAAAGAAAGGTGACTGCTTTAGGACATGATCGACACACATTTTCTTTCTACACCGAAACTGATTATTTTTTCACATCTGGTAATTTATCTATTTTCTGTTTATGTCCCAGGTACGTCTAAAGATTTGTAAACTGTTTTTTATTGGTTATTCAAAGGTTTAAAATGAATAAATCAAATCTGCTTCATAATTGTCAAAAGTATGCATGATCAAAAGTCTTTGAAGCAAAACATGGAGAACATGTTTATCAGTTAATCAGTCATCAAGGCGTGTTTCATTTTCATATGTTTGGCTTGTTGACCTGCAAATGATTGAACATGTTTTAGTGACTGACATCATCCTTCATCTAAAAATGAGTCAGGCAACTTATGGCCTTTGCTTGATTTTTTGGGAGACACAGTGATTGCTGACAGATACTGACATATTCTCCCAGTATGAGGCTGTGAAGAAAAACTCCCGATTTTACAAAGCATTCAGAATGATGATATTAAATGTGGCTGGCACTTTGGCAGGATTCTTGCCTCTTTCCTGTGTTGATGCTGTGAAAACAAGTTGATGTGGGGGAGCTACATTCTTCGGACCATGTCCATACAAGAGGTCTCTATCTATTTTTGGGCACAGCTCCTGCATCCCACACACTCATGATTCTCCCAGGAGTGTCTGGTGACATTTTTTTTCTTTTTTTCCCAGAGATCTTTATGCATAGATCTTGGGTCATCTGTTATGCCCCCAATCCCATATCAAGGATGTTGTTCCCAGAGAGAAGCTTTATCAAAGTTCAGTGAGAAAACCAAGAAGATGATTGTTTGTGATTGCCAAAACATAAACTAGTGGCATGAGGGATAAAGATTAGAGCTGTATATGGAGCCAAAACTGCATACAATTTTAATTAACCTGCTATTAATTTAAAAAAAAGTATCCAAAAGTAGGAAAAAAACATACAAAAAAAACCCAAAATAATTTTTATCTCACTGCAATAAAGCCTGGCTTATTTCAGAGTTCTGCTGTAGTTCTAAATTAATGAGTTATTATGAATCATTTAAAATCGGTCAGTTTCATACAGTCACTGCAGATCCTCTCTAGAGGCTGCTGGTGGAAACATCCAATTCTGGATGTCTTCAACTGTTTTTAAGTTTTTGCCCAACTAAAAAGCCCAACATCCTGCTTTACATTAAACATTAAAGAGGGTTCTGCTGCATCCACATGTTAGAAATTTGTCTTTGTGAGATAGACTTTCTCAACTTTGCCTCTTGAATTTTCAAATCACTGTGCAAAATATGTAACAGTATATGATGTGTAACTGTGTTCAATCATTGCAGCTCATTTCCCCAGTTTCAATGATTTCTGGGGAGACCTCTGTAGCTCAGTTAGAGAACAATGGTCAATAGGGTTTACTCATGAGGTTAGATGTCAAATTTAATGTGTGTGTGTTTTGGCTTATTAATAAAGTTGTTATTTCAAGACAAAAAATGAAGTGTTTGCGTATAAACAATTAATTTAATCAGAGAATAAAACCGATGGATCTGTTTCACATCAGCATATTTTATACGTATACTATCAGATCCAGTTGTATTCTTTTTTTCATACTTATGTTCTTTAGTCCACTGAAAAAATTAACTTAAGTTTCTTGACTTGATGCAGTTTGTATAATCTCTAAACTTTTGTCTCTGTACATTTCCATTTTTCTGTTTGCTGGAAGTTTACAAAGTTATTAGATGATTTGGAACCCCAGCAAAGGAACAAAAGTGTAAAAGAGCACTGTTAGGAGCAGATTAGCTTTGACTCAAATGGTGTTTTCGAGTTTCAAAATTACAACCAAGATTTAGCCTATAAAGCAGATTGATACGTTTGTTCCTGGAAAGTGCGCTCAAAGTGATCAGTAAGAGTCAGTATTTGTTTTAATGCATTTATGGGAGTCTTTTAGAGTGTGAAGCATTTCAGGAGGGGAACATTGAAAAGATTCACATACAGTACTTACTAAGCTTTGTGCTACACAGTCCTCAGCTGACAGAGCCATTCTTTACACTCTGAAAGAAAAGAAAAGAAAAAAGTTGTCTCAACTTTTTCTGAGTGGTTGCTGCAAGGAGGAGACGGAGGTGAGGAATAGCACCAGCGGGGGGAGTGTGAAGCAGAAGGGAGCGAATTCCACTCGTGTAAATTTATGCTGCAGGCCAGAAGACGATGTTATCAGAACATATATGGATTCCCAAGCAGCACTTTTCTTAATCTACTTGAGGCACTCCAAAGGCCTGGAACCTTCAACTGGAAGTAAACCTACCCCCATCTGAAGTTGTCAAGTTAGCCTGTGCACATGTGGGACTGTGTGTATGCTTGTCTGTGTGTGTCCGTGTGTGTGTGTTTTACATTTGTGTCATTTTAATTGATATACCACAGCTGCGATGTCATTGACCAAATGCTGACCTGTGTTGTTCCTAAGTGCAGAAGAATAAACAAAAATAAATCAATAAAATGTTGCTGTGACCCACAGGCATGATTATACTGACATGACGTCAGCTTCTGGAATAATAGCAGATATGCAGACAGGAGGCTGCGAGGTTAGCTGTCTGTTACGTCTGTCTGACGTGTTGCACATCTCCTTTGAATCTGTGGTGGAGAGTGCAAACAAACTGATAAAGGAGGCTCAAGGTGGAGTTGAGTCCCTGCAGTGGAATGTTAAACTGCTAAATATAATGGGCAACACCAGACATGCAGACATTCACAGCAGACTGACCAATGAGCCTCTTCGGTGGAGGTACGGGGTTCTTCAGCTGTAACAATGACTGCTACAGTGAATTCATTCCCATTGCAACAATCTTCTACGATGACTCTGTCAACGATCAAGTAAAAAGCTGATGGTCCAAACGGAGAGGGGACTCCTTAGGATGACATTCACTCTTTAATTTATTTATAACTTTTTTCTTTTGGCTAGCAGCATATAAAAGCATGTTTTAAGAAAGAAGAAGAAAATTACTGAATTCTATCTGAAAAGTGAAGTCTTTTTCCACGAACCCAGCCACTGGAGATGTGCCAAGCCAGTGCTGTTATAGTGGCGGCCCCAAGCCTGAATGAGGAAGGGCATGCAAGCTTAAACCTATACCAGTGTATTGCTTTGGTCCTGTGAAATGAGCTGATTGCACCTGTACATGAAGACAACCTCAGCTGCAGAACTGGACACCTTCGTCTCTGCTTACCAAATACAACTGTCATGTAAACCCATCTTTTTACTCGATACAAATGGGAATGTTACATGGACATACTTCTGGATTTTTGTAGAACTTCACACCAGTGTGGATACGGCATCTGATCTGAGTCACAAAATTCGATGCTTTATTGATCTCGTCCTGTGAAATTCCATTGAGGTTGGATTTTTCGGTATTGTTGGCCAAATCTATGTTCTTGGCAGAACATTAATTACACAGATCCTACTTCTTTCATTGACCTCTCGAAGGCGTTTGATACTGTAGACCACTCAGTTCTAAAGAAACGGCTCTCTAGTTTTGGCCTATCTACTCATGTAGTCTCCTGGTTGGCAAACTATTTAAATGATAGGACCCAATGTATCAAATATGATGAGTTGTGCTCAGACTTTGTGAGCGTCCACAAGGGGGTGCAACAGGGCTCTATATTAGGTCCCCTCCTATTTATTATGTATATTAATGACGTGGGACAAAACATATCTGATGCTAATATGCATTTTTATGCAGACAACACAATTATTTATTGCTTTGGATCATCCCCGACTAATGCCATTGTTTCGCTGAAAAAGGCTTTTGATACAATCCAGCATTATTCAGCTAAAATTAGTACTGAATGCTAACAAAACTAAGCAAATGCTGTTTTAAAAGCGAAAGAAGGGACTTTTAAACATCCCCACAGTTTTCACCCTTGAGGGAAGTGAAATAGAGGTGGTCCATACATATAAATATCTTGGTATACTACTTGATGACACCCTGACTTTCAAAGCCCATATTGGAAACCTTGCAAAGAAACTTAAACTGAAACTGGGGTTTTTATTTAGAAATAAATTGTGTTTTTCTTTTAATGTTAAAAAACGTCTTGTTGCAGTAACCTTTTTTACCTATTTTAGATTATGGTGACCTGCTGTACATGAATGCCTCAGCTCAATGTTTGAGTAAGATTGACTCTGTGTACCATGCTGTTCTAAGGTTCATCACTGGTTGTAGGGCCTTGACCCATCACTGTGAACTATGTTCCCGAGTCGGATGGCCCTCACTGTCCACCAGGAGGTTGTGTCGCTGGTATACCTTTATATACAAAGCAATACTTGGACTACTGCCACCCTACATCAGTGACCTAATCACACTGAGGAGTGTTGATCGTTATGGACTACGCTCTAATGATCATTTATTGCTTTCTGTTCCATGTGTGCGCACAGAGCAAGGAAAAAGAGCATTCACATACTCTGCACCTTATACATGGAACAAACTTCAAAAGGATCTAAAAATAACAGAACTTATTCCACTGAGTGATTTTACGTCTAGAATGAGTGCACTTGAGACAGCATCTCTGATTTGTAACTGTTTTAAATGATTTCCATTTTTTGTTTCATTTGATTTTATTTGATTTTAATATTTCACATCACACCTCTGTAAATTTGAATATCTGAAATCTTTTGCTGCCTCTTGGCCAGGACACCCTTGCAAAAGATATTTTTAATCTCAATGGGTTTCTTTTCCTGGTTAAATAAAGGTTAAATTAAAAAAAAATACATTTGGTGTGAAAACAACCAGAATACTAAACAGAACAAGACACCTATCTTTTTAAAGAGTATAACTTAACATACTTTCTTGTTGCCATTGCTGGTTGGTTTGGATGCGTTTGCGCTCGGCACTGAGTTAACAAAATGGTGAGCATCAATTTGTCCTAGAAATATCTAGAATACTAGGTTTAGGCTTTGGTTTATTCCTTACTCAAATGTAAAATGTACAGAAAAGTACAGTACTTAAAAATAAAAGGTCCAGATATGTGTCTACTTCCAGGAAAAAGTAAGTCTAATTAAACTCTAGTAAATGTTAAAACTGGAAAAACTCATGATTAAAATGTTTTCTCAGCTTAAAAAGGTACCAGACATGAATGGAAGAATATGTTATTGATGACGGAGCTACCTTTTGGAAGTTTAAGTTAACACTCTGCAAGTTCTCAACATTCAGTGGCAGGGTGTTCTCAGAAGTTGTGGTTTACTGAGAACACAAATCATTTTCAGACGAGTAACGTATTGCTAAGGGAAGAATGATGACCACACAGCGCGGAACACAGACAGAGTCCTCAGAGTAATGAACATGCTTCAACCTGCATTATTCACACCCAACTATTCATCAACAAGAGGGCAACGGTCAGGGGGGGAAATTCCTCTTAATCAAAAGAGATAAGTTAAAAAATTTGAAAAAGAACATTCATGTTATTATACTGTACCAGTGATAATGTGTATGTTTCAAGCATGAGGTTTTATTCTTTGCTGCAGTGGATGAAGACATTTAAATGAAAATGAATGTGCTGTCCTTCCTCATCTTAGTTATATTTATGCTAAGTATGCTGTATGATGGCATTTGAGCAGCCCATGTCAGTAATAAAGTACAGTATATCCAATAAATATAATTATACACTATTCAATGAATGTGTTTTCTGTATTAACCTTCAGTGAAAGCAAAGATAGGGGTCCTGGTTTTGAATCCTTGAACTGATCTGCATATGGTAAAGTAAAATCTATAGGATTTGAATGACATGATTTAGTTTAACACATCAATTACCCTTTTTTTGTATCTGCAGAGATCACTGGATGACAGTACACTGGAACTGATGTGACTTTTTATGACCAACAGTTGCCTCTTCATAGTTTAGAGGATATTTTGATGGGACAAGCGTCCTCAGTCACATGGAAGAAAACCTAAAAGAGAGTCATACGCTTGTCTGAATAATACAGCATGTTGTATAATGAAAACAGTGTGGTTTTACGGCTAATTCATCACATAAAACCTTTCTGTAATGATCAAAAAATATCACTAACATCTGGCTTTTGAACAGAAAAGTGTTTAATTAACATTTGACTCCTGATCAAATGACTGTGTAGTTAGACATTTATGGGCGCGAGCTCAAACCAGGGTCAATGGGAACACCCACACAAATACTATTTTTTACTAATGGTGCTTTGCTCAAGGCTCCAAACTTGAATACAGGTAATTTCTTTTTAAACATCCACATACTGATTTACTGTAACATTTCACATGAAAGCTTGGAAACTGACAAAAACTGATCCAGCTGATCCAAGAGTGCTGACAGGAATCATCAAGAGACCACGTCTCTCCTGTGTTAGCTTCGCTCCATTGGCTCCCTGTAAAACTCAGAATCCAATACAAAACTTTATTATTGGCGAATAAAGTCCAAAATGGCAGAGCTCCACGATATTTGCAAGACCTGATAGTACCTTATGTTCCTAAACTCCGTTCTCAGAGTGCAGGTTTATTGGTAGTTTCTAGAGTATCTAAATGTAGATTTGGAGGGCGGCCGTTCTGCTATCAGGCACCATTACTATGGAACCAACTTCCAGTCTGGGACACTGAAACCACCTCCACCTTTAAAACCTTAAATGTTTCTGTTTAGTAAAGCGAGTATAGTGAGTGTAAACTCTAGAGTGTTAGGGTCAGTAGTCGTAGCTGCTACTGAACAAGACTAGAGCAGCTCGTCTTAAATGTAGCTTTGTCGTAGATATGCTGCTATAGACCTAAGCTGCAGGGTGACACCAACTTGATCACCCCTTCTTCTCTCCTCTTCTTCTCTTTCCTTTCTTCAGATCGACCCTCAGTTATGAATTGGAAGTATCTTATAACCATAATTGTCCTTCATTGTTCTAGTAGTTTGTTGTGCTGGTCTGCCCCCTCCTTTTCTCTTCTGCACATGTTTGCAGGCCAGAGCTTCAGGAGCTGCATGCTGACCTGCAGTCCTGCCCTCTGACCATCCCAGTGTCTGCTGTCTACATCTGCTTATATAGTCATCCCTGTATTGCACCAACTAACCATGTATCAGTAATATGTATATAGAACTCTTAGTTCTCCTGCTCACAGATAGTTAATACTAATATCTTGTCTTTTGTACCTGTGCCCCTCTTCTCTGTTCATTGTCTCTTTCTGGTCTCCCTTTTCCTGCTCTGCCTGGCTGGCCTTTAGCAGGAGGGTCCCCCCTTATGATCAGGTCCTGCTCAAGGTTTCTTCCTTCCTAAAGGGGAGTTTTCCTGCCACTGTTTGACTTAAGGTTTTTCTCCCACTAGGGGAGTTTTTACTTGCCATTGTTTATCTAATAATTGCCCAGGGGGTCATGTTTTGGGTCTCTGGAAAGCGCCTAGACAACTTGTATTGTAGTAGACCCTATATAAATAAAATTGAATTTACTTGAATTAAACTAGGTCTCTTTAAAGAAGCTTAAACGTGTAAACCTTCCGACACAAGTAACAGCATTTGTGTGTGTTTATCCGTGTGTGTGTTTGTGAGTGTGTTAAAGGAGGTATTTAGAAAAGGAAAGCAAAATAATATCAGCTGACTGAGATGGAGCCAATAATCTTCCAAGTCTTTGCAATGTAGAATCTGCAATAAAAAAAAACTCTGTTTCCAGTGAATTAAGCAACTATGACACACATACCAATAGGTAAACCTAATTTTTTTAACCACTGGCCATGTGTTGGATGATTCTAAAATTGCAGATTAGTCAGAAAACATGTAAAGCATAATATGAACCCTTTAAGAGCAGAACTGTTTGTGTCTTTACTGTAGGTTTGTGAGGAATGAGATGCTGAGTTTCTCAATAAAGTCAGTTTTTGTCGTTGAAAATCCACATTTAGGTTGAAACCTAAATGGAGCTATGTTGGATCAAGTGGCATTGATCCCATTGATCACATAGTGTTGAAACCTTGCAGACCTCTCCATCCTTGCAAAAACAAACTATGGACTTGTACTCTGTGTCTCCAACAGAAAACGCTCTCCTGATCTCAAAGTCAAATAGTTTAGCACAGTTCTGGTGCACAGCGCTAATCTCTCTTACCTTTTATTCGACTCCGTAAAACAACAAGGTATGATTTTTTTAAGTGTCCATGAAGAAGACGCATTAAAATTCTCAAAAGTAACAATGCTACATCTACAGTTTGATTAGTAGGTCTACAAAATAAAGTTAATCTAAGTTTAAAGAAATGGAAGTAGAAGTATTAGGTAAAATGACCCTGAGGGCATGTACATGTAGATGATGCAACAGAGCAGATTTTCTGAGAGGATCACACATTGGGTGTTTAATGTAACAATCTCATATACCAACGTGTGTGAATGAACAACTGAATTAAGTGGGTTAATATAAGCTATAAACTGCCATCAAGTTCCCTCCAACTCTGTCTTGTCTGTCCCGTAATCTGCAACCCTTATTACATTATTCAGTGCTGAATACATGAAATGCATGTGTGACATACTTACTGCATCTTGTTACTAAGACTACACTCAAAATAAACAAAAGAATAAAACACATTAAAAAAAGTCCCTTTTTCTCTGCCTGTAGGGCTACATTTTATTGACCTACACAAGGCTAAAATATTTTCTTTGTGAGACATTAAACAGACTGGTGAAAGGTCAACAGTGAAATTCAGCTCACATATTGCCTCTCAAAGAACACCAGTCATTTATCTTTCTGTATGACAAATAGCTTGTTAATCTAAATACAATCATCACTAATTGAGTGACACAAGCACTGTACATTTTCCAGTGCTGCTTTTCAAAAAGTTCTTTATCTCGTCTGGGAGCAATCCAGATTGGATAACCTTGTTTGACTTGACGGATTGCAGATAGTAACTGTGTTCTTACATCCAGAGGTTAGTACTGCAATATAGGAAGTAAATGAGACAGAGGGTGCATGCCCAGGCAGGCTTCAGATTGTGTGGAGGAGAGGACGAAGTGACAGACGTGTAAAGATAACATGCAAGTTATGATAGTTACATCACAAGCAGGAAAATCATTAATGCCACATCTTCTTTTCTGTAGTAAAAAACATTTTAACAGAGCGCTTCTGCTATAAGCACAGACAGCAGGTAAATGTTTGTCAGCTGTTGTCTTTTGTGCACCTCTTCTTTTTTTTTCTCTCTCCAGAAAACGGCTGTTTGGCCTCATGTCCCTGTGCAGCCGCTCCACTGCAGACTGCTCCTGGCCAACAGCAGCTTTGGCAGCAGAAGTTTGTTTTGAGGAACCTGTTTAACTCTACTCCCTTGTCTGCCTTCAGAGCACATACCAAGATTAATAGATGTCTGATGGGCTTTGTTAAGATAACAGACTTGACTTACTGGGATCCTATACGAATGAGTTGGTGCTCAGTTCCCTCTCAAAGCGTGGATGGTATCAAGTTGTACCATCTCAAATCAGAAAAGCAAGAGGGCGATGTGGAAAATGCAAAAACACAATACATGCGTACGTGTTACACGTGTTGGTAAAGACCACACATACACATTGTTTATCCAGAGGCACTTTCACCTTTTCTGGTCTAACTTTGGAAATAGGAAAAATGCATACTTGTTAATGCATATTCAGCCTCATTAATTCAATAGCATGTGTAATTTCATAACAAAATATATCTGCAGTAGTTGAAGAAACTGACATTTTTAAGTGTAGAATTACGTGCTCAATAGTGAACAACACAAATTTATCTGAAATGACATTTAACTAGATCTATTTGAAGTCTGCATCACAGGTAGAGATGATACATACAGTACCTAATTATCTACAACTTATTTTTTCAAGAGGGCGTTGCTGTCAACAGGGTCGTTACAGTTCTCACAGAATCACATCTCTCAGTAAACAACCATTACCTAAAAACTGGCCCGAATGTATAAAGAGAGAGAGACTAAGAAATAAAAATAAATTGTTTTAGTTGACACTAAAACCATTTTTTCAGGTTTCACGGGTCTGTAAAAGAAAGAAACAATGAGATTAGGCCAAGTCAGACTGAAAGAGCCTGTGACTTCCTGGAGGAAGAAACTAATCTCCAGCACTTCTATTATAACCTCAGTTGTTAAAAATCTGACAATGAACAGATACCTTTAATTCACAGTTAACCGCAGCAGTTTTTGTGTTGCTTATTTTCAATATGATTAAGGTCCAGCAAACAGTGTAAATAAACTATGAACTTAGTATTCAGATAAATAAACAACCTATGCATGAACCACATTCTGCTCTGTGTGAACAGGTGACCAGAGAGATATTAAACATCGCTCATACATCATAGTTTCTCAGTTTTCCCACGTGAACTGCAGCTCTAATATCTACTGGACCTTCTCCAGATGGGAGGTAGGTCACAATAAAACCATTTGAATCATGGACGCAGCTTATCTTGCTGACCCCCAATAAAAAGCTATAATAAATACATTTAAAAAAATAAGTGAACGATACAGTTTTTATATGCAGTTTTGAAACAAGTTCTGTGTCTGACAATGGAGTTGGGAAAGATTTAGCAGTTTTGGTTAAAAATTACTTTATTTTTTAAAACAAAGAAACAGCAAGATTTTGTTTTCCTTTGGAGAAAGCGCACGAGAGAACATTTGCTGTTCCTTCTTTCAAAGTCTAATTTTTTAATGACAATGACCCGAAACAGCTATAATAATTCCACATGAGCATGTTTTGCCAGATCAACAGATATTAATCAGGAATTGTAGTCTCTAAAGTCTGATTCATCCGTTTGATTTCAAGTGAAGTCTTACATTCATCTGTGCAAACAATATCACGTATCCAAGTAAAATGGCCATGGTAGCACATTACTGTGACACTGCTCAAAGAGCAGACAGCTTCTGTGTCCTGGAGATGAACGTGCTTTGGGGCAAAATATGGATGAGAACTTCAGAAAAAAAACAATGAAAAACCTTGTGAAATGCTCACATTTCACAAATGCAGCATTTCAAGAGAAACATGTTCTACTATTGTCAAGCTTGTCAAGGTGCCAGGACCTGGGCACTTTGCAGACATCGAATGGACCACAAACTCCTCTGTATACCAGAGTATTCTTGAGGAAAATGTAAGTCCATCTATCCAAGCTTGTCTGAAGTTGGTTTTGCCACAGGAAAATGGTCTCAAACATGGTAACAAATCTACATCAGAGTGGCTGAAAAATGAAAGAATCGAGGCTTTTAAATGGTAAAGTTAACACAAATACCTCAACCTGACTAAGAGCCTGTGAGACGATCATAAACACATGTCTGCAAACCTCAGTGAAGTGAAAGTGTCTTATAAAGAAGAAAGATGGGCCTAAATTCCTCCGTAACTTTGGAAGTCATACAGGAAATGTCTAATTTAAGTTATTGCTGGTAAAGGTGGATGTACAAGTAGTGACCCTTGTATCATTTACAGTTGACGTAGATGGTAAAAAGAACTAAAATAGCTAAATAAAAACTGTCTTCTGGTAAGAAGAAGAAGACTCAAGTGTATCTCCTATAAAACATTCATAAAAATGATCTCATTTGATGTAGGGAACTTATCTTTTTTTTTATTTAGAGTCAGTGACTTTCACATTACATAAATGTTTTAAATCTGTACCCATGTCATGATTCATCATAAGAATTTCAACCAAAAACCGTTAGGATTCCTTTATTTTTTATTTTTTGTGCACAACACATTTAGAGAAACCTTTGTGAGAAATCTTTCTTAAACTGACCTTTAAGGGACTCAAACTTGGTACATTAATGAAAAACAATGTCATACTGCAGATATTTCACACAGCAAATATGGGCCACTGGATTAAATGTTCCTCAAACTAACCGCTTCTCTTCTGGAGATCTTTTGACAAACATGTGTAGCATTATCTAGTAAAGATGAGTTTAAGAACATTTTCAGAAAGAAATGACGATTAAACAAGTATTCATCATAGTCAACCGTGTTTAAAAACTAAACAGCTAAAACGTTCATGGGCAGTTACAAGCTGAACTTACGTTTCAAACCATTTTCAAGATCAACACAAACCCTTATCAGATGCCTTTGCCATCACTCCCAGAATTTTTTTTAACATTTTATTTAACCTTTGTTTAACCAGGAAATCCCATTGAGATACAAGATCTCTTTTGCAAGGGAGACCTGGCCAAGACAACAGCAGCAATAAAATACACAATACAACATACCGGTACATCACTCAAAAACCACATCAAACAGTATATCCATTCTACAGACAATAACTACATTCTTCAAGTAAATTGTTTCGTAAAAAAGATTTCAATTCGCCAAGCGAAACCAGGGTGCTTAAGTGGGTGAAGTCTTGTAAACCATTCCATGCCAATGGAGCAAAGTGAGAAAATGCAGTCTTACCTAATTCAGTGAGTGCTCTGGGAGTTTTTAAAAGTAGCCATCTAGTGGATCTGGTATTGTAGCTGCTAGAGGCTCGACAAATGAGACTACAAAGGTAAGGAGGAAGCTTACCCAAGATGGTTTTATAAATGAAGATATACATGTGTGTTTTCCTCCTTAAATGGAGGGAGGTCCATCCTACCATTTGGTAAAGTACACAATGGTGAGTAAGCCATTTGGCATTGGTAATGAAGCGCAGGGAAGCATGGTAAACACTGTCTAGCTTCTTTAGCAAGGAGGATGCAGCATGCATATATATATTATGTCACCATAGTCAATAATGCTTAAAAATGTAGCTTGAATAAGTTTCTTTCTAGCCTCAGTAGTAAAGCATTGTTTGTTGCGAAATAAAAAACCCAACTTTAATTTAAGTTTCCTTGTGAGGTTTTCAATGTGTACTCTAAATGACAGCTTTTCATCCAAACATAGCCCAAGATATTTGTATGATGGAACCTTTTCTATGACTGCTCCCTTTAAGGTAATAATATGCATATAGTCCATTGGTGTTGATCGAGCCCTTGTGAATGTCATAAGTTTGGTTTTCTTATCATTTAGGACAAGTTTTAGATCAAGAAGGGAGGTCTGTAAGCATCTAAAAGCAGCTTGGAGATCCTCCATCACCTGTGTAGGGGAGGATGCACACGAGTATAAGACTGTATCGTCAGCATAAAGATGCAGTTAGGCTGTATGGATTCCATTTTGTAGATCATTTATAAAAATAGAAAATAAGACTGGTGCTAAAATGGACCCTTGGGGAACACCTTTGTTAATTTCTAAGAAACCTGATTTATAATTCTCTGCCACTACACATTGTGTTCTCTCTGACAGATAATTTCTGAACCAGTTAACCACTTCCTGTCCATGACCAATCCTGCCCAGTCTATACAGTAATACTTCATGATCTACAGAGATATTTGCTTTCAAAGCACAAGATTAACTTTTCATCCCTCTACTTAAATGTATTCACTAAAAGCTAAACATACACTATTCCCCCATTACTGTATGTTTAGACATGAACATTAAATATCTTTTAACGATCTCTTTCAGATGATCGTTGCTGTAAGTACTGTTGGGTCTCTGACATAGAATCTATAAGTAGGTGTTGTCGTGGGTGTCGGAGGTTGCAGTTTCAAAATACAGACTTCAAGGCTCATTTGCCAAATTGTACTTATTGCTGGCAAGTAGAGGATTAGGCCTGGATATCCTCAGGGAAGCAGGAGGCTGTTGGTGTCCAGCCAAGAGTGTGCGGAGTGGGAATGACAGTGAGTAAAGAGGTGTGGGGGGAAAGCTGTCCCACACAGTGGTGAAATATCAGAGGTTGGTTTGGAGATAGTTCATGATTACAGTGACAGGAGTGAAATGCAGGTGGTAGTTTAAAGTTTGAAGGTTTGAAGGTACTCGTGTAAGACAAGAAGGAGTTTCATTTTTAAGGGTTAGTAGATATAAATATATTTTTCTCTCATATTTGACAAGAATTAGAGTGACTTTTTACCCGTTTATTTTTAGGTCTAAGGAAAATAGAAACAACAAAACCAAATTTGGTTCAGTTGTTTTTGCTTTTACGAAAAACTAACTTGAGACCCCAAAAAACAAAAGTAATTTGTGAATAAAAGATGGAATCATCCTGTTGCTCATAACAGGTAATTGGTCCATAATGCGATTACTGACATTCAGAAGTGTCGTGCAATGCTACAGAGTATCACTTTCCAGGGTCCAAAAGTAACTCCATGACAGGTCATCCACTGATATATCTATTCCAGAGAAGATGATGTGGTGTTGCCTCACATGCCTGTCACTCCTGCTGTATTCTATGTTTGATTGGTTCAGAAAAGAGAGCAGTAACAGCAGAGTAGGGACGTCAGGGGCCGGGCTTGGGCCGAGGATGTGGTCAAAGTGGCCCAATAAAAACAAGAGACTACGTCCAAAATCGCCCACTTGGGCACAACGCTCACTATTTAGAAAACTGCATACGCACAGACAATTTTGTTTGGAGAAGTGCTGGAATGGTACCCTGAACAGATTAAAAAATTCTGAGCACTCATCTTGTTGACGTCACGGAAGTGGAGGGACACCTGTCTCCTACTTTTTCAACCAGAGCAATGACAGTGGTTCGTCCTCAGCGCCAATGAAAGCACATCATTTCTGATTAGAACGTAACAGCATTAAAACATTGGGATAGCGATTGTTCACTCCGCATGAAACTAGGGCAGTGTACGTAGTCGACTGTGCTTGAGTGCACTCAGGACAGTATGCCATTTAAACATAGGTAGAAGAAGAAGAGGCTAAATGATCTACAAAGCCATGTTTGTTGAGTTGAGGTCGGAGTTAAGGGCTATTCCGAACTAGGACAGGATAAATGGACTTTAAAATAGCATCTTATTGCGACCTTTAAGTTGACATGTTGAAGCACTCAAGTTCAGGACATATGAGCTCAGATCAATGAGCCATAGAGGCCATGATTGACAGGCAGAAGTTCATAAACTAATGTTAACAACAACTGGACTTGATAAAACTTCTAATGTGTATTATTACAGTTTTTATGAGGAGCTGTAATGGTCATGTTTGACTGGAACACAACATTGTTTAAGATCAAATGAACACAACACCAGGAGCCTGAAGATAATGGAGCCCAAATATTTTTCATCACGGTTTGAATGAATGGTATAATGTGGATTTCCTCACAGCATCTTTGGCAATATACAGATGCACAGACCGGGCCTGTGTAACTTGGTCCGCTATGGTGTTGAGACATAGACGTTTCTGCTGTAAAGACAATATGGTGATGGAGTAAATATCTGTCTGCAGCAAAGCTGATACAGTGTAACTATATATAATACAGAGTTTGCTCAAACGACTATCAAATTCATTAGGTCTGAGTGTTTCTGGCAGCAGATGATTGTTGGCTCTTGATCTCTTTTAGATTTCCAAGGTCTGTTTAAAAACTAGCCAGCTACGCTGCATCTGCACATCTGTGTCTCCATCCTGATCATCTCCTTGCAAGGTTCTATAACCCATTATACAAACTATCCATTCTTTAGTTTCAGAAAAGGCTCTTGTGCTCTTAGGCACTTTTTTGGCGTCTCATTTGTAATCATAGCATTTTTCTTTTGCTCTGAGTTTACAGAGCTGGTTGCTCGTGCTTCTTCTTGGCTCAGTTCATTGCTGTGTCCACTGGATTGTACAACAATTGATGTCTAAATATGCAAATGACTTAGAGGACGAGTGGGTGGGTGTCAGAGGCTTGTATATGTGCTCAAAATGTTTCAATGATATAGACATGGATGTGAACATTTGGTGAAAAACATTAATGTACACAATCCTGAATTTGCATGTACATGCAGCTTTAAACACGAGGCTACACAGTCGTATGCATCTGAAAAAAGTCCCTGAAAAATCTTTTTTTTTAGCCCACACATGGAATTCTAAAATATTAGGAAACTACAGTATGTTATGTCAGACTATTTATCAGATAATCTTGTTTTGAAGAGAAAATGAATAATCAAAAGCATATCTGTTTTAAATCCCAAGGTCAGTTCTGGGAGACTTTAAAGCTTAAATAGACCATTTTAATGCTTCTTCTATAGTATAGAGAGGATACAGTGTGGCCCAGTTATACATTTCTTCTTGGTATTCGTAAGCCTCAGTGTTCCTCTTTGTTCAACCCAGCGATGTGTTTGTTAGTAATTGGGCTCAGACCATATTTCCTGTGCAGTATAGTTTAGGGTCCAGGGTCAAGGAAGTAGCTCATTCGCACACTTTATGAGTCATGCACCACTTGGTAAACTGAGAACCAGAATGTTCTGTGTTGGTTTCTAAATGGACAGGAGAATAACAACAGCAGAAGTCATGAAAATAATCACATTAAAAGAATGCAGGGTCTCGCATGGCTCCTTTAACCTAAAAAAATTATAAATGGGTTATCAGCTGTTCTTTCGTTACAAAAAAGTTTGTGTCATGTTGCAAGCAAAACAGAACATTTTTACATCTTTCAAGATGAGCATTATAGCATTAAATCCATCCATCCATCCATCCATCCATCCATCCATCCATCCATCCATCCATCCATCCATCCACCCATCCATCCATCCATCCATCCATCCATCCACCTTCACATAATGAGATGCTCCCAAAACTAAAATGTGGTATTCTGGCAACACCTTTTAATCTGCTCATGAATTTATTGCTTTATTGCTGCTCGACTTCTCACTAAGACCAAAAAAGTGGACCACATCAGTCCAGCTCTGAGGGCCTTACACTGACTGCCTGTCCGTCAGAGGATAGACTTTAAAGTTCTGATGCTGGTCTATAAAGCTCTGAATGGTCTAGGATCAGTGACCTCCTGACCAGTATGAATCTTCCAGACCCTTTGGTCATCTGGATCTGGTTTTTTATCAGTTCCCAGAGTAAGAACCAGACATGGAGAAGCTGCATTCAGCTTCTCAACTCCACATGTCTGGAACAAACTCCCAGAAAGCCTCAGATGAGCTGAAACACTCCAGGATGAAGACAACTATTCTCAGCTGCATTTGAGTAAAGCTCTAAATTTTAAGCTCGAGTTTCAAAACTTGATCATACCAATCTACTGTTTTTATCTAATGCTCTTCCTTCTTTCTTTCTGGCCTTGCCTTACTGAGCAGCTAACTCAGAATTGTTTATCTGAAAACCATGTAAACCTTAAGGTTCAAAGCCTTCAAGCTTTCAAGAGCAAACCAATCCATCACATGTCCATACAGAACAATCAATCCATTAAAGATAGAAATATAAATAGATAGAAAAATAGATACCTGTACATATTTCAAAAAACCTGGGATAATGTTCAAACGTGTTTGCTTTATTAAGCCACGGGAGCAAAGCACAAATAAATAATTAATTCATTAAAATAATAATAATAAAATCACATTGTTTCCTATACTTTATGTACGTGGTTATTAGATTAAGATTAGATCTTTATTGTTATATAACAACGAAATTAAAAGTGCCATCAGTCAATGCTAAAAAACAAACAGATTACTACCATAACATACAAAACACTTTCACACAACACAAAATAAAACTGATTAAAACCAATAAACAATTAAAAATAGCCTACACATGCACACAATCCCTCATATCAGTTACAGGTTTATTTTGAGTAGATTAAGTTGTGCTCAAAATGTATTCAGCTGTAAGATAAAAACTGTCTCTGAATCAGGTTGCTGTTTTTATTGCTCTGGACCGTCTACCTGAGGGCAACAGCGCAAACAGAGAGTGTCCAGGGTGAGAAGTGTCCTATGTGATCTGTTTTTCCTTTTCAATACAGCGGTCGTTGTGCAAGTCGTCCAGTGAGGATAGAGGGCAGCCGGTGATTTTTTTATTTTTCTTTGTAGAGCCTTCCTTTGAGCCAGCATTGATCCACCACACACAGATGCAGTACGTCAGTTTGCTCTCTATGGAGCACTTGTAGAAAGACACTAGCAGTTTGTCCTTGATATTGTACTTTCTGAGGACCCCCATCAAGTACAGTCTTTGCTGGGCCTTTTTTGTCAGCCCAAATATGTTCAAGTTCCACGTGAAGCTCAATATGGACCCCCAGGGAACGGAAATCAGCTGCCCTCTCCACACAGTCTCCCCCGATGGTTAGTGGTTTAATGTCCATTTTTTTCTTCCTGTATGCTTGTTTATATAGGTTTCCAGACAGTATGGAGCTAAATTATTTAATATCAATGACCAAAATGCAAAATAAATCTGCAGATTTATTTTTAAAAAAGTGAGGAAAATCTTTTAATCTCTGAACAACCTGATGTATTTCTGTATTTTTATGCAACACATTCCAAAGAAGAAAAGAAATGTTTGAAAGCAATGTAGCGCAAGTGATGAGCAAAAAGTCATCATTTGTTAAGTGAAAACGTTCATCTGTCAACAGGTAATTGTAATGATTTGCTATAAGAGCAGAATCCATGAAAGACTCAGTCTTTGAAAAGTGAAAATGAGCAGAGGATCTCCACTCTGTCAACAAACGTGTGAGCAAATTATTAATGTGAAAGGATTTGTATAGTTCTCCTTTTTAGAGTGAACCATATTTTCAACAGTTCCAGGATTTCAGTGCATAAATTAAGAGGTGCAAGCCGGAGCCGGACACCTTTGATCTCTGAGCCCTTAAACAGCACCGCGTGAAGAACCATCAATCAACAAAAGCTGCTAGAACCACAAGGGAAAAGATTACTTAGGGGGAACATTTGTCAAGCAATGTAATACAGAGCTATCTGAATTTCCACGAAAATGTGGCTGTCAATAAAAGAAGCCTTCTACTAATCTTGTTCATGGGAAGCATTGAGGTCTCGAGGCTCAGAGGCATCTGGACGGACCTTCATACAGAGGAAACGTACATTTAGTCAGAGGGATCAGTATTCCAGGTCTTTTGGGGAGGACAAGGACACTATGTGCTCTGGACATGAATTTGGAAGACCAGTCAAGTAAAAAAGCCAGAGGCTGGGATGAATCATCATTTCCATGGCCGTCTATGCATTTTTTTCAACAAGGCAATTCAAAACCACACATTGGTTTGCACACATTAGAATATGATAATATAATAATTGTATAATTGTATAATAATATAATAATTGTATAGTAATATAGTATACATGAGGAAGAAGAGGTTACAAGCTTATAAAGTGATAAAAAATGTATTCTGCCAACTTTTGTGTAATGTCTCGCACACTTGAAAACAAAATAAATAATGTAAAACAATAAAGGTCAAAGTTGCTGAAATAAGTTTATTTGAATATTTTATACATTTTAGACAAGTCAGATCAACACAAACTGGTAATGTAATATTTTTTAATCCATATGTAGTTTTTTTGTATAAGAGAATTATATTTAATGTCCATATAATATATATATATATATATATATATATATATATATATATATATATATATATATATATATATATATATATATATATATATATATATATATATATATACATTTCTATTGATGAATCATTTTTTTAAAAATCATGTCATGATCACTGACACAAAAACCGAAGAGAACCAGAAATGCAAAAACAGAGGCAGCATTGAACCAGGCTCTGTGTGTTAAAAGTCTACCTCCAGACTTTAACTGACATGTGCTATAAATCAAAGCTGGACCTTCCCGCTGAACCACATCAGAACAAATGGATCACGCCAAAACTAATTCCCCACCAGCCTCCATATAAACACAAAGAGGGGGAGGTCGAGGGTGAGCAGGGGGGGACTGTGTGATGAGGGATGGGCAGGAATTCCCCAGCCACTCAAAGAGTGGGAATGGTTTTGGGAAGATTATAGCAGAGATGATTGATTGACTTTTATGAGTCAAAGACAATCTAAAAGCAATCTTGTGAAAAGATACCATTGTAAGCACAAAATTGTGAGAAATTTGTGAGAAGCAAATGCTACACGTGTTACTCTCATTTTGGAGAAAACAGATCTAAACATAGGATCAAAAAGAAGGACGGCGATAAAATCTCACCTGCTTAGCCTCCCGAAGCTCTTCTGGATAGAGAGCTCAGAGAGAATAAAGCTGATGGAAAACAAAGATACTGCTTGAGAAGGGGAACCTTGAGTGTTTATGAGAGTACAAGTTATGAGGTTTGAAGTGTGTGCTACACTGATAAGTGAGCTGCAGATGTGGGATGGGGTGTGAGAGTGAACACTGACATCAAGTATTTTATCCACCACTTCCTAAAGCTAAAAGGCTTTCAAATATTTTCCCTCTGCAGCTATGAATACCAGTCTCCATCTTGTTGGTGTAATTTCTTCATTTTATGGTTATTTCTAGATTCTTTTCATTTGACATTTTTGTGCTGATCTTTGTTTCAGGATTTGTGGTTGATTTGGCTCATTATCTGATTCTTCCCCTTTCACATGTAAATGTGATATTTGACCAACTCCAGAGTAAACCAGAGTAGATGTTGAAAGTAGCTTCCTTACAGTGTAGTCTCACTATGCTATTAGTTTAAATTGAAGGCCATAAGGAGCATCTAAAAGGAAAAGAGGCCAAGAACTCAATCTAGACTACCTACCAAACTCAGTCCGCTCCGCAGGTCTGTACCTACTTTTAAGAGCAAGCTAAAGACTCAGCTCTTTAAGGAGCACTTCTGCATCTAGTACTTATGACAAGATGCGTCTTTTTAGACGTAAAAAAAAATATATATATGTATATATATATGTATATATATATATATATATATATATATATATATATATATATATATATATATATATATATATATATATATATATATATTCTAGCACTGGCGTGACAGCACCTGTGTCCAACTGGACTTACAGCACTTATCCAGTTGTACCCTCCTATGTGATTTTGTGCTTGTGTTGTTCTCTCAGATGTAAGTCGCTTTGGATAAAAGCGTCTGCTAAATGACAGTAGTAGTAGTATTTTGATTAGATGTCCATGTAATAAAGCAAACTAATTAAAACCAGATGCCCCGCAGGCCTTTCAGTCGACTGAGCATTGTTTTTCTGTGATTCAGGAGAGGGATTGCCAGTTATTTCTGGTCAACTTCTGCACACAGGGAGCTCTGGACACGGTCCACTTTATTTGAGTTCTATCATTTCACACGACTCATGAAAGACAGATTTACAATGGAGATTCAATATTAAACTGTATGACAATAACATTATAAAGTAATACAGGCGCAAATAGTTATATACATATACATAGTTATATACATTATATATATATATATATATATATATATATATATATATATATATATATATATATATATATATATATATATATCACTAGTAATTCTGATACTGTTGTCATGAAATAAATGGCTGTAATATGTTTGCCTGAAGTGAAGGAATTTCACACATCGTGTTAATATTTTTGTTGTGGGTGAGACTCAGTTGGAATATTCTCGGGTTGATTCCCATGATAACTGCCCCAGACTGAGTTGGTTTATGCACACTGGCCTGCTCAAATAAACCATACCAACATAATGCCACCCACATTAAACATAAATCACAGGAGCTCAACTGTGCAAAGAGCCAGGATGGATATGAAACTCTAACAGACATTTAAGAAGTTTTGGAGGCTAATAAATAGATATTTCAGTCTCTGTGTCACGGTATATTTCCTAATCAGTCAAAGTAGCTCTGGCTTTATTTTCTTTCCTCTTCGTGGAATATAAATGGCTGAGCTGCCACTCAGCTCTGATCTGCCACACTGATAAAAAGCTCAGAGCTGATCCCAGCTGAGTTGAGGCTGATTGTAGACTGAGATACAGACATGTAGGGGAGGTCTGACACCTAGTGGAAAAGGTTAACATGAAACTGGATCTGACTTGGAGTTTCCCAGTATTCTGCTCAAATAGACCTGAGATTTATTGTTTGTCATAGCTGTAGTTATACTTTTACATTCTTGTTTTGTTTCCATGTGTGCGTCTCAGTTGTTTTTCACTCTATAAAAAGCACTCTGAGCAGCACTAAAGCTGAAAAGTGCAAATGGGTTGATAGTTTAAATAATTATGAGGTTGATAGTGCGTGTGGTGTGTGCAGCCCCAACCCCCCCGCCCACACACACATACAGTACATGCACATATATATAGATATATATAGGATGGATGGATGGATGGATGGATGGATGGATGGATGTTGCAGTTTAAAGCAGGAGGAGTTCACATCATTGTGATGACACTTGCTTTCAAGGCTATAGTTGACTACTAAACTAAAGGACTAACTAAAAGACTTAAAAGGTTACTGATGGAAGAGAAAACTAGAGAGTGGCTCAGTTAGACATCCATCCATCCATCCATCCATCCTGGACAGGTCACATGTTCACCACAGGGGCCATATGTAGAGGAACAACAATACACCCTCACTCCCATGGGCAATTTCGAGGAGCTTGAGGAGGACATGCAAACGTCACGCAGACTTCTGCCAGGAGTCAGTGACCCAACATTAACCCAACTTAACCTAGCAACAGGGGGGGGCCTCTAAACTAAAAACTGCAAATGCTACTTTGTTCAACAAGTTTAACTTATTGAACTATTTATTCATTGAAAACTTTCTGAGAAGCTCATATTTTGACTTTGTAATAAGTTGTTTCAGCGATCAACAGAATAAGAAGAAACGTGTTCCCTTTAAAGCCTGACATGTGAAAAATCACACAAAAAAATCTAACATTTCTTTTTATTTGCAGTATCATTATATATTGGAATCCAAAACAGTTCAAACTTTTTAATAAAACAATTTCCCAATAATTATTTTCCTTATTATTATGAATACATTAGGTAAATTTACACATTTTTTAATTTACAAAAGGTCTCAGAAAATAGTGTATCAAATAGGATACATCCTGCATTATGAAGGAAGTCATTTTACTCAGTTGGGCCAGAGACGTTCCACTCGTAGTTTTTATAGCATTAGACATTTTTCCCATTCAATTTCATATGAGCTTGCAACAAATACCAAGAATCGCTGCATTGTGTTTATTTATTTAGATTTTACACATACTTGTCCATACTTTCTGAATATGAACAAACAAAATGATAACTCAAAGTCAGAAAGGTGAACAAAACTCTCAGAGTCCTCTGTGTGGCAGCTCTGTTTTAATTAGATGTCCCACTAATTGCACAACATCTCCCATGGTGCTGCATGGAGTGAAGTGCAAGACAAAGCAGAATGCTCTCTTTGTTGCTTTTTTTGCTGGCTTGGCTCTGATGGTTCCCTGGAACCACTGAGCCGTAGATCCTAGTTCCCTGATTTTGCTGTTCTCCAGGTCTAAAAACACCCAAACCAGAGCAAGGAGGAACTTAAACAGATCAACTCCCTCCACATGAACCTCTGTTTGAGTTGGGAAAGATTCTTGATCAGTGACAATTCTATTCAACTATTTTCACAACTGTTCAGAAAGAAAAACCAAACTCTGCCCAGGAATACTGGCATGTTATCTTCTCCATCAGTGTTTGCAGAAACATTTAGGATTTTTGGAGATTTGATTTTCCCTGTTTATTTAACTTTAGAAAAATCTCAGCCAAGCAAACAGACATATTGAATAATTCCTGTCTGGTACATAACATGTTTTTCAAAGCCAAACCAAGAAAGCAAATATGTGGTGCTGATATTAAAGACCTTTTATTTGGATTGCAAACTATATTTGAAGTTTTCTTTCATAATATACCATATACATAATAACTTTACTTGTGTTTGCACATTTGTAGTGCTGGGAGACAGAAGCATGCAGAGCCACTGGGTTGGGGCCACCACTCGGAGCTTATTACCAACAGTTTAAAAGGGCCAACATCTCCCTCCCCTCAGCGTACCCCCAGAAAGCTGCGCAGAATAATGAGCAGTAAACAAGTGGAGCCGCATACAGACAGAAGAGAGGGTGTCCAACTCCAACCAAGGGTTGACAAAAGATGAAGGGTGTCTCCATGGCGACGGTCAAGCTGTTGGAATCGCACGGACAGAGTTTCTCTTGTAGCCAGTGAGAGGAGGCTTGAAGCAGCCTTTGCTCAGTGTTTTAGATGCCAATGGCAGCGGGATGAGTGGAGCCCAACAGGACCGAGCCCCGATGGCAGAAAACCTCCATCTGAACAGGACTGCAGCTCAGGAACTGCAAGACGACGAGATGAACGCGCCTCTGTTCGGTGAGTTACGCTTTGATGACAGTTTACTTCACGACAATCGTCATACATGTTGAGTGTTGTTTGTTTTTCCTGGTTTTCTTTTCCAAGAATTCAGAGTGTTTAATATTGTTATCATCGCCCTGGCCTTGTGCATCCTCACTGTTACTGGGCTGTACTGCATCGTCGTCTGTTACAACCGCACCAGGTGAGGATGGGAGTTTTCTTGATACTTGTAAAAAAAAAAAAAACTGTTGGCAGAAAAGGTGCAAGGAAATGTATTGATAGTCTGTATGTTCAGAGGAATTTGTTTTTAGTTCTCCACCCAAAGATAGCCTCTGATGGCTTATTCATCCTCAAAGGCTTCAATCAAAGACAAAGAGACTTCTTCTTCTTGGTTCTTGAACTGATTATATTTGAACTGATGAAGCTTTCTGAATGAAAATTGTGAAACCTCTTCAGGAGCCAAGATCAAGTCCTTCAGGCCTTAAGGATTTTCAAGCACAATAATACAGATTGATGCTTGCTGTTTTTTTGTTTGTTTGTTTTTTTTCAAATCAAATACTAAAGAAAAAATGAGACACATGTACTAAAATTAGTGGAAAGTATCAGAACAGATTTAGACAGTTGAGAGATTGTCATTAAGAGAAAACTTGATCATATGACCCATAACACAACGAGGCCGACTAGGAGGGCCCCAAACAGCTCCAAGAGGAACTAACCCCCAAACCTAATAAGACTGAACGTGTTTTACTAACATTTCAATTTGAATCACTAAAACTACTGAGCAGTGTTCTGCTATTTGAGGAAGCTAAAACATGAGAGTAAGGCTAGTTCTCCTACCAAACAAAACTCAGGCCACAAATATTAAGGTTTAGTATCTGAAATATTCTCTATCTAGTCAATGAAGTATTAGTTAACCCTAATGGAAAACAGAGATTCTGGCCATTTTTTTTCTGTACAATGGTTTACATCCATTGTACTGAGTTTTAAATTATTTTATTAAGGAACAAATTATTGGGACAGACCTCCGACAATTATCCAATTCTTCTCTTATTTTGTTTATAACTGTTTATCAAAGACACGTACCATCAAATTGTACGCTTTTAAAAAAAATGTAAGTTATATACACATATCATATACACACCTATCATATATATATATATATATATATATATATATATATATATGTATATCTCAAATAAAAATCTGATTCTCAATCATCCAGGTCATGGTAATCATAAGTGCTTATATAGAAGAACCAAAAAACAGGAATATTGCACATTTTGAGTCACAGAAAATTGGTGTTTTTTTTTGTTGAATATAACCAGTGTTAGCCTTCAAATAGACTATAATTTGAATGAAAGTGGAAGGTGGTCTTAAATGAGTTTACTTCATCACTTGTGCTTCACCAGACAGTCAAAGAGAGCCCATCTTTACGAGAACGCTGTGACCCATGGAGAGCTGGCGGACCCCGTGGCAGTCAAGGCCGTGAAGCGGTCAACCAGCTTCATCAATCCTCTCGCCTTCTTCAGGAAACCTGAGGCAGCAAAGGACAACTCCAGCATCTACTACATCTACAGTAACCCACTGCCTGTAGGAGTGAAGGATGAAGACGAGGAAAGGCGCAACGTAGCCAGCGGGCGACCGGAGGAGCAGACCCAGCTGCTTCTGTCCTTGCAAGAGTACGCCAGTGACCCCAGCAGCGGCATCGTGCTGGACCCTCCCATATTTTACATGCAGCTTTAGAGGGCACTCCCTCCAGTTTGAGTTAAATACGTGTGGAGTTGTCATGGCGAGCAGCTTCAGCCTGTGGCACAAATTAAAAGTGCTTCTCCTTACTCAGGAGGAACCCGACACTTGTTCTGATGTATCTACGCCTTTTGTCTGGAAGCATTCCTGCTGTAGCTGACATCAAGTACAGCACGAATCCTGCTCATTATAGAGGAGCCTGCTTTTATGTAAATGTTATGATTTCAATATTGCCATTTAATAGGAAACATTACAAAGCCTTTGAAAGTGTTACTGTACAGTACAAGTTTTCTTTTCTTTGTTTGTGACATAAAACAATACATCAAAGAGTTTGATTCTTACCTATCTTTAATAAAACTGCTGATGGGATGGGCTTTACAAAAAGACGCTGAGTGTGAGACACAAAAACGAATGATTATCACTGCAGAGCAATCGGGAATTGGCCCTGGAGAGAGTGATCCGATGTCATGGGAGTGACGTGTCAGACGATGGGCTGGGTCTCTCTGGTCAGCCACAGCAGCGCCTCCTTCCTGCCCTGCCGCTCCAGCTCTGCTCCGATCACCTCCCTGCACTGCCGGTGGTACTCGTTCACCCAGTCTCTCTGCACGACACGGAGGGGACGTTGAAGGGGGTGTCACAAAGGAAGAGCGGGGAATATTCCTAGTTGACATTTTGCCAGCTGTTGTATGTTTTGATAAAATATTGGAGCTGACTGATGCATTTTACAGGGGTGAATATGTTTGGGATCATTTCAAATATCAAGATGGAGTGGCTGGATACTGCTTACCTCTTTCTGAGTGAGCAGCTCTGTGTTCATCATTTTCACTTGGATAGGGACCAAAGTGAGAGGCTCAAATGTCAGACTTCCCCTGTTTCTGTAATTGTACTGCACACAAAGGGCAGAAGACACAATGATCCTCCACATTAAAAGTCACTTAATTATGAATACATTTATTTATTTTTAAGTTTGGAAACCTACTTTGGGCTTAGCTGATACAACAAGGACCACATTTTCAATACGAATGCCAAAAGATCCATCTTCATAGTATCCAGGCTCTAAAGAATCGGGATACAAGCACAAGATTTAATAGAGCTCTGGTGGAGCTGCAACCATATTTATGACCTGAAAGACCCTCAAGGTGCTGATGAAACCCCAGGATGTGAACTACTACATGAGATCCAGTAAATTAGAGCTGAGAAAGCTTCCTTGTTAAAGCCAAAAACAACTCCAGCAGCTCTCCAACTTGTTTCTTACAATTACCTTGATCGCCGGAAATCAACACAAACGTGTTCAAAACTTCTTTTGTCTATGCAAAGACTAGAAGCTCCCAGCTTGTTAAAAAAAAAATCATATTTGTATATTTAGGAGCATGTGGTAAAGCTTTCATTGTGGTTATTGGCTGCTTATGATATGTTGTCAAAGAAAGAAAAGGGTGCTGAAGCATCTGCTGAAAACTTTAAGTTGCCTCTGAATTTCTGTCCCAATGATTGCGATATTGTGAAATCTCCTTGCCATACCGTCACTGACAATCATCCCCGCCTCCAGAGGTTCGTCGGCGAAGGTTTTGTAACTGATGCCGCAGGGCCCCTCGTGGACGTTGAGGAAGCAGCCCACACCGTGACCCGTTCCGTGGAGGTAGTCCAATCCCGACTCCCACAGGGCTGCACGGGCAAACGAATCCAAGAGGTGGCCTGGGAGGAGAACAAAGGTTTACACATGTTTCAGATTTTTAAAAAAATATATAAAAAATTGTTAATTTGAAAAATGATTTTTGCCTCAATGTGAGACAAAGGCCATAAAAACAAACGCAATGATCTATGAACACACGCAACACAACCACCTCATGTCAACAAGGAGCAGTGCAAATGAGTCCAGCTCCAAACGAGCAGACACGCTCATAATCAGACGGCTGTAATTCATCATGAATGCAGGTGCAGTTCGTTTCTTGTTGCGACAACACATTTACAGCAATCAGCCATACAGTGATCACCACCTGCTTTACACTGAGTAGGTCTCTCCCAAGCTACCAAAGGACCTCCGACCCAGTCAGAGACAAAAAACATGCAAGGGTGTCCTGGAAAGTCCAGCACCGTGACGGTAGCAATAAATCTTTTGGGCCCGGTGGGACGTAGAGGGGTCTCCGTAGATTGGGCCTGCTTTCCACAGACATCACATCCCATCAGGTCCGTGTGGGGAGTTTAAAGTCTGGACAAGGAACGTGGACTCTTTGTGCCTCTGCAAAGCAGTTTTAATGGGTTTCTCGACTATCCTGCTACTCTAGGAGAAGGTTGTTGCCGTGTCGGCAGTGTGACTGGTCAGCAAAAATGTACAAGTGGGCAGTTAAGAGTCACACTTGTATCCATGTTCATGCCTGGATGAAGATGAGCAGAATACTGTTTTGGAAGAAGATGAGCAAACTCACAAACGTGGCTGTAATAGTCTGGCTGGTCAATTCAAGCATGACAAGTGAAATATTTAATAGAATTTATCATGAATCTGATTATTATATTTATGGTTTAGTTTAACGCTGCAAACAGCTATGATAACATCCTCTCTATGTAGTACCATTATACTCCTCTGCAGAGTTCTGCAGACAAAGGTATTATTGTGGTTGTGGTTCATCCAGCAAAACAAAACAAACACCACAAACAAACCTGAATCACAAAAGGCTGTAAAAAGCTTTGATAGTGATTTTAGGGTCATCTCAGAACAGTGCAAGCTTGACAGCTGTTCTGGTGACTTTTTACAGCATTCAGAATAAATGTACATGAATGAAGAATCTTTTCCTTCCCACAATCTCTCCTACAGTGAAAAACATGGTGCGATCGTCAGAGAACTAAGCAAGCACAAGCCTTAAATAAATCAGACTGTGGGATTCATTTAAATAAACTTAAATAAACCAAATGTTCTACTTTGAAAGAAAAACTCCCATAAACATGTGTGGATCAGGATCCGACACAAAGAGCCGACTTGCAACTGTGTCTCGAGAGTAAAGAGCATCTGTAATGTTTTTCACATCAAACTGGAGTTTACGCTACACAAAGCAAAAGTAACTGGTTGTTTTGATACGCACGGCGCTGGCCTGTGAAACTCCAAGAGTTTGCTCACCGTCTCCAGTGCCTCTTAAAAACTTTAAAAGAAAACAAAAAAAACATAAATAAAAAGAAACCTTGGCATGAAAAAGGTTTCTCCTTTACATGTTTTAGCTCAGAAACTATTCTCAGATTCACTGAAATATTGTGATGTGCTGGAACCTGGTAGTCAGTGAAGCCCTCTGTTGTAAAATTACATTACACTTTAATTCAAATCTCTGCTCCCTGGGAGACACATGTTTCCAACTAGAAAACTCAGCTTCATCATCTTAACTGTCTATTTTGAGAAAGAAAAAGAAAAAAATTGGCACACAGTAAAATACAGTAAAGCTTAGCAGGAATTGTTTATGAAGTGATGAGCCGCACCTTTGGTTCCATTGGGGAAAATGGCAGCACTCACAGCTATGTGTCCCTTCAGCACATATGTAAAGCATTCCTGGAAGTTGGGAGAAAAAGAGATAAAACAGTGCAAAATAAACTTACATAACCAAACTGGCAGAAATTCAGTCAGTGTAATTTGCACTGTGCTGCTTGTGTTGTAAGTAAGAGTATCTAGGACACCTTTAGCAAACTAAACCTGACATTAGACTTATTTGGATGATACTCAATTAAATTACCTTCTCAAAAGCAGATGGTGTACCAAAGTGCACGGTGCGTGTGACGTCTGTGGTTCCATCACTGCCAAACACAAGAATACAGAGTAGCATAAAGTACCATAAAATGATATCAACAGCCATGGAGGTGACAGAAGTCAGGATCTAGATACACACGTCTACCACACGGCTGATTGGTCCAAACAAAATAAAAGATACTTGCATGTATTGAGCTCCCGAGTCGATCAGGTAAACTTCATTCAGGCTCAGAGTTCGGTTGGTTTCAGGCAGTGGTCTACAAGAAGAAGAAGGAAAATAATATGTGGATAACTTACCTGCTGATTAGAAATAATCAAAGGATGTGCCACAACATCAGTGCCCACATGTCTCCTTCATCTGACCTGTAATGTATGATTGCTCCGTTTGGGCCCACACTTGAGATTGTAGGGAAACTGAGGCCGACAAATTCTTTCTGCTGGCTGAAAAACATGTGGAATGAGGAAAGAAAATTTGCATTGAGAAAATGTGAGGGGGAAAAAAAGAATCAGTGTGCAGAAGGCCGATATTCCAAGAACTCCTAAATCTATACAATTGCATAAAAAAAAATCTCTGTAAAAATGTATGACGATTTTACACAAGTTATTACTTAAAAGGTAGTAAAGTATGTACTGAGTAAATAATAGTTATTCCCTTCCTCTACCTCCAATAGAGGGGGCCATTACACCAGATCAGGGATGTTAACACCTCTTAACATCTTCCAAACACATCTTCCCTCTTTCTAAACCCCGAGATTCAAGTAAAGCTTCAAATTGTTCAAACTTTTTTTTTTCTAAGCAACTGAAAAATCTGAACATAAGGAGACCAAACGAGGCAAACAGTTTTTAAGGTGAAATATAGAGCTAAATTGAAAGGAAGTCAAAAGCTGCCCATTATAACCAAGACTCCAGAGGCTTAAACAGAAACCGGAGGACACAGTTCACCTTCAGGGTGCTTGCTCTTTTTCCAAATTAAAATTCCAGACTTTTCCCAGACTTTTTTAAAACTGATCCCAGATTTTTCCCAAGACCTTAACTTTACGTACTTGTATACTTGTGTGCCTATTGCCTACTTCATTGGTTGAGATTGTACCAATTGTGTTTATTAGAAATGTTTGTTAGAATTTTTTATAGGCTAGTATTCAATGAACGAATGCATTATTTACAGTAAATTATGTTCTTACTGATGAAAACGTTTCAAAACATGAACATCACAAGTACATGAATTTCACATCAAACAAGTGTCACAAAGACTATCTATAAAAACACATGAATGGATGGATGAATGTATGTAGAATTCAGTCTCTTCACTCGCATCTTATTTTTTCTGTCCTTGACATGACTGAACCTATCTTTATGTTATCTCATTTTAACTTCTGAACAAGCTGTATCAGAAGACATAAAAGTGCATATTTGACCTAGCTCACTTGGTAAGAACAAAAAATAAACTATTTTTATAGTTTATAGTTAAATAAACTATTTATTATAAGTTTTATAGCCTACCTTTCTATTTCTCATTTCACAATGCCTTTGAGCATACTGTAAAATTCTACCATACATTTTTTCCCCATACTTTATTAAGACTTTCACACAAAATTCAAGACTTTTCAAGGTCTGGAAAACAGTGTTTCAAAATCCCATACTTATTAAGACTTTCAAGACTTGCGCAAGCACCCTGACCTTCTACTCCTATTACAGGTGACTGACTGCCCTTGAACGTGATGCCTGCATTGTCCCAGTCTTAAAACGTCGAGCTTCATTGGAATTGGCACTCAAGCAGACATGAAGTTGAACTGGATGACCTTGGACACTGAGCGAAACAAAACCTTCCTAAAGATAAAGATGAGATTAATTACCTGCGAAATTCTTCAGCCTTGTCAGCAGCAGAGATCTCGGTCACGGTCCCTTTTGGTATCTTGGAAACAGAAGCCAAAGTCGAGAGTCAAGTGGACAAGATTTTGAAACAAAAACTCCGTCACACTTTACACTTCAAGCACACACTGAGTGACGCAATCACTTCAGTTTGAACACATGCTTCTCGTGTTCTCGTTCTCACGCGCCAACAGACATACACACACAAAGATAGTGTGTTCCCAAGTCATTTTGGTGAAAATTAGAAGTGCAGAAACTAGAATAAGAAAGTTCCTGAAAAGCTGAAGCTTATAGATAATGAAAAGACTTCAAAGATTACTTTTAGTTGTATGTTTTGTTTTTTTTTTAATTCTCCTTTTTTTTCAGTGGGGACTCTAGAAAACCCTTTTTCTCAGGTGGGCCAACATACTCGGTTTTAAAGAAAATCCAACACACCTCCTTTTCCAGCCAAGCAAATAGTTCACAGAGGGCAACCGCATCCTTGATCTGTTGGGCAAAAGCATACAACCTTCACACAAGTCACAGTTTACTGCCAAGTTGCACTGAATAACTGGGTGTGAAATACTTTTCAAGGTTCAAAGGTTGCGTGGTTCAAAGGTTCTTACGTGGGCCATTTTCATGCCTTGAATCTCAGTCGCGTTTTTCACAGCCTTAGCAAGGCAGAGTGGAGTGTAGGGAATCGGGGTTCTGTGGATCTAAAAGAAACAAAAAAAAAAGCAAGTGTAGGGACACATTTAATGATCAAAAGGCGACACATCTTTAAATAACTGTAAAACATGTTCATTTTGTAAGTGCTATGTATTGTCTTTGCTGTCAGTGCCAAGGGACTCCATGGTAATTATCAATGCTGGTTTGGCTTGATAAATGATCCAGTAAAGTTATTTAAGTTCAATTCAATGCAATTCAATTTATATAGCGTCTATTACAACAGAAGTTGTCTAGGCGCTTTCCAGAGACCAGAACATGACCCCCAAGCAATTATTACATAATCATAACATAAACAGTGGCAAGAAAAACTCCCCTTTAGGAGGGAAGAAACCTTGAACAGGACCCGGTTCGTAAGGGGAGAGCTCCTGCTGAAGGCCAGCTGGGCAGAGCAGGAAAAGAGAGAACAGACAGAGAGAATGAAGAACAGAAAAAGGAGAGACACAGACACAATGGCTAACTGGTGCACTACAGGGATGACCACACACAAGACTTTAAAGCTCCTTTGCATAACATTTAGAGAAATGGTGTATACTATTAACTAATGTAGGATTGTCTTAAAAAACTCTGATGGCGGCCCCTCTGCAGACCTACGATAGGGTTTTACAGGAACCCGAGGGAAGGCACTGAATCTCCACCACACTTTTTATATAAAGAAAAAGGATTCAGTGACTTAAAAATCCTCTAAACCCTAAACACACACATGGTCCGCAATACAATTCATAAGACTTAGATTTGTTAGTTATCCAAACATACTGTATGAACATATGCTCAGTCTGAATTTAAACCTGTGAGAAACAAAACCGGAGAGAATAATCCTCACTGCTGAGTTACAATGCATCAATATGAGACGTCCTCTAACACCTCCCCAGCTGGTTACTCATATAAAATGATTTTTTATTACAGGTGCTTTATTATCTTATGTATAAATGTGTGTATGCACATATTAAATCAGTTCTCACTGGACAAAGTGGACAAATGCAATGAAATGTAAAAAATATATATATTTTTCATTTTTTTTCCACTAATATGAAGGAAAATATCTGATGAAAGCCAAATAAAACAAACAATGCACTGGAAAGTGCCTAGAGTAAATCATTGTTTTTGATGTAGTGATTCACTCCATGCAGTGAGCAGGAAGGGTTATTTTTAAAATGATGCATGTTTTTGCAGTCTTTAATGAAGAGGAAGAGAGACATTTTGAGAAAAAAGTCAAAATATCGAGAATAATGTTGAAATACAATTACAAGAATAAATTCGAAATTTCGACTCATTTCTCAACCTTTCAACTTTATTCACGAAATTTTTGACATTTTTCTCAACGTTTCGACTTTTTTCCTCAACATTTCAACTTTTTTCTCGAAATTATACTTCAACATTAATCGCGACATTTCGACATTTTTCTCGACATTTTGACATTTCAAGTGCATAATGAAAAAAAAAATCTTCCTCCTCTAAAAATATTACTTTTATTTTTCTCCTGCCTGGTCCTAATACTCTTCCGTCAAGTAATCAAGTAACATATTTGTTTCATTTGTTTGACATATCAGCATATAATAAAAACCTAAAATTAAAACATCCAGCCCTGAACAGGTGCTAAAATGTGGTGAATGCAGCCTTAACTGATCAGCAGCACGTGATGTATTACAATCTGATAACAAACTACACCAAAATGCTTAAAAGCGTATGAAAACTATGTTTGCTCTTACTGCTCCGATAAGAATTGAGAAGGTGCAGTCACTGGAAGCCAGCTGCAGCTAATTAAAATCAATTAGCTGATCACCTGTAAGTGCACCTACCTCTATGGAAGCAGAGGTTTTGTCTGTCAATGAGGAAAAACATTTAGAATGGTTTAAAAGAAGCAATTTTTATAAATTATAAGATTATTCACCAACAATTTGGAGTTCATCATTCTGTCACAGTTTTGGGTTTTGACCTGTTTTTTGTATTTACGTCCTGTTTTATTTTGAAATCCCATGTCCTTGTGTTTAAGTTATGTCTTGGCTTCCCTTGCTCCATGCTGGTCCGTATTGTTTCTCCCCTCCACGTCTCAGGTCAGGTATTTGGGTTTTTGTCATGGTTAAGCTCTTGCTTTTTCTAAATCCTGCTCAGCAACGCTTTAGCTTTTTTTGACTAAATAAATCACTTTTTCTGGAACGCCTGCTGCCTCGCTCTCCTGCATCCGGGTCCTACTCAGCCTCACCTCCACACATTCTACAATGAACTGTGATAAAATGATTCAGGCTCCACAGCTCTCAGTCAGCAAGTTAAGTATTAAAGTTCACAGGTGAACTGAACAAGCCATAAGACTTCTGCAACAATGTCCTTTGACCTGAACAGGCGAGACCGAAGTGGAGATGTGTCACCATAATGCACATTACCACGCTTAATGAAATCAAATGCAGCGTATTTGAAAAATGCTAATTGTCCTGCACGGTTGTAGCGGGATGTGAGATGAGTTTGAATGCACAGGACCTGGGCGCCTTCCCAACCACTGAGCTCACCAAGAGTATACCCACGTCAAATGTGAGGTCATCTGTCTGGCAGCTAAATCTTAGTCAAAGTTGGGCCATGCAACAAGACGGTGACGTCGAGTGCCCCGGCAGAGCTACACCAGAACAGCTGGGACCTGTCCTAGATAAATGCAGACCTAATTAGACTAAAACACCGTGGGAGAACATTAACAGAGGACACTTTAAATCGGTGTCAAAAACCTTCATGACCTGAAGTAACGTGGGCCAAAATTCCTTCCTGCTCGACGACGAGTGAGAGTGCCTGATAACTTCACAAGATAATGACTTAGTTTAGTTAGTTAGCTAGCTGTGTGTACTTAACTTTATTTTAAGATGCTTTTGCAGCCTTTTGACATCGTTTTTGTTAAATACATAGAGATAACAAAGTAGTAACAAAGGTGAAAGAGGGCATATATATATATATATATATATATATATATATATATATATATATGATTTTTTTTTTTTTTACACTGGTTCCTTTCTGAGTTTGTCACTTGTCAATAAAATTAATTTAACACTATGGAGTTTTTTTGCCTTTACGCCATGTTGGAAACATTCTGAGCAAAACAATGACGCGTGTACATGCAAACACATGGAATGGCAGAATCTAGTCTTCCTCTGAGATTCCCATCACTACAGACTAAGGTATGAGGATGTACACATTGAGAAGATTCTTCCTGCTTGTAAGAGGAGGGCGGTGAAGTCCAGATCTTACTTGGGAAACACCTTTGTCTGATGTAAAAATCTTCAGACTGACAATGATCTTCTAAGTCACGCGTGGATGTGGGGTTGTTCTCTCACCTTGGGGATGACTTGCGTGAGAGCACAACTGGCCTTGTCACAGATCCAAACTTTCTCCTTTGGGCCGAGCGCAGCGCAGATGGCCTGGAGCTCCATGTAGACGGACTCATAAGGGAATGCCTGGATGCTGAGCTCAGGCTTGCTGGGGGAGTCCAGCTGCAGATGGTCCCTCAACGCGGGCTCAGAAAGACGTTTTAGGTCCACGAAAAACCTGTTGGGGTGAAGACATTTCTTTTTTTTTTACTGATTATTGTAACTTTAGTACAATAGAGGACGTGACTGCTCCTTTTTTTGTTAATGATTGTCTTCATTCATAAAAATACTTATTGCAAGAGTCTTTTATTTATTTATGTCTTTTATTTCTTTCAAATTCTTTTAAATGGTGTCTCCTGTGTACCGTCTAAGACCAGTGAGCCAATGAGGACCTGATTGTGTTTAAACCTATGCACGTGTCTTAATATTTTTGAGAGGTTGGTTAAGGCTTTTTTAATACATTTTCTGTTTTGATAGAGATTATTTTTTTATTATAAAAGAAAGGGAACAGAGCCAGCCAGCTGTGGCACCTTTAGGACACAAATACAGCGTAGAAAGGTATTTAGTAATTTCAGTTCCTGATTCTTTAAGGCGTAGCTCACTTTACTTTCCTTTTTTTCAATTTCAAGATGTGAAAGTACCAGATCCTTGTGACCTGCGAAGTGTGGATGTTTGTGACACGCCTGTTGACTGCAAATGTCCAGGAAAGGAACCAGGAAAGACATACAAATCTTTGGCATAGCTCCCAACCAGTTTCCTGCTGCACCGCGCTGGATGCCATTACCTTAAAGAGCTCATTCCTACGATGGCGTATGCGAAGAAAACAGGGTTGTACTCAATGTCAGCACCACGGAGGTTGAACAGCCCTGAGAAAAACAGAATTGTACATTTAATGCCATTCATTAAATTACACATAACAAAAAAAATGAAAGATTTTTGTTGCATAATAAAATCAGAAACCAAGACAGATTTGGACTTCACGTCGTTTTCCCACTAAAAGTATTCAATAAAAAATGAATAAATAAGTAATCATTTGAAATTTCTGGCCTGAGGATGATGTCTCATGGTCAAATTTGTTACTGTTTCCAGAATTTTGCAACTTTTACAAGCCAGGTGCAAATACAATCAATTCGATGCCACGTGTTGCTGTTTTTGAAGAAATTCGGAGTCAAAAAGGAACGGGGGAAGTGAAGTGAGTTGTTAGATAACAAATGTTGTTATTTCTATTAACTTGAAATCCCCACACCAGACTTTGCACAGCCACATCAACCAGCCTTCAACATACACCGGTGATAGACCCAAGAAATTGTATAACTTTATAACTTTGCCTCCAAAGCACTGCAACCAGAACAAAGACAACCACTGAGAAATGATCTCAGCATCATTCAGCAAGTATTTAATGTTTTGGTTATAAGTAGGTGAATATATTTTTTTGCATGCATTAAGATCTCGTTTGGTACCCTGGAATGGAAACATTATTGCTGAATACAAATTGTGAACACTGATATTTTAATATGAGTTATAATTGTTTTTATTGTTTCATTTGTGTATTCTGTTCTTATCATTCATATGAAGATAAAACGTCATCCATCTGTGTCTAAATCTACTACCATCCAGTGAACTAAATAAGTAAAAGTATCTAAGGTTTAAATGTGCACATTTAACGTTCTGAGCCGACTCTGAACACTACAAACCTCTCTGCTTCTCTGCTTTCTGAGCGCGGGGAGCAGAGGCCGCCCCCTAAAGACCCACAGCTGTGTTCTTGCCGCACTTTCCCTCAATCACTTGCTACTTCTTGTCAATTTGAACCAGCATGCCAGAAACTAAATGTTGTACAAGTTATTTTTTCCCTCACTATCTGACTACTGCCAGCTGACAAGTGAGATCTGCTTTCACATCAGTAAACTTCAGGAAAAAGAATGCAGGATGATTATGGATGGGAGCTGGAAGAGTTGCTCAAGGGCCCGCAGTTGATCCCCTCTGTTGCCACCCTGGAGAGTTGAACCCAAGCCCACCTCTGTAACCACTAGGCTGCCCAGGCTAGCAGGGTCAAACTTCTAGCCATATATATATATATATCAGGATCCAGAAATCAACCGTTCCCTCAAGCTAACGGCACTTTAGGTACCACTTGGTTTCTTTAAAATCAGATGTAGTCATCAAACTCTTTGTGGATGAATCCCTTTGTTGATACTGTCTAAATGCTACTCGATGAGAAGCAAAATTGACATTTCTGTAACTACCGGTAACACATACCTATAATTTAATCAGTCAGAAACAGAAACTAATGAGACAAACCAAACGGTCATGAAGGTATCTAGATGGACAACCATACATATCCGGCTGTTTGTATCATGATCAAATGTCAAAATTTCTTCTGCAGCAGAAGATATATTACTTATGGCCACTGATTATTTCATGCATCAGTAATTACAAAATTCTGAGGCCTAATTTATTTCTAAAAACGTAACATACATGCAATCTCATCCAGTGCTGTCGCAACAAACCAGGAGATTTTCCTCTCTGACATCTTGGCTCGCAGTGTGGTGATCTTGTCCTGCCAGGAAGTACCTACAAGTAGACAGAGTCAACATTGCATGATGAGGGAACAAGCAGCCTCAAGTGTGCTTAAAACAACTGCGGTTACGCTGAATCTGTGTTTATTCTGTCATGGAATTCAAAAACAGGCGAGCCCAAGAAGACTATAGAGTACTATATAGTACTATAGAGACTATAGAAATAACTATAGAGAAGTGAAAGTGAACATTTTCCTTTCTTTTCTTGTATATGCATCTCACACAAAAGCCTGATCAACTTGATTTTCAGGGTGTCCGTGCAGTCGCCACTAACCAGTGTAGTCTAGTCCCAGGGTGCGGAGTTGTGTGCTGGGTCTCTCTGGTCGGTCTGTCCAGACTATATCGATCAGGTTATCCTGCACGGCCACCAGTGAGTGGCCAGCACCGGTCAGAGCCTTGGTCATGTTCTTCCACTGGTCTGAAACACAATATTACAGAAAGTTACTATGTAATTTGGGAAAACTATTTTCTCAATATATATAACAAATGCACAAATTAAACCTGGAAGAAATTTCTGTAAGATTTGGATCTGTTGATCCTTGGTCTGTAGTATTTATTCAGCGTCCCCTATAAATCTGAGATGAATTATGATATTTTGCAGTGAATAACCGACCAGCAGCAATGATCCAAGGATCCACTCCCACTTTGGAGTTCTCCGGCAGGACGCTGATCAGCCAGTCCTCCTGGGAAGGTGTCTCCTTCAGTCCTGCATACAACGATACAAAGAGCATCCATCACAGCCTGAAGATGTGCTGCAGAGATGGCCTCTAAATCTGAACCTGTGAACGTAAGGTGCTGAAATTAAGATTTCTTTTTACTAATTTCAAATGTAAATTATCTCTTAAAATCTGATTATAAAAACATTTGTTCAAAACAGTTTTATTCTTCCTCTGATGTCACATCAGGACACATCTTACATTTAAAAAATAAAGTATTAAAAAGGAAAAAAAAGAAAAGTCTTACAAAAACACTGTACAGATAAAATATGACTGTTTAATTATCATTTACCACTAAAATACCAAATTAAAAACTGATTTTACCCATCTTCATAAGATTCCAGTTGTTGTCCATCTGTTGGCTGGCTTGGAGGAAATATCGACCATCAGTCCACATCGCAGCGTGCTGCTCCGTGATGATGGCGGTTCCTGAAAATTTAACAGAGAAAATAAGTAATTTACAGCGTGCCCATTACATTGCTCCACTTTAGTTGACTTTATGCAGTAAAACTCTGGTCAAACACAGTTCAGCCGATGCTGATGAGCTATATTATAGGGTTACACTGTGTATCTGCAATTAAACAAGTGCAACAGGAGAAAGACTAAGTGTTTGTCATAAAAAAGTGTTCATGTCAGGGTGGATCCTTGCCACAACAAAAGCAGACCTCTTTTAGCACAGTACAAAGGTAATATAAGCTGCTGAACTAATCGTCTATATGACATTAGATACACTTGAATATGGGTGCTTTATCTGAGCATTGCCCCTGAATAAAAGTTGAATGTGAAAGCAAGAAAGCAATAAGGTCCGAGGTTTTTGGATCAAGAGGTTAGTTTTTATCTGATTGATAATTTTTAAATCAAGATAGTGTTGGCTACATTTTCAGATTGCACCTGCATTCCACATCTCTTCGCACACAGGCTGAACGTACCAGCAGAGCCGTTGAATCCACAGATAAATTCACGTCTGCAGTCACATGGTGCAATGTATTCACTCTGAAAAGATAGAAAACAAATAAACACAGGGATCAGCTTCATTTGTAGTCAGTGTCAAATCGTTTTCAAACTGTCATGTATTTAACAGTCCACCTTTTTACTTTTCTCACACCGTGAGACAGCAGGAAAACAGCTACATGGTCAAACAAGACAGCCATACTTGAATTAAGACAAGCGGCTGCAGTTCTCTGAGACTGAGCTTGTGTGTGTTACATTTATGTTTAGAAGTGGCGTTAGCAATGGAAAGAAAGATCCTCAACACGAATATTGAGTATGTGATACTGACTTACCTGATGTGCATCTCCAGACGGGACGATGTAGGCCTGTAAAGGCTCTGAAAAGTTTTTACAATTCTTCATTGCTTGTCGAAGCAACCGGAGAAGCTCCCCTGTAAGCTTTGGTGACATGTCTGCTTCTGCATGGACAAAAGGATATAGAAATTTTAAAAAAGTCACAATATCTGGTCAAAATCTTCCTCAGTGGTACAATGCCATCACAGTGGTACAAATTATAAGATCAGCTATGAATGAATTAATGAAAATATATTTATTTCGGTCAGGTCATTCTTAATGTAGACACCAACTGAAAGCATTAGTTCACATAAAAAAAAAAAAGAGAGACCTAACCGAAAAGGAATAGGCTGAAGCTTTTGCTTATTTACGCCTACCCTTCTCACATGATCAACTTATTCAGATCAAACATACAAAACATAGTACAAAAAATAAATCATATTGTTTACACAATCCCGAACATAATTCCGTAATAGTATTATCTACTGGATCCCTCATATTTTTCAAACACATTAAACTTAAACAAACGTTTGAATGCATGAATCGACTGGCACATCTTCAATTTTTCAGCAAGTGCATTCCATATAAATGGAATAAGCTGAATGAGAAAAAAGGCAAGGTTTCTGATGACAAGTGGAAACAGATGGAGCTAGGTGATATTTCATAGTCCATAAACTCTCTGAGTTTGGTTATCGAATATAGACTAAAATAAACTCCTAACCAAGCCGTCATCAACCACTATTTCAAATCATGAAAACTAATAAATTACCTACATATTACCTGATTTGGACCCCATGATGACTTCAGGTAATTGGAGTTATACAGTAAGTTACTGGTTGAAATCTGCTGGACTAAATGTAACAATCCTCTCCAGTATCTTTAACCAGTTACAATGTGCGAATTCAGCAACCGTGACAGCTATGAAGGTTAATTATTAAGAGATAGGCGTCACCGGTTAAAGTCAGCTTTTATGTGCTCCATTTCCACTGCAACAACATCGTAAAACAATAGTGAGATGATAGTGTGAAGAGCTGGATGCAGCGTGATTTAAATCCCTCGCTGCAAGACGGCGTGAATCGACGCAGAAAACACCACCAATCTGACCAATCACATGGCCGTACTTTAAACCGATGAGCTCTCCTATTGGCTGAAAATCTCGTGCTGTTTACAAGTTCTCATTCATTACAGTTGCATTCACTACCTAGAAAAAAACAGCCACGATTACATATTTTTTTTTAAATATTCCTTATTAAATTATGCAAATTCCCAGAGTTTGAGGGGTTTTAATTTGTATGATACAAATGGTATCCTTTGTACCTTGACTTTGATCAACAGGCCAATATTCAATAACTAATAAATCCACATTATTGACAATTAATTTAGTTGTGGGTGTGGCATTATACTGATAGGACAAAGTTGCTAGCATCTTGCAAAGCTTTACAGATCCAAGAAAAACGATTTTCTTAGTGTGGATTGAGGGCAGCAGACTACAGACACGCGTGGTATGAGCGGCCGTGAGCTCGTTTGAAAACATCCCTACCAGCTGCACAGTGAGCGGCAAAGAGACAAAACCTGCAGCGCTGCAACCCCCCTCGAGCTCTGAATGAAGTGCCCCCACATGCAGCCAGTGAAATACTGAATACACACCCGCACTTTCGTCTTTGAAGTGTGATTCCGGGGTAAAAAATCGAAGCGCTTTTTGTTTGCCAGCTTATTACACAACAGGAGGCTGCCATGTCACTGTTGATGTCAGCGGTCACGTGACCACCGCTTCCTCCAATAGGGGAGGAGCTCTAGCCCCGCCCCTTCCTGAACCACTTTGTTTTGACAGATTTGTCCACAGCAGCATTATTATACTCAGTACTCGAGTTGTAAAAAAAATCAGGGGGGATGGTGGATTTTATCATATGGGGACAGATCATTTGTGCTGATTAAATATAATATAATATAATATAATATAATATAATATAATATAATATAATATAATATAATATAATATAATATAATATAATATAATATATTACAAATAATAGCACTGACCAAAACACCTGCAGAAATAGTGCAGGAATGACATAGCAGCAGTTAAATGCAGCCTTCTGTAAGCTTTAAATATCCACTGGGCTTACATCAAATACATCAAAACACAAAAATAAAAAACAGTTTTCTGAACTTATCAATATGCCTCTGTCCTTCACAGGATAAGTAAAATGGATCACTGTAAAAACTCAAAATCTTAACAAGAATATTTGTCTTATTTCTAGTTAGAATGTCTCATTTTAGTAAAAAAAATCTCATTACACTTAAAACAAGACTCATCACTGGAAAAAAACAACAATTTTCACCTGTTTCAAGTAGATTTTCACTTGAAATAAGTAGAGAAATCTGCCAGTGGAACAAGATCTTGTCCCACTGGCAGATTTTCCTACTTATTTCAAGTGAAAATTTACTTGAAACAGGTGAAAATTGTCAAATAATAAGTTATTTTTCTGGTGTTATTGTTCTGGTGATGACTCTAAATGTTGAAATAGCAGTAAAACCACATTCATTGATGAAATTACATAAGGGACGGAAAGGGGGGATGGCAGTTTTACAGGGGGGATGATTTTGACCGTTTTTATTTCAGGGGGATGCCATCCCCCCTCATCCCCCCTCAACTCGAGTACTGATTATACTAGATGGCATGAAACATTTGGCTTTATTAGGTTGAATGAATGAATGAATGAATGAGTTTTATTTTTGTGTCATATCCGAAGACCCATCCCTTACAGGATTATAAGACACCAGAAACAGAAAATCAATCAATATACATATCACACTCACTACTACAGCTGCACAATGTACACCAGAAAAACAAAATAAATAAATCAAATTAAAACATAAATAAATAAAATAAAAATACTTAATATTTCTTTCTCCCCAACAAAAACCAGAATGGATATTTTCACATATATGTTACTTTTCTTCGTTTATCCCACACTTTCTCTAAATAGTCAGCAAGTGCATATATATACTTTTATAATCAAAAATCAATTTGAGCCTCTCAGCATCACTTATTCACATCAAATCCAAATTCTTACACCAATCAAATCATTTCTGATGCAACTCATGATACAGAGGACAATAAAATACAAAATGGATCTCATTTTCAATATCATTAATATCACAGTAAGGACAAATCCGCTCTTCTTCGGGGACCCCCGATAACGTCCTGTCTCAAGGTGCAGAGGCAAGATTCCAGAACGGATTTGGGCACATAGTGAGAAGATAAGATAAGATAAACCTTTAATAGTCCCACAGAGGGGAAATGATCGAAGTGATCGTTGTCTTTTAGATAACGAGGCACACACATACTTTTCACAGCTATAAAAACTTTTTATAGTACTAAATATTCTTAATTTTGGTTTATACAATATGTCCTGTGACCATTTGATCTGATATACATTAAACAAGGCTTCTTTAGCCAAAGAGACATTCACAACGCTCACATTCTGAAATACATGCAATGTGCCAATCCTCATAAATATATCCTCTACTCACTTGCCCATGCACGTTGTATTATCTGGATAGAATAGAGCTTAAACAAATTAAATAAGGTATATAAATCATTTTACTAGTCCTTTGCCATTTTTTTTTTAAATAATATTTTGCCAAATGTTTTCAATCAGGGACATGTCAGCACTGCCACCAGGCAAGTTTAGCACTTGTACTGTTTTTCTATTTAGTCGTGCTGCTATAATGCGTGTGAACAGAGTCTGACTAAAATATGATCCATTCAGAAAAAGATGTTGCATGGATGGGGGCATTTGCTTTTCCAAAATCTGTATCCATTATTAATGGTCCTTTAGAGAAATACATGCCATGAGTGGAAATGTACCTCCAGACCATGATTTCATGAATCTTCTGCCACCTTGCCCAGGGAAAGTGTTAAAGTTGGAAGAATCTCATGCATATGTTCTTGATCTCCGCATGGTAGTGTTTTGGCTCAAGGATTCTTGCAGATTTTATAATTGTTTCTAGAAATGTCTTTAGGGCAGTGCTTCCCTTAGCCAGAACTGTTGAAGGTTCACAATCTTTCAATACCTGTTTCAATTTTCTGGATATTTCATTATTATTTAACTCAGAGGATCAAGTTTACGAACTGAGTTCCCCAGTCTTTCATGTTTGATATGTTTTTCAAATATATGCTTTAATTATATGCACTCCATTGGATTATTTTTTCATTTGACAAATATCAATGTGAGGGAAGCCAGACAATAGAGGTGGTACTCAACAATGTAGGACAGCATCCACCGTGTTATTTACAGTATTCAGAGATTAAGAGTAATAAAATGCAAAATGATCAACAGCAGAAACAATGGAATAATAATTAATGCATTTATCCACAGTTGTAGAGGTACATGAATTTACACATTATGTCACATGAATGCAGAAAACAATCCATTAATAAACAAAAGAATCTGAAGGCACACAGCATGACCTTCTGCCCAAATGATTAAGAAAGAAAGACATCTGATATGCAAGATGAGTTTTTGTAGAAACAGCACACGGTAAACGTTTACTTAATACTCATACAGTACAATTGAAAATTCTTCATTTCTTGATGCAAATTATACAAAAAAAGTATAATTTGCCTGATAACTTCCACATCATTTGAGTACACTCCACAAATCCATTCACACTCTTACAAAAAGATCATCACCATATTTTCCCATGAAAGGTGCACAACGTGCCAGGAATGCTGTACTATGAATGGGTTGCAGATGGCAGCAGGCAGGCGGCGGCGGACATGACCCAAAGAAGGAAACTTCCTGGCCCCACCAGCAGTCCTGCATTGCCTGGAGGAATCAGAAAGATGGACACTGGTTATTCCAAATAAGTGCAAAATACATTGAAAAAGTCGATGAATTATTGTGAGTTACATGCTTGCGAAATGTAAAAATCTTAAGATTGTGTGTCTCATGACATGATGATGAACCATGTGGTTCCTAACAGGTCTTAAATATCCGATGAAAAACAATGCATGACATATTACACTGTGTCATCAGTGTCATCAACAAAAACAAAGCCAATCTACGGAAGTAGATATCCAGTGAGTAATGTCCTATGTCTAAAACCTTGGAGGTGAAGGATAATTTTTTTTGTTTTTGTCACAACAGTGCTTCTGGAGAAAGCAGAAATTGGGGAGAAAAAATTCTGCTTTTCTAAGTCTTAAAAGTCTTAAATTTGATCAAATGGTGTATAAATGATTGACAGCGATGGCGTCATCGTGTTCAAAAGTATGTGCCCCCTCTGTTAAGGTTTTTTTTTTCTGTAACAAATAATGATACAATACTTTGATTGTAGAGACTCTTAGTTAAATGCAAACAACAGCCTCAAACAAACATAGATCTACCTTTGGCAAACATTTTTCTTATCTTTTGAATTTGTTAAAGTTTCGGGGCATTTGCTCATGCACAGCTCTACTATGGCCAGTCCAAAACCCTGTTTCTTTAATCTTTCAGCCATTCTGATGCAGAATTGCGAGAGGTGCTTCAGTACACTGTCTTTTTTTCCAGTTTTAACCATACTTTAGCTGTCAGACAGATGGTATCATATTTGTTTCCTTAATGCTCTGTTACACAGAGAAGTTCAGACTTGAATCAAAGGTGTTAAGGTGGTAACAAGGTTAAGTTAAGTTAAGTATCTTTATTTGTCATTGTAATCCACATTTCACAGTACACACAACAGAATTTGGACTGGCACCTCTCCAGCGACCAGTTCACACCCCATGATTGTTTTATGGCAATTAAAGAATGCCCATTGGTGCTGAGCATTAAGGACAATTGACTTTACTTTGGTTTTACCTGTCCGTAGGACGTGGTTCCAGAAGTCTGGTTGTTTGTTCAGATCCAGACTTTCAAACTTTTGTCATGCTTCCATGTTCTTTTTAGACAAAAGAGGCTTGTTATAGCCAAATTCATGAGCTTAAGGAGAAACGAGCAGTTTAATAAAACAGTTTAGTCGGTTAACGTTTTCTTTAATCATTCAAATGCGGAGGCAGTAATTTATAACCTATTGAAAGATTTTAATCCATCAAATTATCTGATTTTAAAGTATAGTTTCTTCAGAGTCTATAGAAAAAATAAAGGTTTTTGGGCAAATCTGTCCAGCATCCCAGAATAGTGGGAAGTCTACGCGCACTGCATGTGCTACTCCAATACAAGGGATCTTTTCCAGATCTGCTGATGCATAAACAGAGGTGTGTTTTTCTGTTAGTCAAGTCAAGTCAAGTCACGTTTATTCATAAAGCACCTCAAAAACAACAACAGCTGACCAAAGTGCTAGACAAGCGAAAGGAAAAACAAAAACAAAACAAGACGACGCAAAACTTGAAACACAAATAAACTCAAACAATCATGGTGAGTTAAACCTAGTGAGTAAAAATGAGTTTTAAGATGAGATTTAAAACAGCCATAGAAGGAGCCAGACGTATGTGCAGTGGCAGCTCGTTCCAGAGCTTGGACCAGGTACTGCAGAGGCCCGGTCACCCCTGCTCTTTAGCCTGGAGGGAGGAGCTATCTGAGCTAGCTGAAATAAGAGCCGTGGAAGGCGTATGGACGTTTAAAAGACATGACATGTAAGAAGACCATGTAAAGATTTAAAAACAAATAGAAGAATTTTTAAAATGTATCCTATAACGGATGGGGGGCCAATGAAGAGCTGCAAGCACAGGTGTATTATGGTCTCGGCTCTGCGTTTTGGTAAGGAGCTGCAGTGTTTTCAACCAGCTGAAGACAGGACAGCGAGGAACAGCTAATGGCTACATACAGTTCATTGCAAGGTTTTTCTCAAAGTTTTTGAAAGATAAAAAGGGGTCGTTCAAAGCTTATGAAGTTATGGTTATCTAAAGAATTACTTCATCACCTCCATCATTCAACACTTTTTTTTTGTGTTTAACATTTTCTAAATAATAATTGTCCTATATATATATATATATATATATATATATATATATATATATATATATATATATATACTGTATATATATATATATATATATATATATATATATATATATATATATATATATATATATATATATATATATATATATGTATACATTTAATTTGTTTTAGATTTTTTGCTTTGTATAAAATTTTTTTTCCTTTTATTGATTATGAGCATGGTTCCAGAGGTCTCAGAAGTTCATGTACCAAATCTGATACATCAAGAAAAGACCACATGAATCCTGTCCGAAGTCACTCTCTGATCGGTGTTTGAATTTTCTCCTTCAAGTCACGTTATGAACAGCTGAACAAGAATAAACGCACAGTTGGTAGTGTGGTGTACTCACCTGTACATAACTTCGACTCTCTGAAACTGCCCATCATCTCGGCAGTTTTGACAGACGTCAGTAGCTCGGAGCTGACATTCCCTTCAAAATACACAATATGTGCCAGTGTTTAATTACAGAGATGGAGAAAGTACCTGCTGCAAATTATATTGATTCTTCTGGTTGTTATTGGATAAAGATGGGAGGCTACTGCTCCTCATAGTATCAGGTGATGGGGAGTTGAGTTACGCTTCAGATGTGATGCTTTACCAATAGGCCTACTTTGACTTCAATCAGATTGTGAATCTGAAGAATTTACTTCACATAAAACAGCTCATTTTCACTTGTCTGTAAGTGATATGGAGCGTTCCCTTTCCAAGTCTCAGACACATAATTGCAGTAAACAAAACCTCCTGGGATATCACTGTAATGGTAAACTTTTCACCTCTAGGGTAACTTCTGCGAGCATAATTGCCAGTGTGTCATACTGTGTGAAACCTCGGAACAGAAAAGCCGCCGTTCCCCCACGGGAAAGACGAGGGGACAAAAAAGGAAGACTCTACTTTTCTACTCTCTCTACTCCAGCATCAGGTTACTGGGCAATTTCTCAGGTTTTGTAAAGATTTTCAATGGCTGTAATTGTTCATTGTCCTGATGCCCTTACTCACATCTTGTGCAGCTTTGTGCAAGAAGTCCGATTAAAGAAATCTGATAAATCTAGATTTGATTACAAAAACATTTGCTGGTGAAAACATCATGTGTTAACATTCATGCTGCCTTTTCTAAATCATCATCTTTCCAATGTGCTGTCGTTTATGTGATGACATTCATTTTCTTTTTCTTCCCTTTTATTAATCTTTGACCTCTTTAAAATGTCAAACCGTTCTTTTTTTTTTTTTACTGATTCAGAGGTCAAGGACAGTGACAGTGATCCAGTTGATAGGATGATGCTGTCTGAAAGTTATATCACTTAAAGCAGTGGTCTCCAACCTTTTCTGAACCGCGGACCGGTTTAATGTCTGACAATATTTTCACAGCCCAATCTAAAGGTGTAGCTGAAACTAAATAAAATGACTAGATCGGCATTAAAAACTGTGGGATTTTCTCTATAATAATAATAATAATAATAATAATAATAATAATAATAATAATAATAATAATAATAATAATAATAATAATAATAATAATAATAAAATGTCATTTTCGAAAAAATAAAATAAAAATGGAAATTGTAAATTACCTTTAATATGAGTATTTCTATTAATGGGTTTTTATGTTTGTTTTCTCATTAATGTTATCTAAAGCCAGGCTTTTATTTTATTTGGTATTTATTAAGGAGACCGATATTTAGTGCTTTTATTTTGAAGGCGCCTCACCGAGACCTTGTAAACATCCAGCGCTTCGGACTTTAACGGGAAAAGTTTAACAGCAGTAGAAAGTGTGTCTGGAATACTAAACGAGTGTCTTGAATGCTAAAGTGGAGCCTAACTGACACAAAAAGCTCCTGCTGATAAGGATTTGTTTTCTTTTCAAATTGTGCCGTATTTATGTCCAGCTTGAGTTTGGTTGCCATGGTTACTCGTGTATTGCGTTAACGGTAGCTGTTATTACCGAGCGAGCAGCTGCGTCGGTCTGTATTTAATTTAGTTTAGTTAAATGAAACTTATGTGAATGTAGAAAGACTAACTCTATTTTATTTTATTCCTTTATAGCTCTTACAGTGTGTTTGCAGTGTATTTACATTCAAGGAATAAAAACATTGTGAACCATCAGTTTGAGAGTCAACCATCATCATCAGTCGGGGATTCTACAGAAATTATTTTTTCTCTCTGTGCGGCCCGGTACCAAATGACCCGGTACCAAATGACCAAATGATAAAGCAAAAGCAGCTACTCAAACTGAATTATTGCAAAAAGTACATATAAGATCATATTTTTGTGTGGCGGCTTATAATAATCTTATAATATTTATATAATATTCTTCTATATGCTTATAATACTGCTGTGACTTTAATCAATAGAAGCCAAGGGGAGAGAACGGCACTCTCACCTCATTTCACTCATATTGTCCTTTTGTTTTCTATTACAAACAAACATTGCCTTACCAGACACCATGAAGTTGACCTGCTGACACCGACCATCTGCTGCAGAGAAGGGAGAGCCAGCCAAAATGGTGACTCTTGCAATTTCCATCCCCAGGGTATTTGCAACCCTACTGCGGAAGTCAAACCTGGACAGAGAGAGAAATAAAATGTTGACACTGGCACAGTAATAACAAGTCAGGATACTTGGCTTATTGAGATACTGGTGGTGGGGATCAAAGTGGGTCATTCGCCTTGGCAATTCAGCATTAAAATTGCACTTATTTTAAATGGACACCTGTCAGTTTGTTTAAAACCGTCTACATCAACAGAATAACAGCACAGAGGTGAGGATGATATATTGTATGAATGAATGGTCGATGCATCATCAATTCTGCTGGTCACCTTAAAGGAATAATCAATAAAAGTGTATTTGATTATTTTACTTTTGAATATATATTAAAAACAAACTCCAGTAAATCAGAAGAGTGAATGAATGCAAGACCTGTTTACTAGATCAGCCAGGGGGTATTTCTTCTTTTTTTTTTTATTGAGGGGATATCAGATTGTTTGAGTAGTAAAGCAGAAGTGTTTATGGGGAAGCATTCACACTGAAGGTTGACTTTATAGCCGGAGAAGGATCCATAATTCTTCAACAGAGATAATATTGGTGCAATGCTGGTTAAAGGGTCAGATACATACAAAAGGAGGTCATCTGCATAAAGTGACAATTTGAGTTCCACATTGGACCTAGAGATTCCGCGAAATAGAGGAAGAGTTCTTAAAGCAATTGAAAGTGGTTCGACGGATAGAGCGAAAAGCAAAGGGGAAAGAGGGCAGCCCTGTCTCGTGCCACGTGATAATGTAAAATAAGTGGAGTAGTTGTCATTGGTGTGAATGCTGGCCTGAGGGGAAGTGTAAAGAAGTCTAATCCAAGATATAAACCTGTGTTCAAATCCAAATTTATGAAGTGTTGCAAAAAGATAGTTAAATTCGACACGATCAAATGCTTTCTCAGCATCAATCGCGATAACAACTTCAGGAAGTGGAGAAGAATCTTTAGAGAAAATCACGTTTAGAAGTGTACGAACATTATAAAAGAGCTGGCGTCCCTTGATTAAACCATTTTGCTCCTCAGATATGATGCTAGGAAGGATCTTATCAAGACGAATCGCCAGTGCTTTGGCTAAAACTTTGACATCCACATTCAGTAAAGACAAGGGCCTGTAAGAAGTGCATGATTCAGGGTCCTTGTCCTTCTTCAGAAGGAGGGCAATGGACGCCTGCATTAAAGAGGGAGGCAATGAGCCATGATCAAGGGACTCATTGTACATTGAGAGTAGAAGGGGGGCTAATTTGTCTTTGAATTTTTTTTAAAACTCAGCACCGAACCCATAGGGACCAGGGGCCTTGTTGCTTTGCATAGCTTCAATGGCGGCAGCAATTTCTTGCAAGCTAAAAGGAGCATCAAGGCCATTAGCCACATCCAAATTAATAGTAGGAACATTGATACTTTCAAGAAAGGAGGTCATTTCTGCTGTGTCAAGTGGAGATTCTGATTCATAGAGAGAGGAGTAGTATGACTTAAAAATTGTGTTGATGGCGATTGGATCGGTGGTAAGTGTGCCAGTAGAGTCCCTAATACTGGAAATCCGTCTCGACGTTGCTTGCCTTTTTAATTGGTGAGCCAATAACCTGCTTGGTTTATCGCCGTGTTCATAATAGTTGGCATGAGCGCGTAATAGGAGCCGTTCAGAATCGGCTGTCGCTATAAGATCAAATTTTGACTGCAAATCAAGCCGTTGTTTCAGTAAATTCGGACTTGGGTTAACTGAGTTTAGTCTGTCTATGTCCTGAATTTTAGACATGAGCTCCTGTAATTTAGCCCTGCGGATTTTACTGGCGTATGCTGAATAAGAGATAATCTGTCCTCGCAAATATGCTTTGAGTGATTCCCATAGTAGCGAAAAACTGGTAGAATCTGTTTTGTTTAATGCAATGAAATCATCTATTGAAGCAGATATAGAAATATTAAATGCATCGTCGGATAAAAGCAATGGATTAAACCTCCAGGGAGAAGAAAAACGGGGGCGCTCAGACAATGTCATATTCAAAGTTAGAGGGGCGTGATCTAGCCAGGGGGTATTTCTGACGGAAAGAAGAGGAAACAAACTGGCTGATCCTGACACGGGAATGTGACCGATCACAGATCATTCTGGTGACAGGTAAAGGTGTGTAGAACATGCAGGTTGAAATCCATATCAATCAATCAGTCTAACTTTATTTATAAAGCACTTTTCAAGTGCTTTGCATGATTTAAAAAGTAACCCTCCCCCCCATAATTACCCATAATCACGCTGAATGTTGCAATACATGTTTTTCCCTCCTTCATTTCCTGAGGGTTTGAAGGTTAACCATATGTGAAAATTGAATTGAAAGGGCTAAATATATGTAGTATATAGCTGGGGCCAACGGGGGTCTAAAATTATAATTGAACAAATAGAAAGATCAAATTTGATGAGCATCTGCTTTCATTCTCTTTGCATCTATGTCACAAGTTATCCAGTACAAATAACACAGGCACCTCTGCAGGAATCATGTCCATAATGTTGTCAGACACTTTTAACAATAATCTGAGCCTGTCAATGGAAATGCACCCCATTTTTTATTTAGTTGTCATAATGTTTTCCCATGGCTCTATATTGTAACAATTTTTTGCCTTTCTATATCATATATAAACCCTACAAGGAAAACTGGGGCCGATGCTGAAATTTCCCAGGATTTTTTTATAGTCAAATTGTTATAAAACAATGTATGTACAAGCACGACGGCTCTATAGAAAGTCCCTTCAGAGTAGGTACTTCAGAGGAGGCTTTTCGAGAGACTTAAACCAATCATCATTCTACTCACCGGTTAAAGTCAGACACGGGGGAGAAGATCTGCTCTGCTGTTGGAGATTCTGGCAGGATGTCAGCACATGCAATGACGCTGTTGCCATCTTTCAACAGCAGAGTTCTATTGACAACTACACAAACACAGAGCATATCAGCTATACATTTAGAAAGGGATGAACTCATTCATGTTTTGTTTTTTCGTATGAAAAAACTAGCATCGCTGATCAACATAACCCCTGAGCGTTGCTGAAAACACAAACGTTCACATGTGTGTTACCTGTGTTGTCTCCAGAGAGCTGGATGATGCTGTCTGTGTACACCTGCCTCTGAGTCAGGCTGACAGCGCCGTGTCTTGCAGATATTTCCCCCACCATGCAGCTCAGCTGCTTTTCTACTGAACAGCTGGCACTCTGAGAGAGGAAGAGAAAAAAGGAACCGGTTTTTACATCAACCCCCCCCAAAAATTCCATTGTTCTAATACATTACATGTAAATACATTAAATGTATTTCTGCAGTCAGAAGAAGACTCACCAATGTGGTACATTGTAAAAGGTTTAAACTGAGTTCAGAAGTTAGCAGAGCCCTTGCAAGTTATTGATGCATTTAATATGAGATAGAATCTCTGATTAAAGTCTTAATCATCAAACAAATCCACATATTAAACTAAGCTTACTTCATTGATATTTACAATACAGTACAATGTTGTTTTTTAAGATTTTAAGATTAAGATGTTTAAGATTTAAGATTTTTAACAGTTTTTCCTTTTGCCCTTTTGTCATCTCTACATCAATGCATATGGCTACCTTTTACAGAGTCCTTTCAGTAAATTAAAAGTGTCTTGCCTCTGGATTAATTTTCTTTTGATCTCTTTCCCTTTATTTGTTCCTATTGTTATATACTATCCTGTTGACAAGTTGCATCAACAAACACGAGGTCAGAAAGACAAAAACTGGTCTCACCTTTGATTTCATGTTGAAGGGATTAAATGTGTCTCCCACACCATTGCAGCGCCCGCCACTCCCACTACTGTCTGTGATAAACAAGGAAGCTCCAGGTATCTGTAAGCCGGAGTACAATACAGGTCTGAGAGAGAATATTCCTCCTAATTCTTAGAAGAGATTATTAATTTTTTAGTTATTCACATAAATGTGAAGAAAAGCAAATGCACGTATTGATACAGAACTCAAACACATATCTACAATTCTCTTTTCCATTAAGCTGCAAGGACTTTTATTCATCTGTTAAATCAGTATGTACCATATTAATTATCTCCCTTAAGTGCTTGTGTGGTAACACACAACCTTGTGTTGTCAGGGCACTTATCGTGCTTAAAAACTTCAACAGAAGGTTCTGTTAATAATTTTGTTTGTGCAATTTAGCTAAGAGCTAAGCTAAGCTAAGACATTTCTGTTGTTGTTGTCACAAACAATTGCCTCGCTATCCACATGGATCTGTTTCCAGGTGCTGGAAGTGTTGCAAAGTTGCAAAATGCAGATCCCGGCTCCAGTGAGCAGTTTCTGTGTGGCACTTGGGTGAAATCTTATGTTCCGATTCTTTTTTCATGCTCTTTTCTTTTTTGTTATTTTCCATTTCAAGGCAGGTTTAACTAATGAAGAGTTTCTTCTATGGCATATTGTCAAGAAGGGTTTGTTTCTCTTCAGGTTTTTACTGTTGAGGCTTAATGAAGTTCAAGACTACTGGTATCATAACGAAATGCATTTGGACTTGTAGCTATTGAAATCTTACTTCTAATTTGGACTTGTTCAACCATATTTCATAAATTAATATTAGACTTTTGTATATGTATTTTCTTACCGAAGCACCACATGGTAGAACTCCAAATGTCATTGTATTACCAGGTTCAACGGCAATACATCTGTTCTGATACTGATTTTCTTGTTATTTTAGGTCAACCTACTTATGTTAAGTAGGCTATTCTGTATGATGAAGCACTTACATCTTGTCTTGCAGACAACTGAAGGTTCACCTCCAGTGTAACATCACTGCTGCTCCCATCAGGAAACATCTGCTGGTGCTGGTAGTGACAAAATAGTGCAAGATCAGACACACAGGGCAGTCAAAATATCACAGCATTGGTTTGACCAGAGCTGAAAATCAATTTGGCCTATATTTTAAATGGTGTTATATTTCAGCAATGGACATTTTAGATATTCTGTGAATTCAATTTATGAGTTCAGGTTCCCTGCACAAAATCTGTACATATTCTTGAATGGCCACAAATTACCTACACAGTCTATTTCTCCTTGATGGCTCCTTAGACATTTTACAAGCTCTCATCCATGGATGTTGTGCAGGCCTCAGTGTGAGGCCTTTGGAGGGACAGCTGCCAGTGACAGTTGCTCCAATGGTGAGCCTCGTATTTCAGGGTGCTTACACGTACTAGAGGCCAGCAGATGGATGCTAAGCTAAGCTAATGATCTTGCCCCTGCATCAAAGCCCTCAAAGGCATGCATTCGCTATCTGTCCAGAGCAGCAGAAATACCCTGTCATGTTTTTGTGGCAGCTTGGCCCCAAATACAGTGAATGCAACAAACTATGCCTGTATATTTTCCTTCTTTCTGTTAAAAAAAAACAATTTGATTGTGATTCTTGAAAGTATGCACTGTTGTGGGTGTTCCTGGGTAGGCCTACTTGTAATTTCAACCACAGAAGTACATGCTAGCCAGGATTAGATGATTATCATTTCCCAGCACAGTTTCTGGCCTCTAATGAGTAAAGGACATGCTTCCAGTCATTTCCAATATATTTATTTATTTTTAAACAGCTTTGGAGATTTTGCACTGTGTTTGCTTCTTCTTAAAATGTGTAGTCAAAAGGACTTATTTCTGATGCCACAGGCAGATAAATGTTGTCTTTGACCCCTGGTGTGTGAGACAGGGTTTTTTTCTTTCCCAAAAAGAAATGTTTAGTCCTTTTACCAATCACAGTCTGTTTGAAGTTTTAAGAAGTATTAGTGTGTAGTGGAACAGAAAAAAATATGAGTCAGCATCAGGAGGGGTTGAGTTATATGTTAGGGTGTGTTGGAAAGAAGTGACCTCACCAAACCACCACTGGAGATGCCTCATCTCTGTTTGAAGTGGAATAAACTACATTAGCCACAACTGGCATGCTCTTCTTTCTCAGAGTTAGATAAATTACAGGAAAGCCATACCATTTCAGTAGAGTTCTTATTTCAAAAATGTGATAAGATAGTAATAATTTCCATGAACCTTGCAGTGCTAGTGACTCATTTACACCTGCTGTAGAAGCTAAATAGTTTTCATTAACATAACAGATGAATTTACCACAGTGTGATGACAAAGTTAGCCAAAATTCTGACTGTTGCGGTTCTTACAAGTCTGACTGTCCCAGTCACTGCACCACTGAAAACACCCCTAGCGATGGTCCATTGTCCATCTGCATCTTTATCCGCTGAGATGTCAGCACAGGTCATTCTGTCAAGAAAGACACACACATGGACATAAAGACCCAAGATTAGTAAAAGCACATCAAAATCCTGCAGGATTTGAGATTTGGCTGAGTCATTCTCTATGAATGTGGAACATTATCTTCGAGTAATAATACAAAAGATGAAGGGGGTTATGTCTGTGACACCTTACACTGATGCCAGGCTCAATACACTAACAACATTTTCTGCTTTGATTATGCGATTCTCAGAGTGTTAAAGCTAGGATGTATGCATTTTTCTGCAATGTAGCCTGTATGTAGCTTCTTTAATTCATATTATGAACTTTTAGAATAACTTCACCTTTTTTTTGCAACAAATAGCCTACTGGGTATCATGTTTCTGGAAAAGATTTAAATACTACTCACAACTTACAAAACTAACCACTACCTCTTGAAATTAAGGAACGGTTGGTCACTTCATAAAAAACTAACCACTACCTCTTGAAATTAAGGAACGGGTGGTCACTTCATACAAAACTAACCACTACCTCTTGAAATTAAGGAACCTGTAACTTTTACTCTTTGCTATGGTGTTGTACTTTTTCTCTAGCAAAACCAAAAACATCAAGCATATAAGCTCTTACCTTGATCCATTGGCGTAGTGAACTACCAGAGACCTTCCCACAATACTGTAGGGTCCAGTAAGTGGCATGTCAGGGTCCTCACAGACAACTAAAAGATCATCTTTGTCATACAGCATCCCAAACTTCCCACTGATATCTCCAATCTCATACTGGTCTGCAGTGCCTGCTCCGGGTGAGGGGGATTTTGATGTGTTCCAGGCTAGTGGGTTGAAGTGGCCCATGATGTCTGCACTTGAGCAAGGCTCAGCACTGCCAGGTATGAGGGGCAACATGTGCACATGGTAGCCTCCAGCTTGGGAATTCAGGTTCAGCAAGGACATATTCATAGTTGTGGGGCCTTGAGGGAGCTCTTGGGAGAATATCACTTGGCCCCTGGGCAATCTGTGGCCTGACCACGCACCTGCCCTAGCTCTGGGGACACGCACCATTGTGACATTTGAACAAGCAATCCTTGTCATTCCCTTTTCAGCTTCATGGATGACAACGGAACGACCAATAATGCCGGGCACATGTAACCAGGCTGTGACATCAGTGAAAAAATTCTTAGCTTCCACTCCTCCTACTCTGCTGTTTAAATCAAGTGTACTGTGCTTGCTGGAGAGGTCCCCTGCCTCACAGCATAAGGGGCGAGATGGGCTGCAATGAAGGACATAGCTGGGATCGCCTGTGTTTATGTTAAAAGGGTTCCAGTGACTTCCTGTTGTGCTGCACTGGTTTGCGTCATCATCTCTTTCTGAGCTAATGGGATATGCGTGAACATGCCATTTGTGATTTAGGGTTGGGGTCCTGGTGGCATCCCCATATGACAGATCCATAAAGATGGATACATCTGACAGAGGATGGTTCACCAGCTGGGTGAACCAGATCTCACCAACCACTGGGCCCTGAAATATGGCTCTGCCAACAATCACCTTACCTGGATAACTGATCCTGGCACACACGTACCTGGCACCATCTAGCTGATGAATCACAACTGAGCGGCCGACAATGCTGTTCTGTCCAAACAGAGGAAGATTGAAGTCTGTGAATGTCTCATCCACCTCGTTTTTATTTGCCAAAGACATATGCTTTGCACTGAGGTCGCCCACTTCATACTTGTCATGTGTTGACCCTGGCACTTTTGGGTATGTTGAGTCACTTGTGTTAATTGCAAATGGATTCAAGTGGCCACCCACATTGTCATTGGAGCACATGCTTGAGCTGACTGAAGGTACTGGATATATGTGGACATGGTAAGAACCAACTTTCCTCTCCAGATTGGTCAGATTCACTCTGATCTTTGTCACGTCAAATGGAGAAGCCTGATGAAAGCTCAGGTATCCTTTGATTCCCTTCATGTTCATAACAGCTTTCACCTGTTTCTCTGTTATGTTATATAGCTGAGCACATTCATAAGTTGACCCTATGCTGAGAAGAAGAAAACTGTAGCCAGTGTCAAAGCTAGTGAGATCCAGGCGGGATTTCAGAAATTGCAGAGGGTTTCCAACCTTAACATCACCCAGGTTTGTTAAAACTGAAGGATCTAAGCTTTCAAGTAGAACTTCACAGCTTGCAGCAGTACTCTGAGACCCATAGAGAGTGACATTGGTTTGTGAACTGTTCACCTGACCGACTGTCATGAGGTCTGCAAGAAGCCTGGCGTTGGTATGTCCCAGGTTAAGACGTATGTAAATGTTACCTACGATAGATTCAGTAAACCTGGCCTGCTGAGTCAAGAGTGTCTGACCTCGACTTACAACTGTGCACACTTTAGTTCCATTACATGTCTGTAATGACAGCGAGAGGTCATCCAGGTTTGATATTTGCTCAAAGAGGCTTGACATGTTGAGAGTGGATTCTGAGGTGAGAGCCGCTTTAAAGCTGAAGACGCTGGAGCCAATATTTTCTTCTGAACAAGGTTGGCGGAAGTGGCCGTACATTACAGGGAACTTGCTGAGGGAAAAATGAACCGTATCACAGGATCCAGCACCAGATATGTTGACAGTGGCTGTCTGGGAGGTGGAGTTGAACTGCACCTGTCCTGTGACTCCTTCCATGTTCAGAGGTGCCAGAAACTGAGCACAGGAAATCAAATCTGAAAAGGACAACAAGAATGAGCTCAAGCAGATGATGATTAAAGCATGATCAAACCACAGGGTTCAAGTTCTTTGTCCCCTTTTATCTTTTCTTTTCATTTTGGTTTTGTTAGAAGAGCAATAAAATACATGTACTACTCCTGCCATGTGTAAATATTCTTCATCAAAAAGGTTAGTGACTATATGACTCCTACTCATAAGTCCCATATATATATATATATATATATATATATATATATATATATATATATGTATATATATATATATATATATATATATATATATATATATATATATATATATATATATATATATATATATATATATATATATATATATATATATATATATATATATATGTATATATATATATATATGTATATATATATATATATATATATATATATATATATATATATATATATATATATATATATATATATACATCTGAAGAAAAGATTTTAGGTTCCATGTCACTCTGAAGTTGAAGATTGAACCACAACTGATTTCCACCCTGTGCTTGTTCTCAGAGAATGGACAACTTTTCTCCCTTCAGCACATGACGACATAAAAAGTTACATACAGCTTTGTGGGAAAGAAATTACACCCACAAAAACTACGATAAAAACTAAGTCAAAATGCAGAAGTAGTGTGTGAAAACCTTACACGGTATGATAAGATTGCTCTGAGAGCTACCTTTAGAATCCATAACTTCAAATATACATTTTTTATATTATGTTCTCAGTCTCTCACATCAAGCATCTGTTGTGCTTTCTTGTTTACAAACCTGTTTTAGTTCAGTGATTTTTGTGGCCACTTGTTTCTGCAAGCTGTATCTGTCATATACAAAAGAGTTTAAGGATGACTTAATTACTGAAAGATGCCCTGGTACCCCTCCAGCTCGGTGTTGGTGTAAGATGATTTCGCTGGTATGCTATCTTTGGTTTTCCCCAAATCTGGTGTATGATGATCACCAAACATTGTAGATTTGGCTTTGCCCATTCGGAGGATGTTGTCCTTGTGGAGATGCAACTTTGCAAACTAAGCTTATGCCTTGCCATGTCTTAATTAGAAAGGAAGGACTTTCTTCTGATAACCCTTCCAATCTTGCTGTAAGAGTCTTTTTCCAACTGTACTGTCATGACCTTTATCATGCAGCCTTTAACTTAAAGCCTGTGGTTTCTGAGATGTAGGTCTTTGGAATTTCTCTGAACATGAAACAATCTGATGTTGGTGTTGTGCTTCATTCATGTTCTTTTGGATCTATTGGCTGCCTTTGATACTGTAGACCCTTACATTTCACTGTCATACAAAAGAAAAAATGATGTAGGTATTAAAGTGCTTAAGCAATTTCAGTCGTATTTAACTAATGGGAGATTTTCTTCCCAATTGGGAGATGACTCAACTGACACAACTGCACTCATGGGTGGTGGTCCACAGGGTTCTGTGTTGGGCCACGTCCTCTTTTCATTAAATACTGTATGTTGTACCTTGGGTTTACTTTTGATAAACATAGGTGTCATTCTTTTGCTATGCTGATGATATCCGGATGTACATGCCTTTTAAGTTAAAAAGTAAGGGTTCACTGCAACCCCTGCAGAATTGTCCAAAAGATATTAAAACCTGGCTTTCTTTGAATTTCTTAAACTTAATGAAAGCCAGGAAGATGTCTGGACTGTTTGGACTCCTCATCCATTCACCACCTCCAGCTGGTGCAAAAGGCAGCTGCTCACTTAGTGATGGGCAAAGGGGAGTGTTGCATTATCTCCACTGGCTTCCTTTTCAATAGAGTTGATTTTAAAATTGTATTAAGAACATTAAAAAGCTATGAAAGGGTTGGCACCTCCTTATCTGACTGGGCTGCTTCAGGTTCAACCTCCGGTCAGAGCACTACGGTCATCCATTCAACTGCTTTAAGAAGTACCCAGAACAAGAATTAGCTTCCTTGAGGTTTCAGTATTGCTAGCCTACATTATGGAACCGCCCCTATAAGATCTGTGTGCACCTTTGGACTTTTAAAGTCATGGAATACTCTTTTTTCCCTGAATTTTTATGTTTAATTCCAACAGTTTTTATCAATTTTTATTAGTGCTCTTTGTGCTTTTAATAATTTTATTTAATGCAGTATTATAATATATTTTACTATTACTATATATTATATTTAATGTGAGGCACTTTGGCTTATACTGGATATGGAATTTAAATAAAGCTGAGATGACTTGACTAAAAAAAAAAAACTCATTATGTTATATGTTGTCCCTTGTGTCACTTGCACAATTGCACAGCTGGCTTCAAACAATAAAAAAACACTGTTTAAATTTTGCTTTCTTTTTTTTCTCTCGCTGCAATATTACAGACAACCGTAACTTTCATTTCTATAGGAGTGCCACCTGCGTGACATGAAGTGAAAATGAATAGTTGAGATACTACATACATAACGTGTAATCGTCCATCTGAAAGTACTGCTGCCATATCAGTTTTGTTTTCCATTTAATTAAATGTAGATATGATTTCTTCTGGTAGAGTCATACTAGACTTATTATAAATATAAAACATATCATAAATATAAAACTTGTAATTTTTCACAGTAAATTGTATCAGCTACATATCATGTAATGTAAGTTATTTATTCGAGTTTTATACCTATTTAATAGATGACTCCTCATGTACATATTCAAGTGTCATTGATATGTATGTTGTCATATACTGCTTTGATCTCAGTAGTTGATACATCACGATGAACAGTTTTAAAACAGCAATGTTAGAGAACACGTGTAGAGGGAAGGAAGATTAGCAACCACGACAGTGGAAGCTAATGGGGATCCGAATAGAGAATAAAGAATAAAGAATAAAGTGTAAATAAAATAAGAGCCTGCAATTTTCTAATTCAGGAAAAAATATTAACTTTTATTTGCTTATCAAAGAATAAACCAAGGTAATGAAATATGACAGAGGAAGAAAAAAGATATAAAGTGGCCCATGGTAAATGATTAAAAGCAAGTTCTTGACACAGATTATTCACGTTTATGTGATTTGAATCAAAAATTATCAAAAATATACTCACCAAATGCAGCAAACAGCGGGACAACTATAAGAAGGCACATTTTTCCAGGTGTGGGAAAGATACACTGCACACAGAAGAGCAGTTTTTAAAATCAGACCTTCTCTGCAGTCACTTAAATCCTGAGTAGGTGGGTAAAAAAACAGTCTGGTGAAGCATCACAAGTGCAGTGGCAACAAAATGATAGGGAGACAGATGATTTGCGTCTGAACTGTACTTGAAGCATGTCGTGTGACAGCTTTGCAGAAGTGTGCAGCCTCCCTTAACACTGTGTGTGCCTGCCTGTGATTGGCCATCAGGTTTAGGGTGTCACATAGTCTGGACGGGTGGAGGTGAGCAGTAGATGTTTGGTGGATAACAGCGGTGGAAAGAAACAGAATATCTGCAACTACTGCAGGCTATTTGTGGTTGACCATGGGCTTTGGGTGCTTCCATGTGACACATTTAAGTCTTTCCTCACTGCAGCAGGAGCAAAAATTGTGGCTTATTGAATGTATCAAATGTTTGACAGAAAGGTAGCAGACGCATGACAGTAGATATAGATAAAGATCAGATATATAACCTGCTAGTCTGCAGCATAGTCTGCCTTTGACTCATGGGCTTTTGGAATTTCTGTAACGTGAAGTTAACTTCAGAAGTGCCGAAGTGTGAAGCCAATAATTCAGACATGACAACCTGTTTTGACTAGCAATTAACAGACATACTGAACAGTCGCCTTAGGTGGTGCGTTCCTGGTTTAAAATTTAATTTGGATACATAAATTTAACTTGACTTGAATTTAAAAATAAGTGAAAATATCATATCATATCATATAAATATACAGTACATAGATTGATTGGAACAGCCTCGAGTAATGCTTCCCAAAGTGGAAGGGGACGGGAGCGGGTCAGCAAATGACTGCTTGGACATTGCCAGCCTAATGGTTTTTGACAGGGAGTTTATGTTTTTCAAACACATTTTACACAGGCTGTTTTTGAAGGTTGCTGAGTTATGAACTGCCAGGCAGGAGGCCCAGAGGAAGACCAAAGAGGAGGTTAAGGTAGTTGGGGTAAGAGAAGAGGATGTAGAAGACAGGCTCTAATGGAGGCAACGGATTCGCTGTGGCGACCTCTGAAGGGAAAAGCCGAAAGGAGAAGAAGAAGGCTGTTTTTGAAGGATGAATTGATAACAATTTCGAATATTGTTACACAGTAAAAAAAAAAAAAAGAAGAAGAAAGAAACCTGCAATAAACATAATTGCACTGACAGCAAAGCATACTGTTACACCATAAATAAAAACAGTTAAGCTTGAGATAACTACACTGTAAATGTGGTTTGTTGTTTTGCTATTTAACATCCGCCAGGGCGGTCTCACGGGAGGTTAGGGGTTTTATTATGTGAATAACTTTGTCCAAACAAAATCAACAGGTCTGTCAGTCCCTGACTTTTCCTAAATATATGAGTTTTGCATTTTCTGAAGTTTTGAACATATTAGAATAAAATACATACGAGTTGTGAGCACGTATTCGTCCTGTAGACAGCTCCGACTCTGAGCTGGACCCCCGCGGAGATGAAAAAGAAATAAGTCCACTGAGACAGCTGTTAGACCCACGATGTTCACGCATAGGGATGATTTCTACATATACATTATTTTTCTAATGCAACTAGATATACATTTATTTCGTAGGCCGATCTGACTTTACAGCCACGAAAAAAGAAATATACCGCACGCCGATCCTCTCACCAGCGCAACTAGCGGCTGCTGAAGCCTGAATTATGGTCCGCATTCAATCGACGCGTGCCCTACGGCGTAGGGTACGCAGCGACGCACACGCCGCGTATCATACGGCGTAGGCTCTGCGTTGGTGTAACGCGTAACCTGACGACCACCACGCTGACATCACCACACGAAAAAGAGCTATTATTATCATAAAAAAACACGAAAACAAAGTAGCCTGAGTAATTGCAAAAAAAAAAATATATTATAAAGACAATAAAACTAACAGAATCCAGAAAAAATAGAAGGTTTAGTCATGCACACGTTGGCGTGTGTGCGCTTTGCATGCTTGTTTTATATGTAGTTTGTCACAAAACTACAAAAAAGAAGCTTTTAAACCAAAGGGGGCCCAGCAGAAAATGTTTGGGAAACTCTGCATTAAAAAGTAAAATTTGTGCTTGTCTCTGAAGGGGATCACACTACAAGATTTTTACAGTTTTATTTTGATCACACATTATCTTGTAGTCAACCAACATGTGTTTTTTATACAGCTGATGGTTATAAAGAAATTGTCTACTTTTATTATTATCACTCCATGACGGGTCATTAAACTATGATAAACAACAAGACTCGGATTGCGTAAGACTATTACACATTATTGTGCACTTACTCAAATGTACAGTTTATTCTTATGTTTATCAGAATGAAAACACATTGATAATAGAGTGCACAGGAGAGTAATTAACAGTAAAGATGGAGCTATTTCTGTATTTAGTAATGACTTTATAGCTCACACAATTTACTAGGCATGACACTTTCTAGCCGCTAGATGGAGTCAGACCCACAGTCAATGGTAAAAACCAGTCATACTACCATTTAATTACGTTTTTGGTTGATTCATAGCAGATTTAGTCTGCACCTGAAAGCTTGAGTGACAAAATCTTTTGAGACACAGCCTAAATATCAAATAATAATGATCTGCACCTGTTTATAGCAGTCATCTCGACGAGGTTTGTATACTTTTATTTGTAATGCCATTTTATACATGTGAGTTGAGTACACGATGCCAGTTTCTGTGCTTTAAAGTGTTCAAAGTATAACGTGTCATTCGTGTGACATCATTCGTTATATGTAAACGCCTAATTAAAAAATAGATAAATATCCTACCGCTATATATACTACCGCTCTCGCTGAATAAGGACAAAAACTATAAACATCAACAGTGCGCCTCCATCATGTGCCCTCTAGTTTGGCGAGGGATTTGCGAAAAAATGCGCATGGAGTGTTGGTGAATTAGACTCCACTTCCTGCCATATAGTGAGCGTTACTTCCGCTTCAGCCACAACATCAGATCTCCACAACATGTGTCCTCTCCTCACAGCCCGCTGGGAGCCGCTTTATCCCATCGCAGCGAGTGAATATCAGTGAAAGTTGTCGGACACGCCGGGTTTAAACGGAACCATTGAATTTCAAACAGTGGAGCAGTCAGTGAAGGTCCAGGGACTAGTGGTGTGTGTCTGCAGGTCAGCTGGATGCTTGCGACCTGAGTCCTTCTCACGGCAGGTATTTTTGTTTTTATTTTATAGCATGTGCCGTGCGCAATTACATTGTGAGTGTGTTATGCTTTATGGACGCCGTCGTATACTGTACATGCTGGATGGAGGTTGTTTAAAATGTCACTTTCACCATAAACACATGGTAATCAATCCTTTACCTATTTTAACAGGATTCATAAACCATGACCAACTGCACATGCTGATGCCTTTTTCTAAAATGTAGTCCATTAAGTTACCTGGGACTGTTATCCACAGGTCTATCTATCTATCTATCTATCTATCATCTCCTAGTTCTATTGCTCCTCAAGCATCTCACACATCTCTAGTAAATTATATAAATAAATTATATATATATATATATATATATATATATATATATATATATATATATATATATATTATATAAGTATATATGTGAATATATATTAAAAATAATTATATATAAAAAAAATAATTTTATATATATATATATATATATATATATATATATATATATATATATATATATATATATATATATATATATATATATATTATATATATTATTATTTTTATTATTATTATTATTATTATTATTATATATATTTTTTCAAACTAGTAAAAAACAGTGGTTCCCATCTAGAGCTGACCTGGGCACCCGTTTAGGATCTCTATGGCTCGCAGACTCGATTAACTTGGCCTACTTAATGTTGATTTAATCCCAATTTTGAATTCTTTTCCACACATAAATCACACTTTGTCACTGTATAGGAGCTGCCGAAATCTGTGATCAACTGAGTTTAAACTGTAGAATTGGGCCATTGACAGGTTTATGGTACATTTGATTAGATTCAGGGAACCTCATACTGATGCAATTACATCTTTAACCTTAAAATTGGGTTCCAATCCCCTTTCGTTCATGTTTAGACCCTTTGTATAGGAATAACATTTGGCAGTGTGCAGATCACCACCCTACAGATGAGCTATGTCTGATTTATTAACGTGATTCTTGCTTACTGTAAATCTAGATTAAACAGCATGTGTTTCTGTAATGTTTAAACTAGTTAAAATGATGTATAAAATAAAGAGGTGGATGACAGCCAGCTGAAGGAGTTAACTGTGACGTCGTTTGCGGCAGCATTTTAAATGCATAATATGGGCATTATAACACATATAGCTGGAAAGGAAGGCAAAAACTGTCCTGAGGAAAAGATAAACCTTCTTCCTGCACCTTTGGCCTCTGCACAAATTTAGCACACACTGGAGGAGTATTCAAAACCTGTATAACTGGTGTTGGAACAGATGTTTCCAGTGATGTAATAAATTGGCTTAGTGTGGCTCTGAACCATGGAAAAGCAAATGTGGTTCTTAGAAGGTTCAGAGGCGCCAGCACCTGCTTCAAGCTGCTTGAAAATGAGCACCTATGGGCGCTGTAGGTAGGCTGAGGACTGAGAAACTCTTTAACCCCCCCCCCCTGCTTCCACCATGGTATGGAGGCTAAAGGGATTCAGAGATTGGATGGAAGTCTGTACACAAGCCAAAACAGCTATATCATTGTTCCTAGGAATAAAGTTTTGTATTAATCCCACTAAGGACAATCTAACATAGAAGCTAAAAGCAGTGAGAAGAACTACAGTGGTTCACCAAAAAATACATCTAGTGTGTAGTTTCTCTCTTTCAGTTTTGTCATAATCAGAAATGTGGTGGACACCCTCCTCCCTCATCCCATATCGCCCCCACCTCAAGCACCTCCTATATTCCTAAGACTATTTGATATTTCTCTGTCTATTAAGACTCTCAGAGGACATTAATTTCCACACTGAAGTTTGGCCATCAGAACGTGGAAAGGGCAAATATGATAATTGTCTCCAGAAGTCCTGCACTCTGACACACTTATTTTTGGTCTCCTTCTTTATTTTACATTTCATTTTCTTCATTTTGTTCTTCAGATCTATGTAAAAGTGTTCACCATAGGGGCTTGACATTTGAAATGTTTTTCTCAGTTTTCTGATGTTTCCAGACATAAGGAGCCCTAGTTGATATTTTTTCAAGGACGTGAACTACTTAATGCAGACACAATAATTGGAGGGCAACACGGTGGCTTAGTGGTTAGCACTGTTGCTTCACAGCGAGAAGGTTCCTGGTTTGACTCCCTAGCTCGGCGGGCGTCTTTCTGTGTGGAGTTTGCATGTTCTCCCTGTGCTTGCGTTGGTTCCCTCCGGGTACACCGGCTTCCTCCCATAATCAAAAAACATAAGTGGATAGTGCATAGTAGGTTAATTGATCATTCTAAATTGCCCATAGGTGTGAATTTAGGTGTCAAAATTCACCAGCGTTTATTGTACAGAATACTTGATGGTCCAACACTGACTGATCATCAAATGAAAGAAAAAAAGACCCCAACTGCATGGCTAACATAAACATTTATACTATAGGTGGAGAGGGTGCGGTTTAGACTTTGCCCCTCTCATGGTTGGCTGGTTCTAGAGGCTCGTCTCCTCATCCAATCCGGTGCAGCTGGAAAAGGGATAAAACGACATCCGGTGAGACCGGAGGAGAAGAAACTACAACCCTCAGCCCTGCCATGGTCCACCAAGCGCAACTAGAGAAAAAATTGACTACATGTATGATACAAAATAAAGATGTCAGGTACATTAAATGCATTTGAAAGATGAGGAATAATTATTCAGACATGAATATCGTATTTGACATGAAATATGAAAATATTGATCAATAACAAAATAAACCGAAGAAAATGGATGACATGAAAAGTTATAAGGCATGGAAAGTAAAATTTTTCCCCCATAACAGTATGCATGGTTGTCTGTCTGTATATGTGGCCCTGCGATAAACTGGCGAGCTGTCCAGGTGTACCCCAGCCTCTCGCCTGTAATGAGCTGGGATAGGCTCCAGCAGCAGGCTCCAGTGACCGTGCAAAAAATCGAGTATAGAAAATGGATGAATGGAATATCATTTGAGATACAGAAGTTTTATTAAGGTGGCGCAGCTGGTAGTGCAGCCGTCTCACAGCCAGAAGGTCCTGGGTTCAATTCCCACCGGGGACGCTGTGGGCGCTGAAGTGTGTGTTAGTTCCCCCATGACTTCGGCGCCCACACCCTGGGTGGGGTTGGTGAAAAGGCCTTTCTGTGTGGAGTTTACATGTTCTCCCCGTGTTCCCTTGGTAGCTAATGTGAGCTAAACACCAGCGAGCCTGTTCCATCAGCAGTCGTACATTCCCATGTCATAACACTGGCTCCACCCTGTTTCATACATGATGTGGTATTGTTTGGATCATGAGCTGTTCATTTCCTTTTCCTTTCTTTTCTCTTCCCATTATTCTGATACAAGTTTATATTGGTGTCATCTGTCAGAAGAATCTCACGCTGTAAACAGTTGTTTGCACCTTGTTGTTAACGCTACATTTACATCTCTCTCGTCTATGGCATGCCTACCTTCTCCAGTGTTCTCTGGAAAGGTTTTCTTCACCAAGCAAATGATTCTGTGATCATCCTGTTTAGTTGTCTTCGATGCCTTTCAACATTGTTGAGCCAGTACTTTCCTTGTTGATGTGGGCCCACCTAAGAGCTTTTTAAAAAATGCATTTATTTCTTTAACATTTTTGGGCTCTTCCTTATAGATGTGTGTTTTTTGCAGCCTAATGCTGGACTTCATATTGTTATCTCCAGTCCAACAGCTGTCAAATGTCCAACTCAGTGCTGTGATGAGCACAGTTTTCGTGCTCATCACAGCATTGAGATTGCCCTTGTCAAGGCACAACAGTAAACTACGGAGCCCGCCGCCGGTCAGGCCGACCTCCCCGCGTTTATATGCGCCTTATGGTCGTGAAAATACGGTACTTGTCTTTGTCCGTTTTTGTTTTTCACCGGGACACTGAAGTGTTCCCAAACAGGAGACTGTAAAGATAAGGGATGGTCTTTAAACTCTGCATTCTTGTTTGAATGAACCACGTCTGCTAGCGAAAAAAAAAAACTCACGTGGGAGTCCGGTGCTGACTACAAACTTCCAGTCCGCCACTTAAGATGTCCGTGCTGTAAACTAGCTACTGTTAAATGTTGTACTGTATTGGGATTGGTACACATCTGCATCGTACCAACAGCCCTGTACCGAACTGGTTCGGTACGAATGCGTACTGTTACACCCCTAGTCAATAGGTAACTTTACATCACAATCAACAAAAATGACATGTGGGGTTCCCCAAGGTTCTATCCTAGGACCCCTCCTATTTAACATCTACATGCTTCCACTACTAGAGGTGTGTCAAAAAATCATTTCACATAAGAATTGCAATTCTCATTTACTACGATTCAGAATCAATATAAGATGTCCAAAAATCGTTTAAAAAAAAAAATATGTAACGGTTGCAACAATTCTATCTTAGCATGGACAAATGTTTAAAGTTTAATAAATGTGAAAATGACACTTAAATGTCTCCTTTTATCATTCTCTCTTGCAAAGCAGAGTGGAGTAGATCATGGGGATCATTTGCATACCGATAGATCAAAGCAGAAGTCATTATGAATCAAACTGTTTTGAATAGAAAATCATTTTGAATAAAAAATCCATTTTGAATCGAATCGTAGCCCCAAGAATTGGAATCGAATTGAATCATGAGATGGTAAAAGATTCCCACCAGTAATAACTATGCAAATGACATACATCTTTACATTACAATGTCAACAGGACACAATGAGCCCATACAAGCCTTGATTAGATGCATGGAACTAATCAATGAGTGGAAGTGCCATAATTTTCTTCAGTTGAACACACACAAAACTTGTGTAGTAGTAGTAGTACAGTAGTTGTTTTTGCACCAAAAGAAGAGAGTTTAACAGTCAGCACACAGCTTCAGCTATTACAGCTACACTGATCTGTTCTGCACATTGATTTTACCCGCAATTTGCATCAATTTTTTTTCTCCAGCAATCTTTTAAAATGCGGACATTAAAAAACAACAGTTGGCGGCTCTTTGATCTCATACAGGATTCAGGAAGAATTTGACAATACAAAGGGGTTTCTCGCTGATGATATAGTTCCCTGTAGCTAGGTCAACAATCACCACACATATATTCAAAAGAGTCTTCCTATTTCCTGATAACTTACCACAAAGTTTGTTGAAACAGACAGCTTTTTTCTCTTTCATAATATTTTTCACCATGTAGAGTTCAATAAAGAACTACGCGTGTCTTGGTGAGCCTGATGGTATTTAAAATGCACACAGCCCAGTGAACTTGAACCTGTCCAGAGGAAACAGATGACTTCATCATTACCTCACTCTGCTCTGCTGGAGGACTTATCAAAAACATGTGGCTCTGCTCTCCCGACACACTGCAAACCCATGGAGCCTTGAACTGTATTGTTTTTCCTTGTGTGTTTGCTCACAAATGGGCTTCATTTTATTATCTTAGATTTTTCTCGTCTTTCTTTGGCTTTTGACGCCATCTCTCATTCACTTGGCATGTTTTGACGAGTCGCCTTGGCTTTGGTTCAGCAGTTAAAGCCTGCTGAGTTTGATCAGATCAATTGTTAATAGCTTGTGTATACCTGTCCCTTAAATCCAATGAGACTTTTAGTTTAAAACTAGTCGTGTGTGTGTGTGTGTGTGTGTGTGTGTGTGTGTGTGTGTGTGTGTGTGTGTGTGTGTGTGTGTGTGTATATGTATATATATATATATATATATATATATATATATATATACATATGTGTATGTATATATATATATATATATATATATATATATATACATATGTGTATGTATATATATATATGTGTATGTATGTATGTATGTATGTATATATTATACATACATGCATACAAGTCACAGAAGGAAGACGAGCAAAGCGTATCAAAGCGTAATATTTACTGCTTTTTATAATTGGCTTGAGATTATTTCCTTTTATATTACAGTTCTTTTTGATCTAAGAAGTTGAGCGATTCTTGAGTGGGGCATGACTGTTTAGATTCAACTGTTTTGTCGTCAGAGCCAAAGGTCCCACTTGGGTGGAGTTGGAGTAATCTTGTCATTGGAAGGATGAATAAGTGAAAGCGTCGGACCCAGCGTAGAGTATAGCTGACTTCTCTCTTGTTCAGGGAAGTGCGTATGTATGTATATTCATGTGTGCATGAGTTAATACAGATTCAACCATTTTGCATTGCGTTGACAATATCTGCATGTATGTACAGAGTCCTTTCTCTGTCTAGATTGCCAGCAGTGGGTCTTTACAGACAGATAAAATACTTTTGCAAGGATATTAGTGGAGGATAACCATAGCAACGGGGTCAGCTTCTGACCAAGGAGAAGAAGGGATGCCAGTTTGTTTTATTGACTAAATGAGCATTTTAGGCAGATAGCAGCTCTTTTGATCTCCCGGCATTCACCTCCTCAAAGTGTCTCTTTGAGTCAAATGTTTAAAGTGTTCATAATTGATTGCATTCCATCTCAAATTACAGTTATTAAGTCATTCACTTTATTAATTTGAGCTAATTTGGGTTGAAAATGAAAAATTTTTTCTTTTAAAAACATCATATATTAGGATTTAATAACCGGGACAGGCCATTTTTTTGTCAGCTCAGATCTATGTAGACCTGAGTATTTAATCAGTTGTAATAGTAGAAAATGATTCCAGTTGAGCAGCGAATGGCTCGAACTTGGTATGTTGTTTTGCTTGGGCTGTTTGTTAGTCACAAGGGTGAGTGTGCATCTATCGAAGGGAGGCGGAGGGGGACTTCCTCATTTTTGTGCCCCAGGGATCTTCATTAATATGGAGATTAGATGAGAAATCTTCCAGGTCACCAGATCCATTCAATTAACTGAATGTCATTTTCCATATTTTCTGGTTGTGGAAAAAGGCCTACAAGTAAAGTGAGAAACATGCGGCTCGCTAGTAAATGTGAATTCTCTCCTGCCATCTGAGGTTCATTTATAGCTGAAGCCATGTGTGTATGGGTTTTTGGGCATGTGCGTAGCTTGCATGGATGCCTTTATTATGGGTGTTGATCCCCTTGTTGCATGGGGATCTGGAAAGGATGCATGGCAGCTATTTTTGAATGACGTAGAAAGCTTGAATTGCACAACTCTTTTCTCTCGTGCGACAATGCTCACTGGGCTGTTATGAAAAGGGGATTGAAGTGAAATCACAGCAATGCACTACGAAGACAAGGCAGCAAGCAAGAGTGGCGATCTCCTGCAGTCAACACCAGGTTTGTTTTGGGGCCGCACCTTCACACATGTACCCAGTTAAGCCAACGAGGACAAGCCCATGCACCACCCAGAGACTTTTGCACCACCAATGCAAGGTTCTGTGGGGATGCAAAGAAACTTTACAATTGACCCATCTTGTTTCTCTGCTCTTTTATAACCCTGCAATGAAAGTTATATTGAGCAACATAACTCTTTCAAATACAGTTTCATTAAAGCAAACAGCTGAGGTCGTAAGTCCTGCTGTGACATTCAGACATGTTGCACTGTGAAATTCAGAGAAGAACTTATGTTTGGTCATAAATCACACACACACACATCTATGTATATATGTATGTATATGAGTGCTGTTAACCATTGGCCTGAATATCAGATTTTGGGCTCTGGAGCTTTGGTAATAAAATGCAAAACATAATTTGAGATTGCTTTCACACCTGAAAGCTTTAGTCCATTAAAAAACGTTGTTTCCTTTCCTGCCTAAAGTTGCTTTCGTCAACGAAAATTGTGACTAAATATCATTGTCAACAAACCTTTATCACCTGAGGAAAACGAGACGAGACGCAACGAAAATAATCATGTGACGTTAACGATAATTAAATATATAATGCAATAAAAACAAGACTAAAATGTATATTACAAAATAAAAACTATGCTAAAATGTGTCTTTCCTCTCGTTTAGTAACTACTGCTGGGGGACGTCACTTCCAAAATCCCAGCCGTAGCCCGCGGGGAATTAGATCCAGTACAGGGCTCCAGACTAACTTTTTTCACTAGGAGCACAGTAGCCCCTAACTGAAAATTTTTAGGGGCAAAATCAGAAATTTTAGGAGCGCACATCGTTTATCGACACGCTAACCAAATTTTTACATTTCTACTACATTTCAGTGTATTAGTAATACATATTTCATAATAGATTAATGAATTACCACAATGTGCTGTTTCAAATGCAGTGTTACATTTTATTGTGCACTTTTAAAGATGCCGCAACATAAAGTAAACTGTCATTATATATAAAAAAAACATACATTCACATGATAAAAAAGTGCTTGGTAACAAAGTGCTTAGTAACCTTTCAGCCATGAATGTAACTGTTAAACACAGTACTTAACAAATGTACAAATATTGGGGGTACTGGCCAATAACATTTCCCTACTTGTGTCTTTACTAAAACCCTGAACTTACACCAGTTGACCAAATTCACTGCCTTCACTCAAATAACTAAGGATCTTACCAAGAAATGTTCTTATTTCTAACCTAAAAATGCCATTACACCTGATAACACACATCACTTAAAAGGTTAGGTGTTTTCCCACGTGTTAAAATGTAACTTTCATTTGTGTCAAGCACATTTTAAGTTCTAGTTACGTTTTAAGTTAGAGTTTTGGCAGTGTTCAAAATAAAATTATGAGACCTGCTGTATTGGAGCACATTTTCTTTTAGTTAAAACTGTAGCGGGGACAGATGTTTAGAGAAACCTATGTATGTTTCATATCCGGCACTTTTTAATCCTCATATTGTACATTTCTGTTTATACATTTTACTTTATTCTATCTCTTATTTTATCTCCATATACTTGTTTGCTTTTTATTTTTATTTTTTACTTTTACTGTATTGCACCAATCACCACAACAAATTCCTTGTGTGTGTCAACAAACTTGGCAATAAACCCCCTTTCTGATTCTGATTTCTGATTCTGATGTACCGGGTGAAGGCTGATTTATGGTTCCGCGTTACAACAACGCAGAGCCTACGGCGTAGGGTACGGCGTAGGCTCTGCGTCGATTTAAGGCGGAACCATAATTCAGGCTTTAGGGGAAAATATCGGAGAACAACCAGAAGAATATAGAGTGGATTAAAAATAAAACTTAAGCACTGAGCTACATGTGTCTCCCGTCTGGGCCATTGCAGACTCATTGCCTGAGCATGATGTTACTAAAACCAAACATACCCGCCATCTCTTTATGTGCGCGCCGCGGCGGCAGCGTGTTGTGTCGCATTAAATGTGGTCCGGGCGTAATACCTGCTTTGAGCTGGTGAAATTAAACGAAATAAATAAATAGATCCCCCGACTCATTCCCTTTCAAACTCATTGGCCTGCAAATATGCTGGTTCATTGACGCACCCCTTCCACGTTTAACGTGTAAAAAAAAAAAAAAAAAAAAAAAATTATTTATTTATTTTTTTTTTTCCTGGCAAATTTACTGGTCGCACGTGTGCGAGTGGACATGAAATTTAGTCGCACATACTCAAATTTTGGTCGCAAAATGCGAGCATTTGGTCGCACTCTGGAGCCCTGCAGTAGATGCAGCTGCAGTGGTTCGAGGCTAATGCCATTAACGCAGATCTAGGTTAACGTCAAGTTGAATAGAGAAAGGGACCGATGGCCGGCCACCTGGGTATCTTCTCTAGAAAAAGAAGAGACGATCTTTGGATATACTTTCGCTACATAGACGTGGAAAAGAAAAAGACGGGGAGAAATGCGGCCACAAAAACATGGGAAAAAATAAATATGTTGTAAACTCAAATTAGAGCGTCTTCTGTATCTGGAATGAATGTATTCTTGAGTCTATAAGGTAACAATAATATAATAATAAGATAACCTTGTTTGAATTGTAAAATGGGTTTGGCTAAATACAATCTTTGACTAAAACTAAACTAAAATGTCATCAGTTTTCATCGACTAAAACTAGACTAAAACGGTCGAGGACCATTCTGACTAAAATAAGACTAAAATGCTCAGACTTTTAGTCGACTGAAACTAGACACAACTAAAAGGATTATGAACGTGACTAAAACGAATAAAAACTAAAATGATAGCTTGACCCAAAGACTAGACTAAAACTAAAATTGAAACAGGCTGCCAAAAACAACACCATTCCTGCCTCATGTGGTTAATTCGTCCAATGTGAACACTGATCACACTTGGGTGCACATGAAAAAAACTGGACTAGAATGCTTTAAAAATGGTGGTTTCGATTTGAAAAACTCTGGTAAACTCTGGTGTGGACCTCTAGGTGAGAACAAATAAAGAACTGAAATAGGACTAAAAACTTAGTATTGCATGGTTTGGCATATAGATATGATCTGCAACAATACTCAAGTAGGCTGATGCGTTGACGCGATGCTCAATTAGTACTAATGGGTCCAAAATGTGCCAAGAAAATATCCCCCACACCATTACACCACCACCACCAGCCTGAACTGTTGATACAAGGCAGGATGTATCCATGCTGCCGTTTTGACGCCAAATTCGGACCCTACCACCCGAATGTTGCAGCAGAAATTGAGACTCATCATACCAGACAACGTTTTTCCTTCTTCTGTTGTCCAATTTTGGTGAGCCTGTGTGAATTGGTCTTGTGCTGCTGTAGCCCATCCGCCTCAAGGTTCAACGCGTTGTGCATTCAGAGATGCTCTTCTGCATACCTCGGTTGTAATGAGTGGTTATTTGAGTTACTGTTGCCTTTTTATCAGCTCGAACCAGTCTGACCTCTGACCTCTGACATCAACAAGGCATTTGCGCCCACAGAACGTCCGACCACTGGATATTTTCTCTTTTTCGGACCATTTTCTGTAAACCCTAGAGATGGTTGTGTAGATCAGCAGTTTCCGAAATACTCAGACCAGCCCGTCTAGCACCAACAACCATGCCACGTTCAAAGTCACTTAAATCCCCTTTCTTCCCCATTCTGATGCTAGTTTGAACTGCAGCAGATGGTCTTGACCATGTCTACATGCCTAAATACATTTGAGCTTCTGCCATGTGATTGGCTGATTAGAAATTTGCATTACGAGCAGGTGGACAGACCTGTGTACCTAATAAAGTGTATATGTGTGTACACTTTTTTTCCTCCAGTCCTGCATCTGCAGCGCAGCTTGAAAGCCCCGCCCCTAGGCCGCCTTATAAAAATTAATAGTTGTTTAGTAGTTTGGAAGTCTTGAGGTCGAGCTGGAAAAGGTAATTAATTATGTTCAAAAGAGGAAATGAAAATGTGTGTGTTGTTGTTGTATATGAACTTTTGTTGGCTTCAGTGTGTCCAGGAAACACCCTTTACTGCTTTTGTGAACAAATACCTATATTTACCACATCATGTGGCAGGCACACCCATTTCATAGTTCCTTCTTGTGCGAACACACCCACACATGCATCTACACCGTGCTATTGTTAAATAGCACATCCGGTGACAAATCCCAGTCAGCAGGACTGAGCTCAGCAAGCCGCTGAACTCTGGCATCAGCGCTGGCAGGTACTGCGCCGTGTTCCTCTGTTGTCTTGTCACTATCCGTGTAAGCAAGTTTACTACACAAGGATTCTCACCCCCACCCCCATCCCCAACACTACCTGAATGAGATGCCGAGTCAGCACTGCTGAGTCGGATGTTTTGAAATATACTGAATTTTTCATCTTTACCGACTCAAAAGGTGTGTGTGTGTGTGTGTGTGTGTGTGTGTGTGTGTGTGTGTGTGTGTGTGTGTGTGTGTGTGTGTGTGTGTGTGTGTGTGTGTGTGTGTGTGTGTGCGTGTGTGTGTGCGTGTGTGTGTGTGTGTGTGTGTGTGTGTGTGTGTGTGTGTGTGTCTCATCTTTTTTTTTTTTTCTTTTGCATGATATTACATTGAATCTGAATGCCATATTAAAGATGCAGTGTAGAAGTTATCAGGTCTGGGCAAAGTTGCAGTAAACCCCTATCAAGAGAGAAATGCTGCATGCCTGAAATTTGCAGGACTGCATCCAAACCCTGAGGTCTGATTACTCCTCTGAAATTACTGACCGAGCATTAGAAAAGTCTGATCTTTGTAAGTCCTGGCCAGGTTATGTATCCTGGCATGACTTGATGAGATAAAGAGGATTGTGTACAGATGTAGCTCCTAATCTAGTCGAAAGTTCCCAGAATACTCGTGCATCAAAAACAGCATCATAAAAGACCATGGAAATATTTGTAGGGGATCCCTGCAGTTCAGGACTGCCATGAATGCCTTAAAATGATATAAATCTGCAACCTCATGTCAACTTGTGCTCTGACCTGACTTTCATATTGAGGTCAATGTTTCTACAAGACAAACCACTCTACTGTATGTACATAAACAGTGTGTCTCTACACTGTTGTTATTACTGTGCTTCTCTACTGGGGGGCTGGTTCAGATCATTAGTGATGCACTCTGCATTCAAGAGCCTCCTGGGCTTTGCAGATGTCATGTTAAAGTCTGGAGTCTGTCTTTGTTTGTTTGTGTGCAAAGTACACACGCTTACATCTTTGTATGTTTGGACTGCAAACATTTAGTTGCGTGACCAAGTAGGTTTCCCTCGGGTTTGTTTGAATTCCTGCACATCTTGTACCGAGTAAATGTTATTCTTCTTACAGTTTGCTTTGGGACAGTAAGCACCATCTTTGAACTCTTAATTTCTTCATTTAAATCACTATCTAACTTTTTAAAAAAAAATCATCCACTGATCCTAATAGATTGAAATCTTCCAGCTGGTATAAAGCATGTGTGCATTATCTAGCGAACAGGTACAGCACCCCATTTCTCTATCTTTTGTCAGAGTCAGAGTCATTTTTATTGTCCCTCGAGGGGAAAATCATTTAGCAGTATGGGAAACAGTCATCATACAAAGACAGACATACCAATAAGAACAATTAAAACATTAAAACATGACATAGTAACCATAATAAATGAGTAAAAGCAGAAGTGCTTCCAGCAGTGCAGGCAGAATGATAAAAATGTATTAAAAATATTACAATTTATGTGAATTCATCATTTTAACAGCGGTTGGAATAAAATAAAATGTACACTTATTGCTATTGGCCTTGGGAAGCCTATAGCGCCGCCCAGAAGGGAGAAGGACAAACTCTTCTGACAGAGGGTGATCAGGACTGGCCAAGATATTGTTCCTCTGTCTTTATAGACGAGCTGCTGAGCCTGAGCACAAATCAGCAGGTTGTAGTAGATTGCACGCTGTCACACCCAGTGCTCCCTGTGTGTTACAGGTTTCAGTTACTTAAGGAGCAATGTTGCATTACATCCAGCGTATTCAGATTGCAACAAAGCAGTTCTTTAAAGGACGAATTCCACCCTAAAGCCATTTAAGTAGAGTGAGAAACAATATGAGTTGCACTTGGCTGCTTTGCCTGCAACTTTGCAGTGGGAGTTTTCTAATTATAATACAATTTAAATACTTTTGATTGACCAGTATCTAAACGACAAATTTTTCAGCATTCAATATTTCATTAATTTTAACTCTGGGATTCTACAAAGCAGGAAAGCAAGTGGATTCACATAATAATAAATCCACTTTCTGCCACAGCAGTTCTCCATCTGACTGTTGGACACACACACACACACACACACACACACACACACACACACACACACACACACACACACACACACACACACACACACACACACACACACACACACACACACACACACACACACACACACACAGAGACAAACGCACTCGATTTTCCATTGAGGATGTGTCTGGCTGGAGTCAAGGAGAGATAGTTTGTCAGTTGTGTTCATTGTTGAGTCCTATGTCTTTGACTGTTGTCACAGGATGGAAATAAGGCAGTACTTCCTTTACCTCAGCACAGGAAACCACTGGATACGACTCATCTTTTGTTCTGCCTTTTTTCTGGACGGTCACTGATAATGTTATGGGTTGGAGGTTAGACAAATGCACAAACACACATAAGGCCATATGATATTCCACATGCCATGCTTCTGTACCCTACATTGGCCCGTGTCACAATATGGTATATGTTGGGATCAACGTTTTCTTTTCTTTCAGCTCAGTAAAGTGATGTCATTGGTTTTAGCCTAAATCTGACTTTATGTTCCGGAAAAGTCTGCTTCATGGCCTTCGGTTTGTGACAATGAGGGGAAAAGATGACAAGTACGCTTGTGGTATAGTATATGAGTGTGTGTTGAAGGTTTTCCACAACAGAGTAGAACTGTAATGATTCCAAAAGTCCACTCATATTCTGCCCTTGTCACCAGCTAAAAAGTCACATTTCCTGTTTCCACATTACATAAATAAACTGAAAGAAAATAAGAAAAAGAAGGTGAGCATGTGAATAAGTAAGGAAGATTTGAATTTTTTTTTTTTTAATCTAGGAATGAAAAAATAAGGAGGATTTGCTATTTACTTGAACAATTTAGAGAAAATAAGTTTTATATGAAGACGTTTATATTGCAGCTATGAGAGACTAAGCTTTTTCAGACTTTCAGATGTAATGTGCTGAATGTAGCAATTAAATTATTTCAAAATCTGTGGAAAAATTAAATCACAACTTCATATAAACCTCACAGGACAATTGGACAATCAGTTAGCGTGTGGCTAACTTAGCTGTGCTTTAACATGATACAACTAAACAGTCAAATTTCGAATGTAACCCGTGGCTTTGAAGTTGGAATGATTTCAGTACAAGAAGCTGTTTTATAGGATTTAAACCGTTTTGAATCTGAAAATATGCTATTTAGACATTAGCACTGCGAATTAGCGAGATAACATGACAGTAATTGAAACAACATGAATATAATAACTAGGTTAAAATGAACACCACCAGGGGCTACACATGATGTCTGGGGGTGGATTTGCCTGCCTGTGTTTTAGTGGATATTGAGATCCTTTAATACCAGTTTAAACTCGAAATGCTGTTTTCACAGTGGTACTATTTAGCTCGGCCCAAAGGAACTCTGGGAATTAGTTAAGTTTACTTAGGTTAGCGTAAACACAGCAATCACGCTTCAGTGGACACCAGAACAACCAAACTCAGACGTGGTCTTATTAGAGTTATGAGCGAACTCTGCTGTGGTCCATTTGTGATCTGAGAGCTCCACAACCTTGATTCAACCCAATGTTGGGGTTTACTCCAAATGTTTGAGCTAAGAAGGCTTCCGTAGACAAGTGGACGGTGCCTCGTGGGTTGAGAGGAGAACATGAATAAACATGGTAAAAGAAAATAACACTTACAATCACTGACAAGTGACCTCCAGCTGCAGTCACAAGTTCACAAAATGCAGTTTTAGTGTTGCTTTCAGTTTTTCCCTTCAGGCCGGTTGTCATGGAAACATGGTACTCTGCCAGTTCTGACACTGAGCAATGACAACTTTGATCATAGTTATGTGGTGTTTTGGCTAGAATGAAGACAACTTTAGTTAACACGAACCAAACTAACTGATAAATTACAAAATATAATATTGTAATTTTACTTGTGATGTCTGGGTTGTTTCTCAATACCAGATACAACAAAGACTTGATGATAGTTCATACTTGGCAAGTTCGACTAAGGAGAGTTGAGTTTTGGAGGTCGGATGGATGCAGTTCAGTCATTAATCACTGGAACAGCAGCATGCTAGATGATGTCAAAGCCCACACGTCTCTGAAAATAGACATTTTCAAGCAGTTTCTATGATTGTATTAACTTAAATTGTATTTTAATTGTAAATTGTAACTCAGAATTAAGAGCGGACCCCCTGTGCCATTATTGCTGCTTGTTGATGCGGAGTGCATCGTGGGTAGTTTGATGCCTCATGTCTGCACACGTCTCTGTTGTGTCCTTCATAAAATGGGTGGAGCGAAAAGTCATCCTGGGATTTCAACCACACTTGGCTAGATTCACATTTTGGATCACAACACTACTTTGGCTGTGACTGATGATGCTGCCAAAGTAGTGTACTTGGGTATTTGCAAGGTTGACGTCATAAGCAAATGTCTTGTTAGGTTTCAAAGTATGTTTATGCAACCAATCCCTTGATTTTGGATAATTGACAACAGAAGTAGCCAGTCTTGAAGAATTCATCACTGAAAGTGCAAAGATTTTAATTATATCACAACCGGAGAGTATTTCCATGTTTTTAAGAATATTTAAAAAAGCCACAGCAAAGGCAACTTTAAGAACATTCTTACTGGCTTCAGTAAGAATCTACCAGCTCAAACTTGATTTGTTATTCCTTAGATGGTAAAAACTCCTTAGATGGCTTTACTGGTTAGGTGAGTTGTGATGAGTCATTATCAGAAACATTTGCTTTTAATATTGCCATCAACAACTCTACCTAAATTGGTATGCACTATATATAAATTTAATTCGGTTGATGCTTTTTAAAATAGACATAATAAAGAAAATGCAATATTTTTTCATCCCTGTAAAACAAATTTTAACAGCTGAAAGACTGAGACAACCTTCTACCTGTATAAGATATAATGTACATACAAAGTCAAAAAAATCTTCTTCAGATAGTTTTTTCATCTTTTCCTCTTTTAATGTCTTTTAATGTCTTTGTTACATATACATATTTAGCTTTGAGATGTTTTCTACCTCTTGTACGTAGAAAATGAACGAGATAATGTTGTATTCACGAGATACTATTGAGCAGGCCATCATTATTACGCTTGTTTTTTTTTTGCCTTTTCTTTCTTTTTTTCTGTTTATCTCATTTCCGTTCCCGAAGTTGAGTCCACTTGCTCTTGCGACATTAAAGTTAGTACATAGATATGACAGTGATATTTAGTCTTTCAGCAATTATTTGAGTGACAGAAAGTTTCCTCATGTCACCTGCTGTGCGATTGAGCCGTCTCAAGCTAACAGATGATGACTAGTGATGAAACTAGAATGGTGTTGTCAGATTAATAATGAAAACAATCACAAAACCGAGTGCCTGATACGGGCTGTTTCCAGGCTTTTTGTGCCCTGTGCTCTGCTTGAACCCCCCAACGCTCTCTTCCTGTTAATACAGCTGCCTGGTTGATGAGTTCAGAAAGGCTTTGTAAAACATGGCTAATTGCCAGAACTGACTCAAAATCAACTGGAGAGGAAGAGCAACAGAACACTGTCACTTAACAAGAACAACCACATACAATGCTTTTACTGTTGAATGTTTATCTTTTTTAAGATTCAGTGATGAAGTTGTCAAGTTTGTACTCTTATAATTAGAAAATAAAATAAATTATACAACTTCCAGTAGTTGCAGCGAGGCTGAGATTAGTGACGTTTTGGTTGTCTTTCTCCTAACATTTCTACATGCATTTCTGTGGAGACTCTGGCGGAGATGCCCCGTAAACACTTTATTTTCTCCTCAGTCTAAGTTGCATTATTATATTGGTGGTCTGAGAAATGTTCCAGCGGGTCAGGGGTCTGTGTTTGTGTATTCATGCACATCTCTCTGCGGGTGATCTTGTTATCCTAATAGAACTTTTTCATGGCAAACATTCCAGTTAGCGGAGGTCTGTCCCTGCTGCTTCACGATCATGTTCAGTGAAACGGTCAGAAATGGGGGGTTCAAATCTTGCAATAAAATGCTTTCCGATATATCTGATCTCCAGTGGACAAGTCCAATGCTGTCATGCTTTTTTTTTAATAAGGATTACAGGAGAAGATATATTTTGAGGGTTGGTTTCAGTTTCTTATCCTGCGTGCCAACATTAAGAGGGAAGATTTTGGGCTGTCTGTCTTAAAGGCAATGGCAGCTGGAAAGATTTTTCTGTTTCTTCTGATTTTTCCCGATGATTTTCATTATAGCAGAAAAAGTAAAGAAAATTATAGGAAAGTATTTCTGTTAAGTTTTTAATATTTGCTATATGAAAACAGCAGAAAAAATTATTATTATTATTATTATTATTATTATTATTTGTATTATTTTTAAAAATAATAATCAAGATTCCAATCTAAACTAACAAATTTAATCAACAAATAATATCCTATAATCTGTTTACTTCAGTTTAGCCTTGCTGTAACTCATTATAATTACATCAGTAGCAGAATATGGTCAAATATGGAAGGTGACTTTCCATTGTTTGTGTGAAGCCTTGTAAGCTCATCCTGACATAAAACCCTCCTCTGTGTGATTATTTAGATAAATGGGTGGTTTTGTACATCAGGATATAATTTTAATAAGCCTCATATGCTGCTGTTTCCTGCTGACTGAACGCAGTCTCAGAGGCTGTCTTACTCGCCATCTGTTCTGAGAATGAAGAGGCGTCCACACAACAAACAAAAAACAACAGCAATAATAGCTAGAATGATAATGTCGTAAGCATTCACACTACTGACTGATAGAGTTCTGTAAACTTTGTCACCAAGCATGCGTTGCATACTCTATGTGTAATCAAAATGGGTTTTGACAAGCAGAGTTGGGGGGGGGTGTTACCACCACTCTGTCGTAACAGCTAGCTTGTTTTGAGGGCCAATTTCTTTTCATATTTCAGCATGAGTCATCTTCAGCTGATGAAAGTCTGGCAGGAAACAAACTTTTAGCACACGCCTGTTTCTCCTTCAGGTTCAACAGAATTGTTTTCTTTCAGCGTAGAAACTGACCTTTGTGTGACAGTCACATGACCACTGTGACCCATTCCAGTATGGTACATAGTCTGCAGTTACCTTCCTGTTCGTTGTTGTGTTGTCCTCAACTGTGGCCGTCTTCTCAGCGCACTCATTTATGGCCTTGGAACTTCAAAGTCACAGCGTAAACAAATATGCTTTAATGAAAGGATCACGTGTCCTCTCATTTATTCCTCTGAAGAAAATGAGTCCAAAACCACCAGACCATCAGAGAGGGATGGATCTGAACAGTCTCGCCATTGTAGGTACCACGGCATCCTCATTAATCACAGGAGTTGGGATTGTTGTGTCCAACTCATCTGTCTTCCTGTCGAAGGCCTCTAGTAGTATAAGGGAGGCCTGGAAATGTCCATTCGATGTGTCTTAATATCTGCTAATAAAGGCAAGGTAGTCACGAGTTAAAGAAACAACAGTTCCTAAATGTGTAGGACCTTTATGTTGTGAAGCTAAAGGGGGGGCATGCTTTGTTGCTGGATTGTCATGTCGAGCAGAACACTTAAGTCAACGGGAACAGTTTGTTTTTCTCGTCTCTCAATATCTCCCCTACAGAAAAAATTGTTTGAATGTCAAGTGCGGGTCCTGAATTTGGTAATGACTAGAACTAGAGCTCAGAGTTTATTCTGTTTATTTCAATGTCAAATCCTAATTTCTGCATGCAGAATGACCTTAAACTACCGTAGTAGATACGGTAAAGACGTAGAAGAAATTAACAAGACTCAAGTAAATCTCTGGCATCAAGTATGTCCAGCTGGGCCTTATCTAAGAAAAAAAACACTTAATTAGAGTTGATGATTGGAAAGATGTTCTCTTGATGTGGCACTAGTTAAGCAAGTTGGTTCACTTGTCTGATCAAGATATAGCAGAAGATGGCAACAATGAAAATCTGAGACGTTGAAGATGTCATCACAAGAAACAAGCTCCGAACATGTGGTTGCATAGATAAACAGGCTGAGGCCGAGTCATTAATGGACACTGAAATCCATTTCACTGACTCGATTCTGTGATTGGATGGCTTCTTTTTTTTTTTTTAAAGGTTTTTTTGGGCTCTAGTGGCCCTTTATTGGAGATGCAGACTGGAAAGGGGTAGAGAGAGAGAACGGGGAAGACACGCAGCAAAGGTGCGCGGGCTGGATTCGAACCCGCGACCGCTGCAGGAGGAGGACTGTAGCCTCAGTATATGGCCCGCTGCTTAACCCACTGCGCCACCGAGCGGCCCAGGATGGCTTCTTTAAGCTTTGTATGCAAGATAGATTTATGCAAAGACAGAACCGTCTTTCCGTCAAAGTCATGCGCTTCGCACACTTCTCATTGTCCCTCTACACCTGAGAACTGAAGGAAAATGTAATTTCTCCACCTCCGCTAACACAAAAACCAGTCCTAACAGATTTAACATGTGGTTTCCATTCTTTTTTTTTTATTCATCCAACCTGCTCTACCATCTGGGACTTCTTACATTTTATGTGTTTCGCGGCCTATTGCTCAGGCATACGAACCCCAAAGGCAGCCAACACTTTGTGCCCACAATTACATAATTTAAACTACAAAACCTCCTTCTGTAAAAATGTGAAACTGACAATCCAGCTTTTATACTCCAAGCTCTTTTAATATAAGTGGACCATTGTGAATATAATCGTGAATATTTAAATATTTGGACAGGAAAAGTTTCCACCCTCCACTTCTTCTATTCTTTCTTCTTTCTTTCTATCTTTCTCTTTTTTTTTGTTTTTGTTTTTGGCCGCGGTTCACCTCACCTTTAAACTTTTGAGCATAACTTCATCCATTACCAGTATCCGGATGATATTTCCAATATTATTGGGAATTATTTATTCAACAGGTTTTCCTAAAACTATATTAGGCAAACCTTGGTTTTACAACACAATTTAATATTTGATATTTGTTATGTTGGACTAGTACAGCATGGTGAGTAAGATTCCAACTCACCAGTTATCATTATAATGGAATTTTGGCTCAGCAACAACACCTCTCACATGCCATTCGTCAGCTCTGGTGTGGCTGTGCTCCCTGGTGTTGACACAGTTGGTGTTTGTGCAGATGACATAGATGGTTATCGATTGGCATAAAGCTTCCTGCTATTTGAGGTGGCCACTGACAATAAACACAGCAGAGCTGGAGCTAACAACTATTTTGGTCGTCAACTCATCTGTTCTTTATTTGACTTCCTGTAGTCGATTAGTCAACAGTTACTTCTGTGGCGCCCCCCCCCCCACCTACATTGCTGAAGTACTGCCAAGAAATGACAGCTTTTTATCACAGTTAACAATAGCAATTCACCACGAGCGCAAGAGTGGAAGATAAAGGCAGAAAGGCTGGTTTAGCCAGGCAACGCAAATCTTTGGTGGCATCACTGGCGTCCTACGGGCAGGGCAGCTGAAAGCTGGAAGACATCAGCGTTGTTGCTTGCTTACTCCCTGTTTCCCTCTTATCTGCTCCTTTGTTTTTATATATGCAGTAACCGTAACGACCGCTACCCCAGCACTTTTACCAGTGCATTACTATGACACTGAACATTCACCTCTGTGTGGGAAACACCAGTTCGTCCGTGACATTTATGTGGTTTTACATGACGCGTCAACACTAAAAATTCCACATCCATAAATTTTCATAACCAACATCATCAATTTTGTCGGCGAACCGGTGCAGCCCTAGTACACGGGCAGAGTCTACTCACTTTCATAAAAACTACTGGCCTCTGTGACAGTGAACTTGAAAGTCTGAAAACTGTTTTCACATACAGTCTGTAGTAATGAATAAACAACACACAGAATGGGCGTGAACTATTGAGAGAATAGGGAGAGTGCCATAAGATGAATTTAAGTCATAGCTCTTAACAGTTCTCACGGCAGGAAGTTGACGTGGTTGGTCCTCCATCACAGTATAGGAATGCTGGTGTATATTTTTGTCAAGAAAAAAAGGCACCCAGTGTAAGATTGCCAGTTTTACCTCAAATAGCTTTATATGTATTGCAGTATTTTGAACTATGTGTGAATGGTTTTACATGCTGAAATTTAATGGATAATGCAAATGCCCTAAATTTTTTATGAGTAATGTGGTCTTTGTGTGCATGCTGAAACACTGAACTCTTATGCATGCAGAAGTTGAATGGCTGATGAAAATGCTTTAAGATAGCAGACTTTATTTTTAAAACTGTCTTTCTTTTACATTTTCAGTAACTTCCTATTTGTGTTTTATGAATCTTCGCATTTAAGACCTACATTAGGCTGTATTAACCATCAACACACCCAAGGGACAAAAGATGAAAATGAGCCCGTGGCTAAAGTCTTGTATATTTACATGCTCATGATGTTTATCAGCTTATGGTCTCCCTGCTTGCGATACTTTAAAAAAACAAACTAAGTATGTAGTATTTAAGCGAGAATTGTGCTGGATTTCATCTTCGACACATAATACTAGTCAGATTTACAGTCTAGCGCTGTCTCACAGTCCCATGAAGACCCGGACATGCAAAATAAAAATCTGTTTGTGTCTGTTTTTGTCCTAGCTGCCCAGACGTCATTAAGCGAAGCAGTCCCTCGAGAGGTAAGGATTTCAACATCAGCCCGAACCATTTCAGCTCCAGCTCAAGCCTATAATGCACCTGCGGATTGTAAGAACAGCACTAATCTGTTTTTAGTATTATTTTACACCATAACAAGCATAGTTGATGGGAAATAAAACGTGGCGAAGCCTATGAAGTGTAGTGTTGAATGAAGTGGAAAGTTTTTGTTCGTCGTCCAAATGCCTCCGCCCTCCTCTACGGTTTTTGTCAAGGACGTGGAGGCTACACGGAGAGCGGTAGTGGCCACTTTTTGGAAAGCACACGATTAATGACAGCTTTGGTGAGTGGTTAACTTACAAACTGCTTTTGGCCAGACATTTTGTGTTCACAAAGTATTTATTTTATTTTTTTAAAGAAGACTGTGCCAAGCCTTTCTCTGCCCAGTACTTTTGAGCACAATGGCTCTGAAGAATTCGTGCTTGTTTTGAGTTTTGCAGCGGATGAATTGTGTCCTGACTTTGGTGCACAGTGGTCATTTCCTTGTCAGAGGCCGTCTCTCAGAAGTTAAGTTAGCAGATCCTCCAGGTCGAGGCTTTGCTGTTCACTTCGTTTTTTTACATAACATGTTAAATATCTCTTGGAGAACTGTTGTTGAGTTGTCACGTTTTAAAAAGGAAACATTTTGACCATAAAAAAACAAAAAGACAACAAAAGTTACATTTTTTTAAGAGTCGCGTTGTACCAACAGATATGTTTTAGTGTGAAAGTAGGGAAATAAAATGGAACATATTCTTGCATGTTGCTACGTGTGTCAGAAGTCACATGACCACTGTGACCCCTTCCAGTATGGTACACAGTCTGCAGGCTGGTCCATAGAATGCAGAGAATCGCATTGTGCAGTTTTCCACAAAATCCGGTATTTCCTACCACATTTTGACAAAATCAGTGCATACTAGTGGTATAGCAGGTGCTTTTTTCTTAATTTCTTTGTGCCTGTTTGTTTTGGAAATTTTTCTCGGTAAAAAATAACTTACCACAAAACATGCATTTTAAATTTCTGCTGACCTCTGAATTTTTTTTTTTTTTTTTTATATATATTTTTATCCCTGATTTTTTCCCATTTTTATCACCCAGTGCTCCTACCTAACAGTCCTGGGCATTGCCATCCTCTACCAACCCCGGGAGGGCCCTGCACTGAGCTCAGGTCCTGACCTCTGAATTTTAAAAGCAAAATCTGATCTCGTTTTGAAAACGGCCACGGTTCTTACTCTGAACCCCACCACCTGATTCCCACCCGGGACACGCATCTCTGTGATTTAGGCTCTTTTTGTTTTTTCTTTTTTTCCCATTTGAAGTGCATACCTCAGCAGAGCCATCTGGCTAAGCTCCTAATGTTCCATTTAAAAATTACACCACAATAGAAAGTGGATTAGCAGCTGTTGATGTAATCCCTTAATGAGTTTTGTAGTGCTTTCTGCGATTCAGTTGATCCTACACTGATAAGTTATTTAGGAGTAATATACACTGATGAACTAAACATCTTGACCGACTGTCATTTTGTTTAAATAACAAAACTTACGGTTTGTCATATGAAAATTAAGTTTAGCTATACTCTTTGGAATAGCATTACTTGGTTGCTACACATCAGTGCAGAAAGCAGTCAACATACATATTAAATAAAATGTTAGATAATATTTATTAATTTAAAGCACATAAATGATGGTTTGTAAAAGCTTTTCTGTATTTGCCGTTCCTTGTTTATAGTCTCTTTAGACGTTAGGCTCCACTTCATTCAGCGGCTTGCTGCTAATTTTATTTAATTGCTGTTTGCTGCTGGGTTTGAAATAAAACCCTCAGTTTACTGAGCTTTTTTTACTGAGACCAGACCAAACCAACATTTCTTATCGCAATTTCAGGCCTTTACTATATTTCTCTCCAGCCAGCCTGTACTGGCAACGGGTCCAGTGTGACTCAAAATGACTCAAAATGTAGCGACCCAACCAGGCAACAGCAATTAGGGGAAGGAAAAACACTGTAAACCAAGCATGCCCAACTGTCTCTGAAAAACCTAAATATACAGAGCAAGAGTAATGAGATGTACAACCCTGTCACATGTAAACTGTTTATAGGAAAGACTTTGAAATATTCCTGCCGTAATTGTCTTTCTTTACAAGATCTCTTTTTTTTTTTTAAATTTTTGTGTCTGTCTGGTTTTACCGTCCCACTTTTCTTCACCTTCTTCCTTGTTTATCACTAATGGCGCTTTTCCACTAGGGGTCTTCCCGTGCCGAGTGATACTTTTCTCTAATTACTCTGCCGAGGTTCTAAGCGGGCTGAGTCAGGCCGTATCTGACGTCATCACACTACATGCCACCGATTGGTCAGGGGGTTTGGCCAGTCTGACGTCTGAGTCAGGAAATGGACATTGTTTGAAGAGCGATTCTGGCAGTTTCTTGTTCATTTTATTCAACCACCGATGGCAGCGCAAAAGTCTGCTCCGTGGTCCAACTCTGACGTGCAGACGTTCATAAACCTGGTGGCTGAGGAGAGAATTCAAAGGGATCTAGATGAGGCGTTAAGGAACGACAAGATCTACCAGGAGCTTTCTCAGTCCATAACCGCTCACGGCTACCAGAGACGAGCTAAAAGCTTCACTGCTTGAAGTCTTCTCTCACTCTCATTTTTTAACTTGTTATCGAACACAGACCAAGAAGCACATATAGCATCTCCTCCATGTTCTCCACGTTTAGTGTTGTTGTCTTTTTCTTCGTTTGTGAGACACACTCATGTATGTCGCAGCAGCTTCGCTCCAACCCCGCCTACTTCCACTGGATTGAAACTAGGCCAAATTGAGTCGAGCCAAGTTGAGAAGAGTCGAGCCGAGTAGGTACTAGGGGAAAAGCGCCTTAACAGAAGCCATTTTAGCCTCTGTGGGCTAATAAAGAAACATTGGCTGGTCCCTGTACACTCATTTAAAGTGTCCTCATGTAGTGACTTTTTAAAATCCTGCAGCATTCCAAGCTGTCATCCTCTCTCGGTGTTTACAAAGAAAAAATGTGTTTCATTTTCTAATTCTTCAGAAGTCATTAGAAGCAGACAAAAGATTTTCATGAAGGTCATCCTCCAAATCTGTGAAGCTCCTATCAGACATTCACATTTTCCTTTCATCTATTGGCAAACTAAACATCTCAGTATGATGTTTGAATGACATTCCTTGTGCTTTTCAGTAATATTTTGCCAATCTGACTAGTTGAAACCTGGGAAACATGCATGCATCAGTTCCAACGCAGCACACTGGAGGTGTGAACTGCTGCAGTCACAGCGTCAGACATGTGCACCAGCTGGGGTTTCATTTCCCCTCTGATCAGCCGTACAGATGGAGCCAACAGATTGCTTTATTAAATGATTTACATCACTATCCAAACATTCCTCCCTCACAGATTCCATCATTATGAGCTGCAGTACTGAGTTATACTATTTCAGATTCTTGAGTTGAATGAACAACAGAACACGTAAAGATGTATGTAATTAAACATCTTTTCTCCATATCTGGTGTCGCATCCCAATTCAAAAATGTCTTTTGCCTCTCACTCACGTTTGCACTCAAAGCCAAGGTCGCACATGTGCCGGGCTGGCTTGAATTCAGAGAACCTGCCGGACTGAAGAGGTTTCGATTTGTACGAATGTCTGCAGAAATGGCCAGCTGTTGGTGGGCACTGCAGCCACGTGGAAACACGTCGCTAAATGAATGCAGGCAGAATTGCAATTGTTATAGATGCTGGAAATGTAATGTAGTCATGAATGCAGGTCCCTTCCGGTGGAGGCTTTTGGAGCACATCTGGCAGGATAAAGTTACAATGATGTCCAGTTCTGCTCCCCTCTGTCACAGGTGCTGAGCTTCCTGCAGAAATATTCTGGTGGTAAATATTCTCCTGATTTTGATCCAGTGAATTCGTGCTTATTTAAATAGATAAAAGTATGAAAAAAAGAATATATAGAGAATTTTGATCTTTCCAAGGGCTGACACACTGATTTGTAGTCACAAAGTGTTTTAATTAAAGAGTGTTAGTTTCCCTTATTAAAAAAACACTGTATTTCTCACTGACTCATGCATCCTGACAGCAGGAAGAGGCTGTTGCTTTTCATGTGTTTGTGTCTTTGTCAAATTGAGCATGTACTCTATTTGATTTGGGTTTTACAACTTTTATGTTACTCTTAGCCCTTTTATTTGGATTGCAGAAAGTGCTCTGCTCTTGTTAAAGTGGCTGCATATGTTCTGCTGTGTGGGCTTGTGGGTGTGTGTCATGGCTTTTAAGCAGTGTTGTTATTTATCAGGCACTTTCTTTCAAAGTACAGACTGTGTATATGTTATGGTTGAAAAACAGTGCACTCTCATCCAAGTCTCCGTGTGTGCATTGTTTAAAAAAAGAAAGCCCTCAGCTGGTCCTTATACAGGGTACGGAAATGAAGTCAGAAACAGTTTGTGGAAAGCTGAGGACATCCATTCAATTTATTCAATAACTTGTAGAAACAACTTTAAGAGCAGTACTTACATATATTATATATTTTAGTCCAGTCATCCTGTTGATTTGATACTTGAAGCTTTCCTCTTTCAGCCCTTCTCTTGTATATTTATTGGTGTGCTTGGGATCATGTGTCTGGTTGCATGAGCCAATTTTAGTCGAGCTTTTGTGTGTTAAATGGCCTTATTATTGGCTCTGAAATCCTGCAAGTCAACCAGAAACGTCCCATACCGATGACTGCGAGGTGCCCATGTGGCTGAAAAACAACCTCAAATCATCAGCCCCCCACTGCCATTATTAACACTTAGTATGAGGTGTTTGTGCTGACATAATCTTCTCACCAGACAGCAGAACAACTGATCTCATCCGTCCATGAGACAGGGGTACAACTGTTCTCTTCTGTTTTCTTAATAGTTTGTTACATCATTCTTTTTTTTTTAAAGGGGTAAAAAAGCCCTTGTCATGAAGTTTTTGTGACACTTCCACTAAATTACTCCACCAGACAGAAATGTATTTCAATTCCATTTTATTTCTATTACAATACACTGTCTGTAGGTACTTTTTCCAGAGACTCAGACTCCCAAGCAAATTGCAAAGAAACAAGAACAAACTTCCTTAGTGGGAGAAGAAACTTTGAGCAGGACCCAGGTCATAAAGGAGGATGAAAGGAGGGTGAAAAATTGCACATCAACAGAGCAAAACAATATATATAAAAATAAATAATAATAATAAAATACTATAGCCTGTTTTTCAATGGAGATTATTTGAGTAGTTGAAAACTAATGAGGTTACTTTGCATTGTATTCAGTTTATTTCACCCAAGCCCCTTTGCACCTGTGGCTTTTTTTTTTCTTTTTTTTTACCACTCCCTAATTTGACACGTTTTACTCAATTTGTATTAAAGGATTGGCTGTGTTTGGTGGCTCGTTACTGATCTCTCTTAATTTTCTGCTCAATATTCAGCTTAGATCTCATCTTTATTTTCAGAGGGAGCAGCAGAAAAGCTGAGGTAGACGGTGGAAAAGAGATGCAGAATACTCACATGTTCAGAATATAACCTGCTCCCACCTCTGTTTTTCTCCCTCTAATCTCTAATCACCGTGGCAGCTTGTTTGTTTTGGGTAATTTGATGATGAGTCTGTGTTGTCCAGTGTATAAAAAGGAGAACATAAATCAATCATAGTAGGAAGCAAATCCAGAGAACTGGGCTGAAGGAAGGAACAACACAAGCACTGATCTCAAGCTTATTAGCTGCCTACAGATAAGGGGGGATAGATGGAATCACAGTTTGGCCACTATTGCTCTTTTTAACAAAATAGGCTATAACTGCTAATTAATGATTAATAAAGAGTTAACAGTCTAATCAGAAACCTCATTGTAAACTGGTACAATATGTCATGTGTTGATGTTCATAAGAGGTGTATTTACATATCTTAATACTTTGTAAGGGAAAGGCTCTTTTCAAACCTGAAACATGATATTTCATAACTGAAAGAATCCATTCTTTTCTGCATGACTCTACATGGCCAGAATTTGTCATGTAGCTTTGAAAGGACTTTTTAAAAGACTGCCATCCACTTTATTGCCATTATTTTGCTAAATGAACATTCATATGCACCTAATCAGCCAAACATAGAACAATATAATCAGATAGACACACATGATTTTACACACAAACACACACATTCTGCTCCTAGCTCTTGTGGCCTTCGGGGGTTTTGTAGTGCAGAGATGCAACAAACGACAGCTTTGTATTTTAGGAGGCTGGGAAAGTGGAACCACACTGACACACGCAGGCATGCATGCACAGACACATACACACTTTTGAAGTTTGGAAACCAGTACACAGTGCTGTCCTGCTCAATAGACTGATTCATCAGAGCACCCTCATGACTAGAGGAGAAAATGGAGTTACGGCAAGGGAGGATGAACAGTCAGGAGTGTTACGGCTCAGCACTGTGAGGCTGACATGACCTGACAGGGGTCATGTCTGTCGTAAATGGTGGACTATATTGACCTGGCAGTGAGTCTTAAAGGAAAAAAAAAACTCTGCATTAAATCCTTATGTGCAGTGTGTGTGGTAGACCCTATCTTTCTGTACTCATATTTTAGCATGTTATGGGGATCATAAAATGCAAAACACAGCAATAAAGCCACAAGCAGAGGAAATAAAAAGACTTTCAGAAAAGTACCGGGCTGATTTCACTGGATAGAAATCCATGTTGGCTTTAAAATCTGCTTGCACAGTGTTTGCACCCGGGAATTAACCTGCACCTGAAGGTTAGCTTGTTGTCAACTGCTTTGATGTGATGTGTTTTTGTGTTTTGTTCTTTCAAACACTAAATTTCGTTTTTCATGCATGTTTACTTTTACATGATACAGGTAGGTTTTAACAAAAGATTAACAGGTCTCTTTAAATATCTAGCAGACATATGCTTCACCTTAAACAAAATGTTGTTATAATATTTACCCAAAGGTAGGATGTGCATTACGACTATCTGTGACATACAAATTCAAACTAGATGCTTCTTTTAATTTAGGTTATAGTGAGACTAATTCTCCAAATTGTTGCGTACTTCATGACCCTGAAGTTAGATTTGGATTCAGCATGTTTAAAATCCGAGGTTCTAGACAGGTTGTGAATCAGCTGAATCCACGCTTGTGACACTGCAATCAAATTCACATTCACAGAGTTAACCCTCAGGTAAAGCTCTGCTGTAGCTCACAATCAACAAAACTACGACATATTTTATGAAATGCTGTACACTTTTGCAGATATCCAATTTCCTGGCTCCGTTTCTGTCCTGAATATGACCCCCCCTCCCATCCCCCACCGGTTTCAGATATTAGAAATATCTGGAACACATCTGGAAATTCAAGCATGTCATTTCAGATCATATTAATCAGCTGTGGTTTTCATTGTGGCTTAGTGTGTGTGTGTGTGTGTGTGTGTGTGTGTGTGTGTGTGTGTGTATTTAAATATATATATATATATATATATATATATATATATATATATATATATATATATATATATATATATATATATATATATATATATATATATATATATATATATATATATATATATATAATTCAAAATTGAACCTGAAATGAGTAGGTGCATCCAAGATAAAGATGTTATGAGTTTAACTGTTTTCACAAAAATGTTTTCCTTACGAAAATTAACTACAAGCTGGAAAAAAAAACAAAACAATAGCCACAATTTGGACAAGCCAGACCCTTGTATCTTTCAGCCCGATACATGACACAACCGGGACAGAGTGAATCCCTGGTTCAAGACACATCTGCATTTCCAGCCTGTCTTGCGAGTGACGTTCAAGCACCTTATTGTTTTATTTTAATGTTTCTCTTACTTGCACCAGATTCAAAGTGCCTTTTACTCGCCATCTCTTCACCTGGAGCAGTGCTCTGCTCCGAGCTGGGATTTGTCAGATAGTCACATAGATGATATGAGTTGGCATGTTTGGGTATCAGAAAGCTTTGGCTGCTGACATCATGGCCTGTGTAAATAAAATGAAGCCTCCGTGGCATCATGAGGACTTATGCGCACGTGTGAGGAGGTATTTGCAGGGATACACTGGTGCCAATAGTAATATCAGACATTGGATCCAATATTTTTCAGCCAGCACTCTACATTGTTATTTAATTGTTATAGGCGTGTTTTATTAAGACAAGAAGTTATAACTGTTTGCATACTAGTTTGTGCACTTTGGGTTTATCTATTGTTTTCATAAGGATGAAGAGCAGATCGCCTTTTATATTGAATAAGTGCAGAATACCAGCAAATCCCAATGGCTTTACATACTTTTCATGCTACTGTATTTTATATAATAACTATTAAGAGCATTCCTTTCCCCCGTGTGACCAGTATTCGGTACTGGCCATATGCCTAGGTATAAGTATAGTAATAGGGCCTGAAAAAGCAGGACCACTGCAGAGAAAGAACATAAAGAGAAAGAGCAAATTATAATTCTTTGCTTGGACTTTTTTTGTAATCTTTATAATGAATATGCTTCCAATATATATTTTTCCAAGCAGAGAAAGTTCTGTTTCTTTGTAAGGGTTTAGTCATAGATAGTGTTCCATAATTGACAGCCACAGTTTTTCACACTTGAAGAACATAATAATGTCAAATATTAAACTTCCTCGTTATTTTTCCATGGCAAAATACATACAAACCATTGAAAACTCTAGACATTCAAACTAATTATAAGGAAACATGTACTGTCTGGATGTATGGAGGTCCCATGGTACTCCTGGGGTCTTTGCTTGCAGAGAATAAAGCTCACTTTTTTATTGAGTATTTTAAATGATTGCTTTTTCTCAGTGTGGCCTTTCGATGGACTGGTGACTAGTGATGGGGGAAAGTATACCCCATCTCTGGCACGGTGACTGCTGGAGAGTCTCCAGCACTCTCTGACCTTTACTTAAATGAATGTGGATATTCATGAAGGACAAGCCCTAAAGAACAAGATAGATCAAATGTTTTATAATCCAATGTTGGTCATAGTGAGTCTTGCAGCTGACGGTTGAAACGAGCCACAGAGTGGGTGTTGTGAGTAACAATGTTTGGCAGTGAATGTGTTTGTCTGGACCTCTCCCTCAATGTCTCCACCGGAGTTAGGCAGACTTGGAGTCCCAGCCTCACACTCGTGCAGCCCAAGCCCTCAGCGGCTCCTTCTGGACCACACTGTGGATCGAAGCTGAGTGCTCATGTTCTTTTAAAGCCCATATTAGATGACTAAAGCTGACATCATTAGCTTTTATTTACAAGCATGTTTATTTCTTCTTTCCTTGAAAGTTGAAGTGTTCAGCAGTTTAATCGGTTTCAGATGGGATTTTTTTTACTTCATTAAATTCTAGAATATGACGTTTATGATGAAAACTTTCAAATGAAAGCCTTCAAATATTTTGGGCTGTAACACACTCAGTACATATTTTCACCATAATAGTCACCTCCTGACCTTGCGCCAGACATGGACTCATTAGTGAAACACAATTATTTACCACTGTCACATGGCGTTGTGGTCATCACGGGGAATGACGAAGTCACCCCTACCCCCCTCCTCAGTCTCCCGCCACATGGGCCAAGAGTCACCGCACCCCACTGTGGACTGAATTCTGTTGAGCAAACGAGGGAAAACTTATCTGCATTATTATAAGAGCAGAGGGGTCGGGGCCATTTGTCAGCTTTAATTATTACTAGGGGTGACATTTACTCATGAATCATTTATTAATGCCAAATTGTGCTGACATCTGGAAACATGAAGAAAAGCGTTGGAGCTTATCGACAAGGTTAATAAACAAGCCCGGCTCTTTATGAAGAACTTGTGCTTGTGCAAACAAACAAACAAACAAAAAGGTTGGGAAGCTGTGTTAAATGTTAATTAATGAAGAAAGTATCAATTGTAAAGTCTTTGCATGAGAAAATGTGCTTGATCTAAGGTTGCAGTTGAAGATTATGGTCTTTCCATATTTTGTTTTTATGTATTTTTCTTTACATGATAGAGTTGTAACTTACATTTATGGAAAAACTATATTTTTAATGCATCTCAGGCCCTGAAGATCCTGGCCATGCCGTATTATTTTATTATTTATTTATATCTTTTCACTGGCTTACTCAGATTTATCTGGATTTATTGAAAAGCTTTAATGACTTAATTCACCGTCCCCAAATGCTTTCTGGTTTTACATTAATAAAGTTTATCTTGGCTGTTAAAGCTACGTTAGAGTGGATAAACTTGTCACATCTTCATTAGGGAAGAGCCAGCTTATCTGCACATGTTTTTTATTGTATTTATTTAATAGAAATTGAGTTTGTGCTTTTCCTTTCTCCATTTGGAATTACGTGCATTTCCAATCTTCTTCATTCAGTCTCAGCTTTTAAACAGGTTTCAAGTACCAAGTTCAAAATATATTTGATTATATACTTAATGAAGAAACGAAATTGTCAGCTTTAATATTTAATAGCTGGGTTTTGTTTGGTTTTTCGTTTTTAAACTATTTTAATCGATTCAACGTTTAAATAACTTGACATTCATTATAGCCCATCATTGATTTCCATTGTACTTTGTGCCTCATGTTTTAGGTGTTGAAGCTTAGCAGCTCACTTTGTGCTTTACTTTCTTCTCTGGGTCTCTGGTGCAGTTATGCTCTGTGCTGTCTTTGTTCTTTGACAGGATATGGCTTGTAAGTGTATTTAAGAATAGTAATAAATCACTGTGAAAGTCCTTGTGCTAAAATAGGCTTTGTTCTCTTCACCAGTTGTACTATATTCCCTCTGCTGGACGCAGGCCAGCAGGTCACAGCAGGTCACTGCAGGCTGCTGCAGGTGAATCCCATCCTTTTCACCGGGGGTTTTAGGGGAATTTCAGCTTGCGTCAACATTGGGATTGCTTAGCCGTTCCCTCGTTTCTACAGGGAGGGAGATGGGTTTTATTCCCTCTGCCAAGTTCAGTTCAAAGTTCAAAGTTAATCTGAGTTCAAGTCCAGTCTGGCGTTCATGTCTGCAGTTGGTTGCAGGGACATTCTGTTGCTGTATATTCTTGTTTTTCTTTTTTTTTTCTCACTCTTTCAGCTCTTTATTTATTATTTTAGATTAGGAATGCTTGTAACATACCTCATCCATTGAGTTGACAGTTCTGAGTTAACTGATGTCATGTAATAATGGACTTTTAAAAGAACACAGCACAATCCGGTTGTTTTGCAGAGGGCTCAAGATTCTTGAGCCCTCTGCAAACCAGCGGAGATTTAAACATTTTGTCTGACTTCTTCCTTCATTACTTATATCATATAATCACCAACAAGGTACCCCTTTATGATACAAAATGCACACTTAGTACGGTACTTTGAACTTCTGTATCTTCCCCTTCTTCTCTTTAGAAATTTACAACTCCCAAACTTGCTCATAAATAAAGAAGTGGGTCCTTTTTTAACCCATGAAGTCTGGTGAGCCCTTGCACATTTTACCCAAACATGTGCTACAGTTAGACCAGACATGCAACTCCACCTCCATCACTGAAGGCCAGATGTTGAACTGGTGCAATTATGTTTAGAGCATATGAGGAACTCTGAGAATAGATGTAGGGCTTCCCTTTTTTATTTTAATTCAGTAAATGTACATCATGTCTCACAGAAATGGAGACCCATTTAGGAAAGTGCAGGACTGAGATTTTTTTTCTGCAAGCACAAGCCTTTGGTTGCCAAATACAAATTGCTTTTGACACGACCTTCATTGCAGTTTAGCGTAAACACGCCACAACTACTTGCAAATAATTTCCAGGATGGGATATTCACTGCTTTCAGGGTTGATCCTCCCCTCCTGGACTATGTTTTGACAGAAAACCACACTTACCGTAACCCCAACCACACTGATGAGCAGAGCAGGCAGGGAATCCCTGTCGTTTAGACACTAACAGTTGGTTACACAGTAGCTTGGCAGGCCTGGGTCTCCTCATAATCCCCTATTTCTCTGTTTGATCAATCAATCAATATTGAATTCATACAGGCTCATATAGCCGATACACTTTGAGAGCTGTATAGAAGCTTGGTCGTGTTTTTGTATCTTATAAAAATCATTTGCCCCTGTTTGTGTTAGTCTGTCGTAAACCCACACTTTGGCTCGCCAAATGGAAGCATTTTCAAGAAAACAGTCATGTAAAATAAATTTAGTGCCTTAACTTAATATAAATGTTACACCCCGACAATTTTGCATCTAAGCGTAGGAAGTTAAATGTCCAACTACATCCAGTTTAATTCCTGTTCAAGGGTTTTAACGAGTCTCGTGAACAACGACTGTTTAATATCAGTCTTTCTTGCAATCTGTTGACGTCTTATTGATTACGTCCATGTGCGACACATGAGTGCACGTGCTCTGTGATGTGTGTTGGAATGGAGTTTGCGTAGAAAAGGTCAGTCGATGTAAAGTAAGTGAGCAGGCCTTTATCGTGCTGATTTAATGTAATCACCCCTTCCCCCATGCAGAGTACTGCTCACATTCTTCCCAAAGACAATGTAGGCCACGTTTTACTTCCCTGCACTTTGCTCTGTTATCAGCTGGGGTCAGTCCCACTGCCCCAAGGTGGTGAAAACCGTTGCTGTATGAATCAATAACTGGACAATAATGAGCGTAGCACCACTGTGGTTGCCACTTTTCTCTGGCTTTTTACCAAATATTGTGTTGATTTTGTCATCAGTGTTACAACAGCTTTGCCCCCCGATACGCTGATCTGAGACCAGCTCGCTATGGTGCGTTCCTTTTACCTGAGAAGCCCAGACTTGAAATGACGTCCCACCCAAGTCGACGGTGCTCCGGTTGCAAAGTTGGATGAACTAATCTTTCAGGCTTAACGCATTTAAACCGCGTAGCATCACGTCTTCTAATAGAAAGTGAACGGTGCTATGTGTGTGTCTGATCTCATTTGAATAAAATAATACTGGCTAACTTTGTTGTAGTGAGTAGCAGCCGTGTTGGGCTCTGAAGTCAGGGAGGGGATGTTTCTTCAACTTACCTGAGGTGAAACGCAATTCAGGGGACAATCCAGTTGAAACTTTCCAACTTGGAACCTTGGACCTTGGAAACTTGGACTTTGACCTCCGACTTAGGCCCCGTTTACACATAGCCGGGTATTTACAAAAACGGATATTTCCCCCTCTACGTTTTGAAAAATTCCATTGTTTACACGAGATCGTTTTCAAAATCTCTTCGTTTACACGGATCCGCAAAATACGCTGTTAACGTCATGCCAGCCAATCAGAATCCTGGAAAAAACATCAACAAATGACACGTGTAACTTCCAGTTAAGGCTGATTTATGGTTCCGCGTTACACCAACGCAGAGCCTACGGCGTAGGGTACGCGGCGACGCACACCGTACGGCGCGCATCGCCGCGTACCTTACGCCGTAGGCTCTGCGTCGATTTAACGCGGGACCATAATTCAGGCTTTACTTCCAAGACGGAACGAGAGTCTTTCGTTTGGAGTGAGAGAAGTGGAGTTACTTTTAAGTGTGACTTTAGAATATTAAACAGGTAAAATACAAGAAAATATTGACGGTGGCCAAACGAATTGTAAACACAGGTCGCACACATGACGCTGGTGACGTTTCTGTTGCATAATGTGAAGTTCTGAAGCCTAAATCTCCGTTTTCCTCTGTTTAGACGCAAATGTGAAAACGGAGTTTTTGAAAATCTCCACTTTGGCCGGAGTTTTCAGAAATGATCGTTTTTGGTGACTTTGAGCTCCGTTTTCGTGTAAACGAACGGCCAAAACGCATGAAAATGCCTCCGTTTTTGCTCCGTGTAAACGGGGCCTTAAATACAGAGGTCCACAGTATATGACTGCATACCGAGAAACACATAGCCTCAAATGTCTTTTAAGTCTGTTCTGGCGTTGTATTTGCATTTTTTTTTGTTCTATTTATCTTTCTTTCATTTTTTTGTTCTCCTTTTTTTTTAAACCCCCCTTTTAATCTTACAGATTTGTATTAACTTTGGGCATATCCACAATCACGCACCTTTTTGGTGGTTTAATGTATCTTTTTACAGCACTTTGTGATATTATTGAATGAAGTGCTTTACAAATGAAGTTAATTATGGTTATTGGATCATATTCAGCTGCTACGTTAAATATCTGCTTAAAAGACCATACGTGTTGTAGCTCATATTTACTGATGTATATTCATGTTTTTCAGAAATCTCAACTCATGTGAATTCCCCATTGTCCTCATGCCACATACCTCTATTCTTTGTTTTGGTTTGGCTCTTTTGTGTGGACAGATTCCTCCCATGAGGAGGTAGTTAAGCTGTCAAGATGACCTTTAGTAGGTTGTAAAAGGGGGGGGGGGTTCAATCCCTGTGCTTCAGACCTTCTTTTTTTTCCATTTAATTAGCATTTTGCACCTTTTCACATTTTTTGCAACATCATTGTAAGCTGAATAGGTGACATTTACATGTGAAGTTTGGTCTAAAAATGAGGAGGGTGATGCTTAATAGGAGAGCTAAGGGAATCAAAGGGGAAACACAGGAAGCCATTCTGTCTCCCACTTCTTTGTAACACTTCAGATTTTTGAATGAAACAGTTTTAAAAGAAAAAAAAATGCACACATTTGAGTTTTCACTGAAGCACCAGGGCAATAGACCCTGTCCCCTCACTCGTGTGTGTGTGTGTGTGTGTGTGTGTGTGTGTGTGTGTGTGTGTGTGTGTGTGTGTGTGTGTGTGTGTGTGTGTGTGTGTGTGTGTGTGTGTGTGTGTGTGTGTGTGAGCATGTGAGAGGGAGAATTGAATCCTCCCCTCCCCCTTTGGCTCCCCCACCCCTCCACCAGTGAATTCACTGTTGTCCCCCTCTCCTCTCCCTGCGCCGGCCAGTCCCTCTGCAGCGGCTGCAGCAGATACGTCGTCTTTTTCCACCAGACATAACAGAGCGGCTGCTGCTTTAGGGGGAAAGGACGGAAAGAAGGAGGATAGTGTGGGAGGGGCAGAGGGACAGTGAAGGAAAGAGAGCAGAGGACTCGCTGCAGTGCAGGTGGATCCCAGCTGTTTGGTGAGGAGGAAGACTTGGAAGTGGCTCTCTGGCTTGGCTGTCCTGCAGGTTCGTACAGCAGATTCTTTGCAGTTGTAGCTGTTTTGCAGAGCGGTGCGTGCCTCCGTACGGATGAATGGATGCTGTGTTTCCCATTGTCAGGGCTGCTATAGCACCACTGTCTAGTCTCGGTGCTTCTGTGCAGTTGTGACGTTTTAAAAGAGCTGCAGCACAAAGTAAAACCTCCTAAATCTGTGGCAGACTCGTGCACACTTTCAAAGTTAGGCATGCCGTTCATTCTTCCCAGCTCACTAAAGTTCACTTAAACTCAGGCGTTGAAAGTTTTGGGTTTTTTTCTGCTTTGGAAGACTAAGTGGGTCCAGTTTGGTCGGTGAAATAGCAGAGGCCCTTTTCCCTCCTTTCAGACGGAGCTCTTTTACTACGGAGAAGAATAGAGCTTGGAGCTTTGAATGGGCCTGAGATGGCTTTCAATGTGCATATGAGAGGTGCCGCCCTTTCAAGTGTCAGCATGCTCATGGGGAGGTGGTGGGGGCAGGCCCATGTGCTAGTGGTTTGTGAGAAGGTTTTTATGCATCCACCCCAGACTGATAAGAGATGAGATGTTACCTGTTCAGTCTTCCAAGTGTTACAGTCAGTGTTAAGAGTGAAAGCCCTCTAAAACTGCTTGTCATGTATCCTAATCTTTGATGCCTGAGCTAACAGGGAAGTGATGCATTGAAGTGCTTTAGTGAATCTGTCTTTTCATAGATGCCTGTTAACTGTCGCCTGAACAGTGATAAGGAGATATGAGGAGCTGCCAGTTTCTATTTTTTACCTTTGTTATCTGGGTGTTCCTATGGAGGGCCCTTTTTTACACGGCTGGTTTGGCTGGTGAGAAAGTTGGAAGTTTCGTTTTTGTTCGTGCTTGTTATTTGTGAGCCTGCCCGGAATCGTCTTCCCACAGCAGCGTTTTAATTTACAGCTCATTGCTTCACGTGTATGTGTTTATACGCCTCAGGAGTTATGGAACATCTCTACCTGTTTTCCACTCGGAAAGAAAGATCTGGGTCTGAAACGTCTCCATAATTTCAACACAAGCATCTCCGAATTCAACGTTCTGCTTTGCAGTTTCTCAGTATGACCAAGATTCTGGGCTGTTGAATCTTGGCCTGCAGTTGTTTCTGCTCACACAGAAGCTTTCTCTTCTAAGATCAGCCACAGTACATCCTATGCTAATAAAAAAAAAGTGCACGTGTGAATTGCAAAAAGCTTCAAAACAACAGTTGGATATGTAAATAGAATGAACTTCTAACCTGATTTGAGTGCAATCTGTGTGTTCGCTCTTGTGTTATCTAACAACTTTATTTCCTGGCTACGAGTGAATACACACCGACATGCTGTCAGATTTCATGAAGTTCTTGTTTCAGCTGAAAGTTAGACGTCAGTCACTTTGTTGAGTAGAAAACAGGCGATTTCAGGCTGTTTTTGTTGTTGTTATAATGTAAGAAGTATAATTTTTTTGTTTCCTATATATATCCTATATATATTTATGCATTAACTAAAAAAAAAGAAAAGACAAAGAAGAAAAAAAGTAATTTCCCAACCCATTTTGATTGCTTCCATCACCCACATCAGACGTGAACTGAGCAGGACTGACGTAGGTGTCAACTATCTTTTCAACTAAGAAAAAAGTTTTTGTTTCCTTTTACATGACAGTGATTAGTCTTTCCAGCAGGTTTTCATGAAAGTTAAAAGAAAAAAAAGAACACTTTGAGATGAAACTCAAAGTGCGTGCGTTCTACCTGCTGCCATGGCGATGCCCTTGGCCCTTTTAAAGTAATCTGGAATCGTCTCATCAAATATTTGTCCCGGGTTCTTTTGCGGAGAAGCAATAAAGCTGGAGCCTTTGCTACAGGCTTTGTTTGGTCTTCTCTAAGCTTTTTTCATTGTTTCAGGAATGACTTTTTGTGCCAGGTCCTTGAAGAGAGTCTTGCTGCTTCAGGCTGAGTGTTTAACAGACCTGCTGGCCTGGATTTCTGATCTTGAAGTCTTTTTTTTTTTTCTAGTTCTTTGAATTTAATTTCACTTGCCTGTTCCCCGGTCAAGGTTTACAGATGTATTGTTGCTGAAAGTGGAGCCGGGTCTCTCAGTGTTGCAACTGATTGATTGAAAGTTTTCTGTGGGGGTGATGCATTATCCCGGTGTCGCAGTCAGCCTCAGTGACCCAAGCACGTCTCCAGTTTCCTGTCCTCGTGTTTCCATTTACGATCGTTCTTATGCTGTGTGTGCATTTCATTATGAAAAGCTTGGGTGTTGCTCTTGTCTCTAACTTGTGGTTTCAATATCTGCTTATATCCAACAGAGTGTCGTATGTGTTTGTGTGTTGAATGGCATGGCTGGCCTTGCCACAATTATGTCATGCATCTTGCTTTCCAGCTGCCCCAGTCGTCTGAACTTAATTTTGCTCTAAGGAAAGTCATCCGCAACCACAATCTGTGTGCATGCACATGTGTGGGTGTGTGCCTAAGTGCATATACATGCATACACACTGTAGTTGATATTTGTACACTCTTCTGCATACATTTTATAACTTGGATAGCACACAGTCCAATATGTGCAGTGTCACCGACCAAAGAAAGTCTGATTTTGGTAAATGTCTCTTGATGTTTTTTTTGTGATTTCTGTCCATTTGAATGTTGTTTTCCTGTACTAAGTTAAACCAAATGTTTTTGGGCTTGGTCTCTGAGTCAGGGGCTTACAGGGCGTCTGACGAAGGGGGTGCACACGTTTCAGCTTTATTTCAGGCGTACGTGGAGACTCGCTGCATTAGCTGATCCCAGTTATTTTAGCTTTTTTTTTTTGCAAACAGTACAAACATCTCTTAACTATCAATGCTGATGGACAATATAGTTGAATTCATAAGCAAGGGCATCTGTTCCCATGGATGAATCAACCGTATCTTCAGTTACCTACTTAGCGATGTAGTGTTTTTCTTTACATAAACTGAGTCACTCACCTTTTATGCTCTGTGGGGTGTTCACTGATGTTACGGGGACTTTTTATAAGCTTACCTGCTTTAGTGTTAAAATGTACTGCTGCAGTATAGTGTTGGATTGATGTATAAGTGAAGCAAAAGAAAAAAAAACTAACAAAGTCAAATTGTTGCCTTAATCCGACCGCTACCACATGTTTAAAAGCCATGTATACACCTTAAGGCTGAATTAAGGTTCTGCGTTACACCAACGCAGAGCATACAGCGTTGCCGCGACGCCATCGTGAACCCTTCGGACTTCTCCGTCACTCCATTTCGCCGCGGTGCAATACCCCCCCAGACACTTGATACTTTGTTTAGCTTCCGTTTTTTTCCGTTCAGAGTGAATCAAAGAGATAAGTGACAACTGTTGAGCAAAAAATAAAAAACCCAAAAAATCACACACACACAAAGAAAAGAGCGCTGAAAGTTCACTACTGCTTCACGAACGGGAACCGGAAATCCGTTGCTACCAAGCAAACCAATCACATCCCTCTCGATCTGCGTTGGGTCCGCGTCGCCGTGACGCGTAGTTACAATTTTTGGGAGGTGCACGGCAGGCTACGGCATAGGCTACGCCGTAGGGTGCGCATCCACGCGTACCCCACGGCATCGAGTTATTTCAGCATGTATATGGCATGTATACGCAACCCACGCTTAACCGAGCTAGTGACTGTGACTGTATCGGGACTCCCCCTTCCGGAAGGGACGAGCCGCGGGAGCCAATAGCTTGATATAGATGTGTATGTGACCGCACTGAATGATTTTCTCATTTGAGCAACTGTGCTCAAGCTCCCCTGTAATCTTTCTCCCATTCACCTGTTTTTTTTACCCTTTCCTCCGTCTGTGTTATTGCTTAGCTCAGGAGCTGCTGACCATCCACTCAAGTTTTTTTTATATTTTTAGGGTAAGGCATGCTGGTTGTCTCAGGTGCATCAGACAGAAATGGTCCTTGCATCACTTCACGACAGTGAGTTTTAAAGGCATCAAGAGTCAAATAACCTCAGAGAAGCAAATGCACAGAGACATCCAAACGTAGACAGAAAGTTTAATTGTTCCTTATATGTTAAAGCAGCACTATGTAACTTTTCCACCTTAATATCATATTTCCAGAGTCATTGTGATGGTACATCAACTTCCAACAGGTTTAATGACTCCTCTATCATGGTCTGAGGGGTCTGTATCGCCTTCACTGGCACTATGTAACTTTGAGGTGCATGGTAGGAACCCTTCCACACAATCAAAACAAATGCACGCGACGGGGACAGGAGTTTTCCGACAGTACGCGCTGGTGCTCATGGGAAATGTAGTGTTCTTTCTGTTAAAGCACTACCGCTTTTGTCCAAAGGAGCCGCCAAACTCAACAAAAGCTGAAAGTTACATTGTGCTGCTTTAAGGGACAGTGGTCAGTCATATACCGTTTTATGACATTTTATCCTGTAAGTGATGAACGGCTGCCTTACAAAAACATGCATCTGACTGCAGTGTGGGGGCCAGTGTTTTTAAAGCTGGTTAAAATAATATAAATAATATCAGCTTTAATGCACAAGTCTTCCTTAGCCTCTTCTTGCCTCGACTGTTCTCTCCGTCTCTGGTCCTCACCTGCGTTTCAAGGCGCTCCACCACAGGCATCTTGTGACTGTGTCATACTTTCATTTCTGGTAAACCAACCAGATTTTTAAGTAATACGATTTAACATTCTCCCATGTTAGATTAAGTATGTTTACTCTCTGCACTATTTGACCGGTTATTTGACCGGTCATTGCAATTATCCCCTTCCCATTCGTGTGTGTGTGTGTGTGTGTGTGTGTGTGTGTGTGTGTGTGTGTGTGTGTGTGTTTGCACATACTGTGCAATCAGTAGGAGAGAGATACTCAACGTAAAATACTTTGTCAAACCGGTCTGCCATAGATTAACACTTTAATATCACAGATAAATGTCCATGTCCACTATGCTGACTTTTAAGTAGTCACACTCGGGTCTGCAGCATACCACAAATGATATTTCAGCAAGACATTACTAAACCACATATGACACCCATCACAACAGCATGGCTTCACAGGAGAAGAGTGCTGAACTGGTCTGCCTGCAGTGCAGCCTTTCTCCAGTAGAAAAATTCCAGCACCAATGGCTACATTTCAACATCTGATATGTTGTCTTTGTCCTATTAGGAAGAAAATACAGATTTTTGAGATTTGCAAATGATTGCCTTAGGTTTTTATTATCATTATACACAGCACCCCAACTTTTTGGGAATTGGGGTTGTAGAAAAGGTGTTGAACAATTAAAAAGGTCTGTGTATATGATGTTGTGATGCTGCGTAGTGTAACTGGACTTTGTAAACCAGTTAACCCCTCCAGCTCCGTCATCTCAGGTGGAGATGAACAAGTTCGTATTGAGGATGGATATTTTGTTGAATTTTTCAGAGGTTTGCATGACTGAGTCGTGTTTGATGTGTACATAAATTAATTTGTAGTAACCTAAAGTAGAAACATCTATTAGAACCATAGTCTAGATGAGGACTGAAGATACTGAACAGCACGAAGGAGAACTTTCTCTTTGTCTCAGCTTTGGAGATATGATACATCAAAATAACTTATCATTAACTTATGAGAAGGTTCCTTTACTCTCCTCATTTGTACTACGTTTTAGACATCCACTGGCAGCTGTGCAGTTAGATCTCCAGTTGCAGTCTGTGGTTTGTATCTGGTTTCTCTCTTACTGGGTTCTGATAATAAAAGACCATTGCAGAATCTTACACCAGGTAAGCACCGTGAAGAATCTTTTCTTTTTCTTCCTTTTTTTGAGCTAACCAACCTCTGACTATACTCAGAATTGAGACTGAGGCCATTCTGTAGTTCTGTCAGTGGAATAAAGTAGCTATCAACTAGAAACGTGTCTTCACATGGTATTTTATGGTGCTGTTTAATGCACCATTACCTTTATACAATTGCTTACAAGTATATTAAAATAAGTGCTAATTTCTTTATTCTGTGGTGTAAAAATCTAATCAAAACTTCTTTTGATACCCCTTTGTGGAAAGAAAAAAGAGAAATAGAACAAAAAAAGACAAGTACAGTTTGATTTACACCTCGGTGGCGGGTCATAGGATTGTAAAGCAGTTCAGCACAGAGAAAGCGTTAGGCTCCGTTAGCTCTACATGACTAGAAATAACACCAACCAACCACCACAAAGGATATAACAGTAATATCCCTGAGATATGAATTCAAATCCCGGAAACTGTTGCCACGTCATTCTGTGCATGGGAAGCTTCTCCGTCCTGGCAAACATAACCTCTGGTCTTCTCTTTCCTCCTTGTTTTATGAGCTAAAGCCTTGGGGTCATTTATGAAATTAGGAAAGGGTTTGTTCTGCCCAGAAACAGATATATGAGCAACCCTCAGCGAATAGGGACTCCAGCTTGACATCCCCACACCTCCTATCAAGGGGATTACATCAGACTGGAAGAGAAGACCTCAGTGTTGGAACCAGCTGCGGTCCAATGCTTGGCTATAACCAAAACCCAGTTACAAAAACAGAGGTCTTGTTTTTGCAACCGCAGTCTTTTTTTCAGTCTTCACCAAAACAGGAAAGTAAAACAGGAGATATCAGTTCAAATAGTGCTCACTTTGGCAGGCTGTGTAGTTTCTGTAATATGGATTTAACCCATAAAAGGCCATATATATCTAAAAAAAAATAAAAATGAAGTGTACATTCAGAATGTAAAGCATAACAAGTGTGGGCAAGATATTTTGATAGGTTGCCTCATTGTTTTGTTTTTGAGCCAAGGTTGTAGAAATGGATCATTGAGTCACTATTTAAGGGCTCCAAGTCATCTGTTTTCTCCAAAGGGAGTACAAAGATTTTCCCGAAGAACAGCCACATTAATACTCCTCCTGATTTCCTTGGGTTTCACTCTTTGTGAATCCTATTTTCTCTTGAAAATATCTTCCTTTTCCTGAACCTCCTAAGTTTATTGTTCGGACCTGGAGTAGTGGCAAGAGATCACTTACGCTTCCTTTGCATACTCCTCCCACGCGTGTGCTTTTTGTGGCTAGCTGTGCTCTCGTGCATCTTTTGTCAGCTCGTGGAGGGAGTTTTCAGGTCCAACGTACCTGTATTGCCCCAAAACTGAAAATGAAAAAAGGTAGGGATCATTCAGTTTCGCAACGTATGTGATGCATTTGAGGTACAAAGATAAAGCAACACGGGTTTGGAGGCGTTCTCATACCCCACATCACAAAGTCTGCTAATCATTGTGGGCCTGAAGTTGGAAAACACATCCCAGATTCTTTGTGCATGAGAGAAGATGGGGTTCAGAGAGGGAAAAGAGGGAAGAAACCAAATCTGCATGGGTGTGAGTGCATGGGCTTGAGTTTGAGCGAGAGAGAGCGGCATGTAAATTTCACAGGTCAAAGGTTACAGCGGTGCAGATGAACCGAGGAACGATGTATGTTTAGAAGTGCCCATTGAGAAGAACAAGTCATACAGACAGAAAAAAGAGCAGTTTTGGAGATCGGGGAGAAATGAGCGAGCAAAATGGGAGCCGGTCGGTGGGAGGAGATGTTATGAGTATCTGTTGTTTTCCCCTTGTATTGTCATTTCCTCCGCAGCTGGTCCTGAGTTGAGGGGAAAGAAAAACATTACTTAGGAGATCTGAAATCTAAACAGTGGTCCTGCCAGCAGGAGAGGTGCTCCACACCCTTTAAACGCCTGCTAGAAAACAACAACAAAACGACAACATTGGCTGATTTCATAATGTAGAGCTCGTGATGGTCGAGGCGTGACGTACTTATGTAAGTATGAACAATGGCTTGAACTAAGGAAAGAGAGAAACATTTTATATTAATGTGCTCCAAACAATCGAGAGTTTAAAATGATATGGACTAGTTTAATGCATTCTTTTTAAATCTCTGTCTGACAGGAGCAAATCCTCAGATTTATGGACTTGCCTTGGAGACCTCCATCAACCCCCCGTCTACTCTCGGGTCAGGCCTCCGTGGTGTGACCCGACAGCCTGTGGGTCATGGCCTCATTAAAATATATTTTCAACTGGGATTTTATTGCCAATCTTTGCTGGACAACGACCACTGCAGAAGGATGGTGTCCCTCTGTCCGACACTCATGCATAAAACAATTCCTGGATCCGTGTATGTCCATCAGACACCCTCCATCAATCAATTATAATCACAAAAAGCATGACATCTGGGCATGCGTTCATTTGGTGGACATACAATTTTCACTTTTCGCATCCTGATATTAACTTTTTTTTTTCTTTTTTTTGCAGTCTTAAGACAGGAAACTGCAAATGACACATTGCATATTATTGCACTGTTAAATGTGGAATATAATGGAATAATAATAATGACGTACAAAGTCTGTCTGGTCCCAAGCAGGCGGCGCTTTCATTCACTGGCAGCTTTGAACATCAGCTGCAGTAATGCTTCAGTTCGCTTTGGCTGATGAAAGGAAGACGACACGTTTAGGTGAAGGTGAAGGTGTTGTCTTTCAGACCAGTTGTTGGAGCTTTAGGACGGGTTGTCCCGTTCTTGTCTGGTGCAGGTCTGATGCAGGAACATTTGAGGGTGTCCTGAAGTGTCTGGTACCCAGATGTTAGCTATAGATCCTTTGGAGCCTGTAGGCTTTGGAGTCGGGGGGGGCTGCACAGATTGGGAGTACTTCCCACAAATCAGGTCCCATGAGATTGGGAGTCTCTGTAGTCTTGTCACACAAGCTACACTTCACATGCACAGTCACGCCTTCATTACTTTTAACATTTGTTATGCATCTGTATCTCATAAATTTGTATGTAGATGATTTAGTAATCTATAACTGGTGTTTTCCATCTTTTTTTTCCTAGAAATCTATACATTTGTCCATACAAATCTGCCAATTAGTCATTTTTTTTAAAATGACTGAAATTGGATCCTTGTTATCACATTAAGAACGTATTCCTGAAACACATCAGTTCATATATAACAGTAATCATGTTTCAAGATTCGACGGCCATGAGTTTCATTCACTTTAGATGAATGAAACGCAGACGCCATGCACCGATGAGATACATTTTTCATCTGTTCCTTCAGTGTGCTCTTTTGCCTAACAATTATTGTGGAGACTTAAAGAAGGGTTTGCAAAAGCCAATCACATCATCTTGGGAGTGGCTGTCGATACAAAGTGTCTGACCAATCTGCCGCTGAACATTGATGCATTATGTTTGTTAAACCAAGCCAACATTTCATTCTACACGTGTGACTTTGGTCAACGTCTAAAGTTTTAACTGGATCCAACAACAAGGCACAGGAATGTTTTTTAATGCTACAAACAGACTTATCTGTCCATCCACCATTCATCCATACCCGTTTCTTCTTATCCGTAGTCACAGGAGTGTCCCGAGCCTATCACAGCTCTCTCCAGGTGAAAGGTCGGGCAAAACCTTTGCAGGTCGCTGGACCATCGCAGGGCATGTATCTTATTTAATCAGAAACTACAACAATTGAGACAATCCCATTAGAGCAGTCAGAGATTGACAGGCTTTGGGGATGTTCTTGATCACGGTTTGACTTATGGCACTTTTGCACTAGGACTTACTGAGCCCGACTCGGCTCGTCCCGCCTCTACCCGTTTGTTTTTCCACAGCCAGGGGAGAAGTGGGCTGGTTGGGGTGAAGCTGCTGTGACGTACTCGATTGCGCAACCGCTTTGTTCATGTCGGCGCTGATCAGAAATCAGCTGGAGCCGCGAGCGGCTGAGAATAATACAGCCCGTCTACATCCCTTTTTTAATTCTCTTGTCAGCCACCAGGTTTATGAACATCTGCACCTCAGAGTTGGATCACCAAACAGACGTTTTGTGCTTTTATAATAAAATCGCCGCGAGCCGCGAGTCGCTCTCGCGCTGACTCCCGCTTCCTGATTCAAACGTCTGCCGGCCCCGCCCCCCGACCAATCAGTGGCGCGGAGGGTGATGACGTCAGAAATAGTCCCTGCTCAGCCCGCAAAGAACCTCGCCAGAATGGTTACAGAAATAGTATCGGCTTGGAGCGGCTCTACCCGCCTCAGCCCCTAGTGCAGGGGTAGGCAATTCCGGTCCTCGAGGGCCGGTGTCCTGCATGTCTTAGATGTTACCCTGCTACAGCACACCGTGATAAAAGTACCTGTGTCATTAACAGAATTGTGCAGCCCTGGATGACAAGCTGATGACGATGATTAATTAGAATCAGGTGTGTTAAAGCAGGGAAACATCTAAAACATGCAGGACACCGGCCCTCGAGGACCGGAATTGCCTACCCCTGCCCTAGTGCAAACGTGCAAGACGGGGCCGCACCGAGCCGAGCCGGGCGGAGGCGGGACTAGTGCAAAAGCGCCATTAGAGTTGGATTTAGAGCCGCACCACTGGAGCAGTTGAGTCTAACCCTGGTCATTACTGAGGCAAATTCAGTTACCCCAGCAAAGTCTTTCCTTTAGTTTGATTTTTTTCCTCTATTTCATATGTGTAAAAGGGTCAAAGACACAATAGACTTATTTTTTTCATAAATAATGTTTCCCCCCGCATATTTAGTTCATTGATCTGTCCATCTGGGGTCTCTCTGGCGAAGCCTCTTTTAAAGCTGCTCCGCACTTCAAAGGATACGTCTTGGCTCGGGCTCACAAAGTTGGTCATCAGTGCCGCTAAATTGGCTCATTTGGACTCCACTGCTTCCCTCGTGCTGTCTGTAGTTTGGCAGGTAATGTAGCCAGAGATATGGAAGTCATTAAAATTCCTTAGGAACATGTGGACACTTGTTTATTTTTCCGCCCACGCGGGAGGGTGGAGAGCTGCCAGGACGCCGCGCCGCCTTTTTCTCGGCAAGAAAGTGTGAGCTTGGAGGAGGACGAAGGAGGTGAAAGACAGATTAGGGGAGAATAGACGAATGAGTTAAGCAGAGGACCGATGAGTAGAGAGACTGAGGTATGGAAGAACAGAGGGAAATGTGGGATGGAGGGATGCAAAGAGAGTCTGAGAGGAGGAAGAAGAGGCAACACCATCTACTGGACACTAAACGAAGAATTGGACAAATGACTACTGAGGTTTCAGTGAGGCGTACGGAATGAGGATTAGAGACGGATGGATTCACACTCAGTCTGGCGGTAATAGAAGAGGAGAGTGGAGACAAAGTGAATGCAGAGGCCTAAGTGACAGTGGAGCAGCACAATGAAAAGACAGTCGGAAAAAGTCCGGTTTGAGCTGGAGAATGTTCTTTTTTGTTTCTGCACTTAGTAGCAGTAGGAAATTTGATGCGTCAGTAAAAGTTCATAGATGAATATATACAGAAATGAAATGACAATGAAACCACGGTGTCTGTTTCCAAATCTTAAATTAGGAACCATTAATGTCACACAAAAACGTAAAGAAGCAGCTAATTGGACACTTCCTTATTTTTTCTTCTGAAAATGAATGTCGATCCCGTTTGCCTTGACCCTCTGTTAAAAGCATAGAACAATGCAGGTCACTGAGTCCTCAGATGGGAGATTAGTTCCTCTATCTGTAATAGATGGTAAGACTTACTGGCCATGAATCTCCCCTGTTTTTATTATCAATGTGGATATATCCTTCATGGTTGTCTTTAAACACCAGGCGGAGGAGGGCCTGCTGTGCTGGTGGTGTGATGACTTAAACAGATTGAAGAACTTGAAAGCCTCTTTGGTGCGGAGATCAACACCTCAGGGAGCCACGGCTGTAATATACTGTGATATAAAAACAGAAACGACAGGCCTGCATGCTCCATCAGGCACCTTGTAAACTGACTTGAGTAGACGACTCTACTGTAGCCCTCTTTTTTCTCCCCTTGACCAGAGATGATACTCTATCTGACCAACTGCTGCGATCAGCCTCCCATCTACCCGTCAGTCTTTTTGACTTATAACCAAAGGCAATTAGTAGCCCCTTTCACACAGCCAGTTCGAGGCGGGAACGTTGCGCCTTTAAGCCGCCTCGCTGTTCTGTGTGAAAGTCACGGAGGCGGAATGGGGGGGCCAAGTGGCCCCACCAATAAGCCGGCAGCGGAGGTAGTCACAGAGCCGAAACGGGGTCTGTGTGAATGACACAGCCGGCATGCCGCTGACATGACGGTCGGACTGACGCTGTCGTCACGCCTCTGATTGCGGAACGCCGGCATGCTGTGTGAATTTACAGACGCGAGCGGCGTTATGCCGGCGTTGTATGGTTCTGTGTGAACCAACAAAGGCGGCGTATTGGCAGGACTTCTTTACACCAATATTGCGGAATCTCTGTGTGAAAGGGGCTACTGAGGAGATTGTACAGCCATCACAAGGCGAAGTAAAGTAGGAGGGACATCTAACTGTCAGTCGAGGAGGAATTATATGAAGAGTGAGAGGAATAAGGGAGTCGTGGCACTTCGCAGTGCATAGTTGTGGGATCACCCCGCACTGCTGAAAAAGATATTGACGCACTGGCCGTACCCCCCGAATCAGCAGCCAGGAGACAGCGATTATTAGTACTAGGGATGGGCGGTATTGACAAAAAAATGTATCACGATAATTTCTGGCATTTAACCCAATAACGATAAAAAAAATACCAATACAAAAAGTGTCATCAACGGGAATATTTCTTTCTTTCAGGCTCATTTCTTTCTTTCTTTCAGGCTCATTTCTTTCTTTCTTTCTTTCTTTCTTTCTTTCTTTCTTTCTTTCTTTCTTTCTTTCTTTCTTTCTTTCTTTCTTTCTTTCTTTCTTTTTTTCTTTTTTTCTTTCAGGCTCATTTCTTTCTTTCTTTCTTTCAGGCTCATTTCTTTCTTTCTTTCTTTCAGGCTCATTTCTTTCTTCTTTCTTTCAGGCTCATTTCTTTCTTTCTTTCTTTCATGCTCATTTCTTTCTTTCTTTCTTTCAGGCTCATTTCTTTCTTTCTTTCTTTCTTTCTTTCTTTCTTTCTTTCTTTCTTTCAGGCTCATTTATTTCTTTCTTTCTTTCTTTCTTTCTTTCTTTCTTTCTCATTTCCTCAATTTATCGTTTTTACCGTGAGATGACAAATTCTTACCGTGGGGAATTTTTTTGACGGTTTGTCGTGAACGGTAAAATATCGCCCATTCCTAATTAGTACTAGAGGCCCTCAGTGAGGTCACCCTCCATCACCTTCTTTTTATTTTTCCGCTGTCTCACAATGCAAAGTTGGTCTCTGCTTTGCTGTGTTTGATCATTTCTAATCCTGGATGACTCTGAAGTGTTGGCCCTCTGGGCCGTCCTTGTTTTTACCTGACTCTCTGACACACCAGTGGATGAAACATGAGTCATGTCTCACTCTTGCCTAAAAGTTGCTTTCAAGAACCAAGTTGTCTGCATTCATCTGTTGAGTTGTAAATGGAGTTTAAATCTTTGCATGACATTAGGGGCTGCAAGCTGACAGCTTCCTTATGCACTTAACGAAACTGGTAAGACTATCAGTCAAAGGTGGGGTTTGCTGCAACTTGGGTCACCTCTTGGACAGACATGAACAGTTTTCTGGCATGAGCTTAGGTAAATCAGATGGTGTTGTTGTGGTGAAAAGATTGACGTGCTTTAGGGCTGGGCGATATGGACCAAAAGTCATATCTCGATATTTTCTAGCTAAATGGCGATACTCGATATATATCTCAATATTTTTTCTGTGCCTTAATTGGGGTTTCCCCCAAAGCATTATAGCATAGCATCTCTGTTAGCTTCATTTTTTTCTGAGGCAAACCCTTAAAAAAACAGTCAGTTTTAATACAAAGCCTTGTGCCAAACGTCACACAGGTTCCTTTGTTAACAGAGGTCTGCACAATATCAAAATGTATAAAACAAATGAAATAAAAATAAACTGCCTGCATATATAGAATAAAAATGCTTCTTGAATAAAATAAAACAAATATCCCTTTCCTGCATAACAATTACATTAAAATAAACTGTGCAATTAATACAATGTAGACAGTAACAGGCAGACTTTTCCACTGAGGTTGACAGTTGTGCAAATAACAAAACATTTGTGCAAATCTCAAATAAAACATTCAAGTCAATTTGTCACAAAATAAGCTATATCAAAATCATTTAAAAAAAAATGTAAAAAAAAAAACTTTTTTTTTTTTTTTTTTAAATCGATATAAACGATATTGTCTCGTACCATATCATGTTTGAAAATATATCGATATATATTAAAATCTCGATATATCGCCCAGCCCTAACGTGCTTAAAAGTAAAACTCTCAGTTCATCAGTTGATCTACATTTCAGAGCAATCCTAACCATCCAGGAGGGTGTAGTCAGGACTCCTTCACATCTGAAAGGTTCAGTTGAGATGGTTTGGGCATCTGGTCATGATGACTGCCAGATGCCTTCCAGAGGTGGTGTTTCAGATATACGCCATCAGAACATAATCCTCCATGGAGATGCAGTATCTGCTAGAGAGATTACATCTCTGTTGGTGTGATACCACCTCAGCGGCCCCGCGGTTGAGGTGGGAGTACTAAACCTGCTCAAGTTATAGTCCCCTTGAGCCGGTCCCAGATAAACTTCAGAAGATGGATGAATGGAAGTTGGTCTTTACTTTCTAAGCAAAAAACACTCCCATATACTGAAGTTATGAAAGTTTCCAGTGCTCATAAATCTCATGAAAACTGTGGCCTAACTCAGCTGAATCCACTGTCCCAAGACCAAGTGTTAATCTGTTATCAATTCATCAGTTGTTCTTTTTCTCCAAAAGTAGAATTTTCCAAAACTGACCCCCTGAAACTCTCAGACTGCTGTGTGGTGATTATGTTTTGATTCGACCCGGCTAAGGCTCTAAGGGTTTGCCCAACCTTAGAAGTCAGACTTTATACAGTTGACGGATTGAGCTGTATGCAGTCACTCGTGTAGCATAAAGGATAAAACCAAAGAATTACTGTGCTTTTCTTCCCGCTGGGGCTTCACCTCCCACAGTTTAAATTACTGTTTACGTATGATTAAATTGTTTGTTTTTTTTTAGAGCTAAACTCGTATCAGTTCTCGTTCATTTAAAGGCAGCATTGGGAGCTTTTTAGCTCTTCTGTGTCGACTCTCAGGAGAGGTGACCCAAGTCAGCTGATGCTAATTCACAGTGACATGTTGTAGTTCCTGGTAACCATTAGCTGGCAGAAAATGTTCTTAAATTAATGTCTCAGTAATCCTTATCCCGGCAAGACGGTAATCAGACATCCAAGTCTCAAGGTTTCAGAGATAATCCCTTCTGCTTTATGATCCTCGTTGGTTGTGTAATCCTTTCCTTTCCCTCCATTGCTGTTGTTCTGCCTTTTCAAAGTTCCATCCCCCCTTCAGTTTCTATTTATGTATCTATTTCGTTTTTTATTATAAAAGCTGTGTTTACATTCAGTTTTATTCCCCATGCCTGTCTTTAGTCAACAGTGTGGTTGTGCAGGCATCCTGTGAGTTCATCGTGAGAAATCAAAAACTTCCATGTCGAGATGCCAAGTGTCTAAAGACCGAGGCAGTATTTTAAGAAAGAACAAAGAATCATATTCCTCAACGTTCCTTTTTTTTGTGTGTTTATTTTTTTCCTTTTTGCTTTGCTATGAACTATACGGCACCATGCTTTGTGATGCTAGACCAGTAGAAGTAAGTGCCCCTTGCCAGCCATTAGTACCAGGTTAAATGTGTGAAGAAGAACTGTGACGATGAGGTGGCAGCATCCAAGCAGAGTTTGAGTTAAAAGTATTCCTGACCCTGCAAACATATCCCCTAATATATCCGCACGGTCAGAATTGTTTGTAAAGAACCACTACTCATACAGTTATATAGGACCCTGTAAAAACACAACTTAAACTTCTGGATGGTCCAAATGTCCTTGATCCGGTTTTACAGCAAACCTCCTTCAGCTGTGGCAGGTTGGTCATTGATCCTCCTTGCTTCAAGGTAGGGCTGGGCGATATGGACCAAAAGTCATATCTCGATATTTTCTAGCTAAATGGCGATACTCGATATATATCTCGATATTTTTTCTGTGCCTTAATTGGGGTTTCCCCCAAAGCATTATAGCATAGCATCTCTGTTAGCTTCATTTTTTTCTGAGGCAAACCCTTAAAAAAACAGTCAGTTTTAATACAAAGCCTCGTGCCAAATGTCACACAGGTTCCTTTATTAACAGAGGTCTGCACAATATCAAAATGTATAAAACAAATGAAATACAAATAAACTGCCTGCATATATAGAATAAAAATGCTTCTTGAATAAAATAAAACAAATATCCCTTTCCTGCATAACAATTAAATTAAAATACACTGTGCAATTAATACAATGTAGACAGTAACAGGCAGACTTTTCCACTGATGTTGACAGTTGTGCAAATAACAAAACATTTGTGCAAATCTCAAATAAAACATTCAAGTCAATTTGTCACAAAATAAGCTATATCAAAATCATTAAAAAAAAAATGTAAAAAAAGAAAATTATTTTTTTTTTTAAATCGATATAAACGATATTGTCTCGTACCATATCGTGTTTGAAAATATATTGATATATATTAAAATCTCGATATATCGCCCAGCCCTACTTCAAGGTTTTCCTTCCTGTTGCATCGCCAGTTCTTGGTCTTCGTTGTGGTTGTAGTACATGTCATAAAAAACAAACAAAATCTTAAAAGCTCATGCAGACAAGAATAGAGAAGTATGCGTTTGAACTGGTGTTTAAGTGAAGGGCACGTCAGGAAAAGGCTGAACCTTCTGCTACAGATACACGCTGTAGATCCTTAGGTCCTTTATACATTTATGTTCAGTCCCTCTAGTTTTCTTTACAATTATATTTACTTTGTGGTGTAAATCCCCTGTTGCTTCCTCGTCTGTTCTTTTTATGACCCGAAAGCACAATGTGTGCATCTGATAAATCATGAGGCATCTTGGGGCATCACGTGGGAATATTGCAATTTTCCTCACTTGTTTTGGATTCTTTATAGTATTTATTCATGTAATATTATATCTCTGATGTTTCATGTGAAAGGTTTTCTTGTTTTTACTCAGAACTTGTTACTGTCATGAGTTTTAATGCTCTTGGCTGAAAAACTCTGAGCAAAGTTTGTTTTATTGTCAACACAGAGGCAATGCACAGAGGTGAAAGAGGCGAGACATGATGTGAGAAAGTGGAGAGGAGGGAGAATCGGATGAAAGGCTGGGCTATCTCTGAGGCTCAGAAGTAATTTTGTCCTTCCTTGGTGGTCTAATTATCTGAAGACTGTATAGACCGTGAGACCTCTGTTATGAATGCGGTGTTATAGAAAGGCAGATAATAGGTTCATGTGGAGTTGTCCTGTCGGGATGAGCCTGAAAACTCTTTGATGCTGAACAATCTCAATCAATGAAATGATTCCTTTCTAATGTACTACGGTTGCTCAGAGCAGTCAGGAGGCATGCAATAGCACTTGAAGGCACACAGCACAAAGGACTAGTTCACAAAAAAAATAAAAAATAAAACCCTGACACACTTGATTCCAGCAGAAAGTTGTGACTTCTGGCCGCGTGCCAATGCCCCGCCGCTGCACCCTGCATCCTGACAGGAAGTTTGTCCGTCCTGCACACACAAACACATGTGTGTGACTGCAGGAAAGCGGAAAAGGGAGACAGTGAAGCACTGCAGGCCACACATGCGGGCAGCCAGAAAGCAACAGCGATAAGGAGACGGAGATGAAAAGGATGAATAGAATTAATTACACAAACCACAAATGGGGAAAATTACACCAGGAAGTTTGGGAAAGCCAGAAACTGTTGGCAGGCATCTCTAAAACAGCTCCTCTACAGCCGAATTTGATTATTTTATGTTCCAAGAATACTTTGTAAAACCAATGTACCAATTTTAACAGATTTGCAACACCCAAATATACTTTAGCACTGAGATTGCCCCACTTTTACTGATCTCCTGGTTCCCACCTTGCTGAACTGTTTGGTCCTTTCATTTTCATAACAAGTTCAGTCCACTCTATAAAACTGTTGGCTCAATAAGTAATGATTTACTTATTTCATTCATTTTCACATTGTTATGAGTAAGACTTGTCATATGCCTTTTTTCGATGCCTCAAAACAAAATCTTGTGCGCTACATACAAACACCGGCAGCTTGTTTAGACAAACGATTCATTCCTATGCAAATCGCATCATTTCAAAGAAGTTTTAAACATTAGCGAACAAGCTAGAGTTGCTCTGATACCAGCATCCAAAAAGGTTCCAGTTTCAGAAATACTCGCCGCTACCATCAAAACAAGGGTACATATTAGGGCCGGGCAATTAACGAAAAAATAAATCGAAACCGACATTTAGAAATGTATAACCGACGTAATCATGACCATGTTGATGGTGTGTGTTAGGGCTGTTTGATTAATCGATTTTAAATCGTAATCGCGATTATGTAATTAGAACGATGTTAAAATGTGAAAATCGTTCACTTTTTTTTTTTTTTTTTTTTTTTTTTTTTTACCTTGTCTGCAAACATATTAATGATGATACCATATTAATGATTGATGGAAATACCTCTCAATACAATACAAACATGCCACCGGGCATCCCTCAAGCCAGATGCGGTAGACCGGCTCGTGTTCCTTGCAAAAAACTTGCAAATGTGAATAGCAAATGTAATGACTGACATTACACACCTCTACCTCCTTCATGGGTTGCATTATTATTTAGCATGCAAAGACCCAGTTTAGTTTAATTAGAAAATGTCTTGTTTTATTTAATTGGAAATATAACTTACTGTATGTTTGCAAGTGCTGATTTGCTGTTTTTTTTTTCAGAGATAAAACTTTATATTTTATTATATTTTTTTTTACTTTTTTCAACTTATTTTACAGAGTTTTGAACTTTATTCATTCATTTTTGGTTTAATAAGAGCAAAGTTTGCACTTAAAGCCCAATGGGGCAAATATTCAATAAAAAAACAGCATATTTGAAATAATTTCTTTGCCTTTTGTCAATTCACCAAATTATCGTAATCGTAATCGAAAATCGGATTTTGAGAGAAAAAAATCGAGATTTTATTTTTGGGCAAAATCGAACAGCCCTAGTGTTGTGTATGTGGTGATTTATTTATTTATTTTCATTTTGGGGGGGTACACAAAATAATCGCTGATTAATCGTGAGGTCATAATGCCCCGGGTTTCCCGGGTCAGAATTGCATCGAAAAAAACACCCCCTCCCAAAAAAACCCAGCTGAAGGACTTCTCTCAAAGAGGAAATGATCCTCTCCTCTGCCATGTGTTTCCGACAGCAGAAATATAGTGTATCAGTCGTTGACAAGACAAAGAACGACCCTTTAGGCCTGTGGACCAACATAGCTGACCTCCTGGATGTCATCAGCATCACTTGCTGCCACTTTCTTTTCCCTGATGAGTGCTTTGTCTGAATCTGTGTCAGAACCCTGAGGCTTGATCCTGATGGGCCCGGACACTCGCAGGGACTGACTCACACACTCTTCCCCCTGACAGCATGGCATCGAGCGGTCAGACGCGATACGAAGGGTCATCGACAGTGACAGTGACTCTGACGACACAAGAGCTGTGCATGTTTGCTTTCCTGCTGTGATAGAGATGTGCCGAGATTTCCCGTTTAATACACATAAAGTCCCGGCCCAGGACGGAATTTCAGTCTGTAGCGACACATGTTGCATTTGGCTTGTAAAAACTTCTGCGGCTCGAAGAAATTTGGGCCCATATATTTTCAACACTATGTATAAACCTTTGTTCATTAGTAACCGTAACAGTTTGACCACGATGAAACATTTGGTTTTCATGTAGAATTACTGCTGGTGAAATAAAGCAACAGAACGCTTTCCTGCGGACCACTTTAGTGAAATCTAACCCATAACTTTCACCATCTGCAGCTAAACAAAAAGACATTTTATGACGGTAAAATGGGAAGTTGCCAAAAGTCCAAGTGGTCAAAGGTCTTTTTGTCAACCAATAAAATATCTAAATGCCAGTGCTCTTTTAATCTCCGGATGTGGGTGTCTTCAACCTTTGTTGATGTGGGAACTGGCTAAGCCTCAATAACCGGCCTTGACTCGATAGAAAGCTGCCGGTCTGTCGTTGAATCGTTGAAGTGTTTCCTCGTCAGGTTCAGTGGGAATGCCTGTCGGGAGGCTGGTTGATGAACGGTCTCTGTGTTCAGTCCTCCGACTTGTTCCGTGGAGAAGCATAAAGAGCTCATGGGATACCGGTGAGATGAGGAGGAAGTTTCACTATTACTCAACCTTCTTGTGAAATGAACACTTTACACATGAGTAAGCAATAAAAGGTTTCAGCAGCTTTTACTTTTGTTACAACATAGTGCCAACTCAAGGTGCAACACAATTTGGGTCCCTGTGGGGAAGCTTGAGGAGTACTTGTTATGCTCTAAAAACATTCTTTAACACTTGCTGTTTCATTTAAATTCCTTCCCTATAAATAAAAAAATGGGATGCATGAAATTAAACGCATGTGGCTGTGTAACCTCCCGAGGTGTCCCGCATTGCTTCCTTCAGCTTCGCTCTCCCTTTCTAACTCTTTTTACTCCTCTGTTGTGCTTCTTCCTCTTTTGCTGGGGTGGGGCCACCATTTCCATGGTTTTACTGTTTGTTTGGAGTTGCCATAGAAACGTATGTGTGTGTGTGTGTGTCTTTGTATAACTGTTTATGCCCTCAAGTGTGTGTGTGTGTGTGATTATGTGAGTGAGACAGGGCTGCAGTTCTGCTTCACGCATAATGATCTCATGCAGTCATGGACTCTGACATATCGCATCCGTCTGGTTCCTCAGATTGCGTAATGGATAGTCCCAAGACGCACACACTCGCGCAGTCACCAGCTCCCTGGCCCACACCTCCTCTGTGTTTTACTCATTGCCTGACTATGGACCAGTGCTTGGTCTCTCAGCAACAGAAGTCCAGCTCCACTTGAAAAACATAAACAACACCACTGACAATTTGACGTGATCTTCTTTGTTAATACGTACTCAGCGTTACTTAAGCAGAATCTTTGCATGAGATTTCTCTTGAAAATGAAAAAGAAAGTTGTTGAACTTTCTGTGAACCGCTGAACTTCACACATCTTCGTATGTTGTGCATTATTTTAACAGTGTTGCAAAAGCTCTCCCACTCCCACCTTATCTCCTGGGGTCAAATGCTCGACATTTTGCAGCTGCTAATCTCAGATGATGCGAAAATGTGGATCCCTGCCCAGATGTTGACGTGCACATCTTGTCAGTCGGTGGTGAGTAACTGGCTTTATGTGGAAAAGAGTGGGGCTTTCTTTGAGGGAAATGTCGTGTTTCAGTTCCAAAAGAATTCTTGAAAATCTCCCTTTTCTTCCCTCAAGTATCACCACACACAGTTGTTGAAGAGTCTCTTACTGACTCTCCGTGTGACTTTTTGTCCTCCATGAAAATACTGTTTTCAGTGCATAAAAGAGCATTCAACAGCACTGCCTCAGTGCATTTTTGAAAAAATGGATCATCGCTGCCGGTTTCAAGCTGTTTCTGTGGTTGTCAGTTTTTAGATTTACCACCTTTGGCCTTTTTTCTTTTTTTTTTTTTAAAGGGGAAAAAAAGCTGAGAAAAATTGAATCCGTCACAGCCGGGTGCACATGATCACTTATCTTATTTATTGCAGCTGTACAAATCCAATTTCAAATACTCCACTTTTTATTTTAATATGAGAAAGTCACCTGATTGGTCCAGGTTCGGCGGGACAGGGTTTACAAATAGTGCGCTTACCTGTTTCGTACACTGTTTGGTGTTCAGGAAGTGGGGAAAAAATTGAACTATTAAACCTTTTTAAACCTTAATTTCAATTTTAGTTTTTTTTTTAACAAGATAAAAAAAGACATATTCTCTACTTTTTTTTAGGTGCATCTCACTGATTAATTTATCCTATTCCTTCCGATATAAAATATCTGCAGTTGCTGCCATGCCGACGCGACCCCTCCCGTACCTTAACTGTGCAGCTGCAGCCCCGGAGACGCTTCAGTAAAAAGCTCAATTATCTGTTAGAAATGTAGGACAGGAGATATTCTTGTCTCTCTTGCAAATCTGTTTAAGCTATTTCAGAGTAAGCATCTCTCCAGAGATTTTTTTCTTAATTCTGTTTTTGAAAAAGGCTTTCTCTAATCAGTTTTACTACCAATAAAACACCATGGCTCAGATTTTGTGTGATAAATTTATCTTAAATAGCGAAGATTAAATACAGAAGGCTTTGACGAGCCCAGGCTTTTGAGTCGCCGCTGCCTTGAGGACTGTCTGACCATTTCTGTGAATGTCTGAGGGTTTGCGGACAGCTCTGTCTGCAATTTGAAATCATTGACCAGCACTAAACATCTTATTACGACGGGTTATGACGTAGTGCTGTGGAATTCTGTAAAGCTAAACTGCAGTTGCATCCCTCATGAAAACGTTTCTCAAGTTTAGTGCTGCGTACATCAGAATATCAAAGGAAACTGTATATTTGGACCTCAAAGCATGGTCTTACTTGCTCACCGTCTCAATCAGGAACTGATGACGGCAAGATCTTAGAATGAATATCAAGTAATACAAAGCTATTTGAGCTCCACTGTAAAACTCTGTTGTGTTGCATAGCAGTGGAGCAGCTCTCCTGTTTAACCTCTGATTGACCGTAGAGATGGCGTCTGGCGGCGGGGACATGCGGTAGCAGTTAACGGCTAAAACACCCAAGCAGGAGTCATTTTGTTTATGCGGCTGAAGCAGCAGGGGCCAGTTAAGCTCGGTCTCTGTCATTACCAGCTACTGTTACAGCCGGATTAGAACGTACCTGTTTATTTTGTTTGGGTTTATATGTGTCTGATTCTTTTTAAATCAGCCCTCTTTACTTGAAATATCACTGTTATATTCACTTTGCAGAATGAAACCAGTGAAGTTGAATGTGAGAAAACAGCCAAACTTTACTTTGGCCGATTAATGCAAAACGACGGGAATGCAGGATGTTCAGATGCAGAAGGCAGTGCGTCAATAAAACAATAATTAGGGAAGGCATCAACAAACAAGACACTGGTATCGAGGGAAACAACCGGACGAAAAGCAGACCAAACACAGTTAAACAACTATAAAATAAGTGACGGTGAAAATGAGGCACTGACCCAGTATACTGGTACTCTAGCCAGAGCCGCCTGGGAGATTTGCGAGGCCCTGTGCGAAATGTCTGGGGGGGCCCTCGAAATTTTTGGGGTTTTTCGGGTCGGATCGGGTGTCTATTGCCGCTTTTGCACTAGGACTTACTTGGCCCGACTCGGCTCGGCGCGGCTTTACACGGTTCCACTGTGTGTTTTCGCACTGCCAGGGGAGAAGCGGGCAGGTTTGGGTGAAGCTGCTGTGACGTACTCGATTGCGCAACACCTTTGTTCATGTCAGCGCTGATCAGAAATCAGCTGGAGCCGGAGCGGCTGAGAGTAAAACAGCCCGTCTACATCGCTTTTTAAAATTTTTCTCGACAGCCACCAGGTTTATGAACATCTGCACCTCAGAGTTGGATCACCAAACAGACGTTTTGCCCTTTATAATAAAATCGCTGCGAGCCGCGGGTCGCCTCGCTCTGACTCCCGCTTCCTGATTCAAACGTCTGACGGCCCCGCCCCCGACCAATCAGAGGCGCGGAGGGTGGTGACGTCCCCGCCCCCCGACCAATCAGTGGCGAGGAGGGTGGTGACCTCAGAAATAGTCCCTTCTCAGCCCGCTAAGAACCTGGCTGAAATGGTTACAGAAAAAGTACCGACTTGGAGCGGCTCTACACGTCTCAGCCCTAGTGCGAAAGCGCAAAACGGGGCCATAGCGGGTAGAACCGGGGAGAAGTGAGACTAATGCAAAAGCGCCAAAAATGTGCAATTTTAACTCTCCAATTAGCAAAATACTGGATACCTTCCCCTGCCTCATCATCATGTCTTGCCTCGACGCAGGGCCCCGCGGCTGCTTGAGACCCGGTCGGATCGGTGATTTTTGTAACAAATTTATCAAACGAGCCTTTCAGAGAGGCATTAAACTCTTCCATTTTCTTTAGTTTTTTTTCTTTTTTCATCCCCTGATCGAAATTTCCTGATTCTGTCTCGTTCTCTCGACATTGTGTGACAGTTTGTTCCAACTCCACCCGTCTGGATCAGAGCAGCTTGTGTCTGCGCTTGGTCTGATCAGTTGTATTGAACAACAGACACGCGCATCATTGCACATATATTTATTGATATGCACAGACTAGTACACATTTAGGTCTGTAATGGAACGTGACTGTTGATATTTATAAGGGAAAAAAAAAAAAAAAACGGCCCATAGCGCGAGGCCCCTTGGGGCGCGAGGCCCTGTGCGGTCGCATGGTTCGCACACCCCTTGCGGCGGCCCTGACTCTAGCATTTCATAGAGCCTCAAAACAGAGGAGCAACAGCTCACACATTCAAATTACTTTTGGGTAGGGGACCAAATAAATAGTTTTGTAACTACAGTAGTAAAAATGTGTTAAAAATAACATTGAACACAATGAAACACAAAGAACCTGGATAACTCCTCTCACACTTACATTGTTGCCTTTTGAGCAGTAAAAGTAGCTGTAGCCACCACTTTAACTCTCACTGACTTATTTTGGTTCCTCGTTTGATCGAAGAAAGGCCTTCTTTGTGTTTGGTCTTTCCTGTTCCTTCAAGTCTGAGTTTGAACTCATCTGATGTGTTGTTGCTGAGAGCCAGTAGGATGACGGTAGTCCACTGGTATTCTATACTCTGTGTAGATCAGGGTTAGAGCTTCAGCATGTGATTGAGAATGCAGATAAAGAGACTAGAAAACACCTTAAAATACCTGCAGGGGGAAAAAAAAGGCCCCTTCACTTCATTCCAGGCTTTATCAGCAAACATAAGCATCTTAAATCACTTTAAGATACAGAACATCGCACACCCTTGAATCAATATTTCAAAGGGTGTTTTAATCATTTACTTTTCTTCCAGATATGCCAACACAGTTACATGCGATGCTGCTTTGTTTTGACAAAGGTATACTTCAGTAAAAGCTGTTGCAGGATTCTTCCACTGGAATCTAAACGAATGAAGTCACTGGGTTTGAGAATTTAAACTGAAGCTTGTATCGCAAAAAGTAAGGCCAGTGATGCGTAAAGAAATGTGGCTGAGTGTATGTCACACTCTACCCTGGGTGTTTAGGCTGGAAAGAATAACAAGTTGCTGTATTGAAACATCAGTAAAGGTGCATACAGATGAAAAATTAAAAAGAAATGCACAAATGAATATATTTAGATGCTTCTGACTGTCGTAACAGATACATCTTCACAGGAGCTTCAAGCCTCAAATATTGACATGGTGCTCGAAAATAAAATCACACCACATGATAAATTAAATCCAGAAGTTAAATTAAAATTCACATATTTCCCTGGAAGAGCAGCACACCAAAGTTCCCCAAAGAAGAGCAGCAATTCAGGCTGTGTCCCAATACTCCCCCTCGCCCTCGTTTTCTTCACTAACCCTAACTTTTGCGCGTTCCCGTGAAGGTAGTGGTGTCCCAATTCCTCTTTTCACCAAGGGGGAGGGGGCATAACGAGGGCTAGGGGCTGAGAATAGCCCCTTCACATCGAGGGATTTCAGATGCTGACTTGGCGAGCGAGGGGGTATGAAAATTTCCCAGAATGCTTTTGCCGTAGGCTCTGCGTCGATTTGACTCGCCGACCGAAGGCAAACAGGCAGACTCGTCTCAGAGAAATAGAGAGAAATAATCCTGTGACTCGTCAGATTTGTTTTGGATGTTTCTGATATAATAGTCTTCAGAAACCACAAAGTGATCCAGCTGTTATCTGGGTAATTTACACACTTTCAGATAAAGTTGCGGAAGATCACGCCAGAATAAAGGGATTTATGGTTCCGCGTTACACCAACGCAGATAACGGCGTAAGGTCTGCGTCGATATATACGCGGCGACGCGCGCCGTACGCCGTACCCTACGCCGTAGCTCTGCGTCGATTTAACGCGGACCCAAACTCCGGAGCCGGCAGACAGAAATCTCTAAATTTCGGAGCAAATTTCTTAACAGGCGTAGCTACAACTGTTAGATTTCATCTATTAAACCAACATCTCCCTAAATGATTTATTTCAGCCAGCGTAATTCTCAACAGAGCTGCGTCCCGGGAGAGAGTTTCTCTCCCGGGACGACGCAGCAGCTTGACCCGGCGGACACGTCTCTTCTCGGGCTGTGAGCTGCTGCTGCGCCCACGGGGGCGGCGGCTCTTCTCATCTCCGAAAACATCGGGTCAAATTTCTTAACAGGCGTTATTTGGATAAACTGAGCCCCGGTTGCGGATCTTAAGGTTACCTTTATACCTGAAAAAATATTAAAACTTAATAAAGTGGCATATTAACAGCGCTACAGCTGAAATTAAAACAGCTTTTGGCTCTCAGCTTCCTGATATGGTTAGGGATGAAAACGAGGGGGAGTAGGAGAAATGGGACAGGCACCTGGGCCAAGTGCCCTAGATCTCAAGTGCCCTAAAATCTCCCCCTTCTTTTTTTAGGGGTTAGGGGAGAAAAGAAGGGCGAGTGAAGAAAAGTAGGGGGAGTATTGAGATTGGGCCTAAGTTCTCATTGCTTTTTTAAGGACACTTGGTAAGAGACCTACAGGATTATTCTGATTTCTAAGTGGGCCCCTGTGAGTGGATAAATACCCCAGTTTGTGTTTTACGTAAATGTCTGACAGTGCAGTGCAAGAATCTGTCAGTGAAGTACTTCTCTGCCACGATTTAACTGACCCGAAACGGCTCACTTGACCGATGGGAGGATGGGGCGGTGACTTCCCATTCTTGCTTCCAGGCCATGTTTAATCTTTGTCAAAGGAGGAAGCAAAGTCTAAAGATACACACACACGCACACACACGCAGGCAGGCACGCTGCTTCCTTGCACGCCCGCTGCGTTTGCCTCTAAAAGTTAATAACCAGTACCTGAACTTGGAGGCAGGGGCAAGCCTCCCTGCTCACACCCCCGTCCGTCCATGTGCTGGTGTCGGTGACGGTGCTGTTCCCTGCAAACTGTGCAGGAAGGGACTGTGAGCGCATCGTGGAGCGTGAGACATTAGCGGCTCCCTAAATGCCTCTTTGTTACTCAAATATGGGTTAGTTAAGTGGCTTGATATTTTTTTCAAGCCTGCAGGGTAAAGAAACAAACAAAGACCAGATCAGAGGGAAGGCTAAGTGCTCCCTGAACTCTGTTACCGCGATTATCAAGAGAAAGAGGCTCAGGTTGTTCTTCCACCCGTTGCTTTTGCACTTCCATATACTCTACGGCATGGTGTACTTTCATTTAATCTACAACGGATGTGTTAAGGTACTATATTTTTATAATGCAATTTAAAATCAATGTGTATAAAGAAGTCAATACTTGTATCCAGTGCTGTTGTCCCCTCCCCCCCACTGACTTGTTGGTCTAAATCTTCCCCTCAAGCTGATAACAGATGAAAGCTTGACATTGGAGATGGACTAACAGGTTGCTACTAGGGCCTGTTTTGTGGTTTTTGTCCTTACGGGAAACCCCCTAATGTAATGAATGAAAGCTCTATCTTCCCAAGTCGCAGTGATTTCCACTGTGAGGTCTCCAAATTCTGATTGTTATTATTATTATGATCATTATTATTAATAATAATAATTTTTTTTCCTGTGGTCGGAATAAATTTCAGAGCTTCAGAGAGAGCTCAGGTGGTTACAAACTCCTGACCAGTTGACTTCCTCTGTTGATGCCGTGTGGCGATAAATGGCCACAATACTGCAGTCAGTCCAGAAGACACTTTGGTTCTTCCCTCTGCTGTGTTTTATTTTTGTCTGCAGCTTATCACAGGGGTCAAGGGGAGGAGGTCTTTAACAGCAATATGGGATTACTCAAGAGTCTTCTGGTGTGCATAGGACTCATTCATCATCAGAGCTGATAACAGCCGTGCAGTGTGCTGTCGGGCTGGGCGGTATGACCCAAAATTCATGTCACAGTATAAATGTATTCTCTTCAGGGTAATGGTGTATATCGTGGTATAAATGTCGCGGTGTAAAACTTATAGTGGAAGTGTTTCTGAATGGGTTTTGTAGTCCCTTAGCAAAGCTACATTGACTTGAAGAACAACAAAAAAGTGCACAAAGGCAAGTGCAATGACGTCATGCACGGTATGATGGTAGAGCATAAATCTCTACCGTGGCCAAATTCACATCGTTTCTGAGTCTAATGTGTCACACGAGCCGAGGCACAAACAGTAATTTTGGTTTTCTTGAAACTATAATTAACAATTTGTCAGAGACAAGTCTGCAGTTATCAGCCGTTTACATATAGATGCTGTCGTATTAAAATAGATGGCTCTCTTGGCTCCAGTTGGTTTAGAAGTTATTTGCGCTCAGTAGACACAACAGCAGCAGTGGCAGAGGCAGACTGCTGGTCATATTTGCGCGATTGCGCCAAACACGATTTGGGCAAAGCGCCCAAATCCCCAAAGACTTGATTTCAGTAACCACGTTTTTTTAACTAGAATAAAATGTTCGCAACTAGTCCACAGATTTATAGTAAAAGAAAATAAAAAGATCTCAAGAACTTGTCCGCCCTGTGCAAGAATGAGAAATATTGTTAAGTAATGATCACGTTGTCAATAACAATATCAATCTTTATTTCCCAAAGCTTATTTGATGTAGTGATATCTAATAATGCATGGTTTATCTTTGCACAGGATTAGTGATTTATTTAAATTTTGCTGCTAATCTCTATTTTAGCTGGTGAAAATAATCCGAGATCAGGAATTTGCTGAGATTGAAATCAGCTGTATGTGCATGAGCTTTTATAACAAACAGCTTGCGTACTTTGCTAAAAAAAAAAGATTTTAAAGAGGGTGATTCTTAGTGAGCAAACTAGATATATGATAAAAAAAAAAACAGTTCTGGCTCCCACGTATGAATAGGTACTTCCCCCAGCGTTGCTCTTAAAGGGGACCTACTATGAAAAACAAGTTTTTTCTTGCTTTAACATATATAAATTGGTCTCCCCTCAGCCTGTCAACTCAGAGAAGGAGGAAAGAAACCAAATTCTGCAGTGTCTGTACAGCCGTCAGGATGAGCCGTCCAGTGTCATGTGGCTTCTACGAGCCGTTCAGATTCTGCTCCCGTCGTTACGTAACGACGTGAGCGATGCGTGAAACCACGCCCACAACTAACTCTGGCCGGAACAACAACCACTAACTCCGCCGGCCGGAGCTTAGGCCATTTTCTACGCATCATTCAGCCAGCCAATCAGCACTGTCTCATTATCATAGCCCCGCCCACTCAGAATCCCACATAGAGAATAAGGTTAGAGAATGGGAAGATAAAGACATGGCTCAGAGGCTGAATTTTCTAATTTATTTATCAAAAAAAAATCAAAAGCTTGTTTTTAAGACATTCAAGGCCTGTTTAAAATAGGGATTAGATGCCATAATAGTTCCCCTTTAATGTAATTTCATACACCGGATGTAAAAATTCTTCCTGAGCGCACAATATCGTGCCTTACTTAAGCAGAGGTCACAGTTTGTTGTTGAAGACGGTCGGTCATGTGGGATCATAGCTGTTTTGGTGCGGACCAGCTGATGTCCTCTGAGCACACGCTCCACCAAACACGCATGTGATATCTTTCAAGGGAATCTGCTTTTTTACATTGCCAGCAGCACTAAGATATTGGCCGGGTTTCCCAGATCAGTTAAGTAGTTCTTAACAGCGAAAGACTTCTTTCAAACCTTCTTAAGGAGCCTGTGAAAGAAAATCGCGTTTCCCAGAGTCGCTCTTAGCTTAAGTATCTCTTTCATTAAGAAGGAAATGAAAGATGCTGCTGACCCAGTCTTTACAACCATCTTAGTGAACAAAGACTCACAGATCCAGCCGCGTCAGGCAAAACAATATTACACCAAGCAATGAGATATTAAAACAATGCACCCCGCACAAATTTTGATCTATTTTATACTTTAGATTTATATTGTTTAGCATTTATTGGTGACAGCAAAGGGGGAAAAAAAAAGAAAAATAAGGAATAAAAAGTGTGTTCCTGTATATGCTTTATGCATTACGCACAAATAAAACGATCATCATGAATATCATTTATTTGATGATTTGGCTGCTATACAGCATGTTCTCGCTGCAAATCAACCGCGTCACCGTGCGCGAAGCAGAACTGTTTATATGAACGCATTCGTGCGTCAGCACTTCAGTCCCCTGGACGTGCTGTCGGTCCGCGCTGTCCAGGCAGCCGGGACACCGATCCTCCTGCGCCGCGCCGAGCGCATCTATGTGATGACAGGGAAGCAGCAGCTGATCAACGGGATCCTTTGATGAATCGTTCATTACAGTCTCAAATATAATCAATGGTGTCGGTTTATAATAAAGAATCTTTTTGCCCAGAAGAAAAAAGAGCGAAGACAACGACCCATAACTATATTTTCTTCTCTTGAAAAAACCCACCTGCGGGATGCAGCAGCATCAGAAGAGCAGGAATACGTGCGTGGCGGGGATGATCTCTGCAATCTGAAGCCCTCTATAATTGTAAAAAGAATTTCACTTATCACGGGTTCTTTTTGGAACATAACCCCTGCGAAAAACCAGGGATTGCTGTAATTCCACGTTGCGATTTGCGAAACTCGCCTTCTCTTGGCTCATGTTTTTGAACGCACACACACGCCCACCCCGTTTACTCCCGGTTTCTGCGTGTGGGGAAAAAAAGCCTCACTGTAGCCAGAAATAACGGAGTAACGCACCGTTTGGATGAAAAAGGGTCATTGAATTATATTTATCATCTTAATTTTTCATTATAACGCACAGGCAGCAGGGAATTAATGCGTTAGGTAGCAGTGCTGCATGTGAAAATGCGCTGATAGTGAGCGGTGATCGATTTGCCTGGCATCGATTGATTTGGTTTCAGAACCGGACAGCTGCTCCAAAGAGCGTCTGAAAGAGCGAAACTAAAGAACGGTGTTAAGAAGTCATCTGGGAAACACCCATATCTTAGGGTTCTCTCTTAGTTCAAACCTTCTTTGAACCTCTCTTAAATCCTTAAGAGAGGTTGGATCTGGGAAACCCGGCCATTGTCTGTGACATGACTACAGCGTGCATGTGTGTGGATGTACGCATTTGCTTTCGTACCCGTTTGAAACCCCCTCCCAGGGTGGACATCCAAACGTCATTGCTTTGTTGAGTTGGGGGTAGCCCTGGCGATATGACCTCAACTCACAGTTAATTGAACATTACACTTTGATTACTATTCCTGTTTTGTTTTCTTTTTATGTGTTTAATTTTTTGGATTCCCTAAATAGGTGACTGACAAGGTTTTTGCTGTTAATATTAACACTGTGATATTTTTCTAATGAAAGCTCGACAGAGAGCGTTCATGACGGTTTTCTCGAGGAGCATCGAAGCATTTGAGCATTTGAACACGTAGACCAAAGACGCCTGAAAAGTTCAGCTCTGATCCATTTGCCAAGCAACTATTAAGCGGTCAGGGGTGAAAGTTTGTCAGATCAGAAAAAGATTATCTTGAAGGAATCAAGTAAAGGAAAAGTGCAGCGGCCTCAAGAACACCTGCATGCAAAAGAAGTCACTGGCATATTATATATATAGTGAGAATCCGGGAGATCCGTTAGCAGCAGAGTCATAAAAATCCTTTATTCAACAGAAAGAATGCTGCACAGGCAACTAATCCCAAAAAATAAACACAAAGAAGCTTGCAACAGGAGACATGAAACATGCAAAAGACGATGAGGCGTCCAGACAGGAAAACGGACGACACTGAAAGACTGATGAAGCAGCAGGGAGGAAGGGAAAGACGAGACAATATATACGCACAGAGGCTGACAAGACACAGATGCAAACAGGATTGGTGGGATCAAGGGAAGCCAAACAAGAACTGAACACACAAGAACACCCTTTCAAAATAAAATTTAAAACACGTCACAAACACGGGACCAAAACTAAAAGGTAAAAGACAAAAAAAGAAACCCCTAACCCTAGACCGTGATAGTCACTGTAGCACTTTAGACAACAAAACACATCTGACAACATTAAACCACAATACATCATCTCTTACAGGTTATCAAAGTTTCCAGTTCTGGAAAAGTAACTTACAAGAAATGTGTTTAATGACAACAATTTAATACCTTTTATTTATACCTTATTTGTGCTCATGTTTGAGTCTTGGCAACAGTGTGCATGCAGGTCATCAGACTTACAGTACAGGCACGTTCACTCACGGTACAATTCAATGTCCAACTACACCAAAACTTGACAACAGAAAAACATGGCAATTGTTCTTTAATTCAGTTCTTTTTTTTATAATGAAAAAAAAAGGAAGAATTATAAAAAAAACGAATATAAAAACAAATGCCCACTTAATGAAAGAATAACCGGATGTCCGAGTACTTGGATCCAGCCCCCCACCAGTGTTGTTTATTTGATCTCATGACATAAAGTATTCAGCACATTCAGCTGAACTTCTTATCTGGATATCTTTTACAAGAACAACCCAAACAAACTCAAATCTTGAGCGTGTTGTAAGTTATCGTGTCAGGGATCGTACTGTAACTCGTAGAAACTGGTCAGAACCCCTACAATGAGGAAACTCAGATTAAGATGTCACAAAACAATGCAGGGTTTTGATAAAGCTTTGTTTTGGCAGGCTTTCCACTTCAGTGTAGATAATCAAGTGGACTTGGCCTGGTTCCTGCTACAGTGTTGTTTCAAGCAAAAACCTCCGTATCACTGAAGCCATGACTTGATGCTATAGTCAACACGCTGCAGCTCTTTATTACTGAAAAATAGTGAAAACCTCCTTTTTGTCATAAATTGGTCCAAAGTGAGATACAAAATGAGACATATTTCCAAGTTATAACTTTTGCCAACTGTTTTATTATGAAAGGAAGTTGGTAAATGTAACACTGCATTGCACTGTTACAAGAACAACAGGTTTATGGTCAATAAAGAAAAACAGTAATGTCATCAATATCACTTAGTTTTATTCAAAGCTGTGTTTTAGGCTGTTTTCTTTGTCCCAGTACTTTAATCCCAGTATAACTTTGTAATGTTGAGACCCGGCCTCCTGGTGACTTTTCAGGCTTATCACTTAAAGTAACCCTGTATGAACACAACTGTGTATTTGCCCTCATTTGTTCTAATCCACACTGACGTCCAACAGAATCAGTTACGCCCTGGATGGTTTTTTGTGACAGATGAAAACATGAAATTCTCAAAGCCTTTGCAAAGCAAACTGCATCCTGGATACTTTAGATTTTTTGGTGTCAATAAAGTAAAAAATGCAAATGTGCAAAGCTCTATTGATTATTGCAGCTATAGCTAAAACGGCGTCTTTCAAGGCTCGCTTATCAGGTTTCTCCTCACGCATCAGGTTTGTTCATCTGTGAGTTTCTTCCCTACTAGTGAACCCTGATTGTGGATCCCCAATATATATCAGACAATGGCCATTTATGGTCATGTTGTCTGTTGGCACATTCCTTCCCAGGGTAATGCAACATTTTTGTATTTATTTTTTTTATGCATTAAATGATTCTGGACTGCCCAATAGAATAAAACGCACAACAAATGTGTTTCTAACCATTAGGTTTTTCTGAATATTGATTTTGTACACATCTTCAATGGGGATTCACAAAAAATCAACAATGTATCATATTGAGATATCAATGTAGATGATAGGGCTGTTCGATTTTGCCCAAAAATAAAATCTCGATTTTTTTCTCTCAAAATCCGATTTTCGATTACGATTACGATTATTTTGTGAATTGACAAAAGGCAAAGAAATGATTTCAAATATGCTGTTTTTTTATTGAACATTTGCCCCATTGGGCTTTAAGTGCCAACTTTGCTCTTATTAAACCAAAAATGAATGAATAAAGTGCAAAGCTCTGTAAAATAAGTTGAAAAAAGTTTTAAAAAATATAATAAATATAAAGTTTTATCTCTGAAAAAAAAATCAGTATCAATCTGTATTGCAAAAAAAACAACAAAACACTGCAATGCACAGTCCTCTATTGTTTTCCAAAGGCCATTCAATCACAGTCTTAATGTCAATCTCTTTGTTTTGTTACTATATTTTTCCATTTTCAGACTGAACCTCCACCTCAATGTTAAAAACATGTTATTTTCAGTGTCTGCACAGGCTGATTATTGTCAGGGGTCAATTATAGCTACAAAGCAGAGAGCCATAAGCACTTATACTTCAGTATTGGTTTCAAGATCACAGGTCATATTATTATCATTAATTTCAACGATGATATATCATAAAGCATTATATTGTGCAGCCCTAATTGTCACGCACTCTCCTTTCCTATGATATACTCTGAAGCTTTCATGGACTCAGCTGTTTTAGGGTTGGGGTTAGTCAACGCCCTTTTGACAGCATCCGTTGGGTTTTTGTGACACAAGAACCTAAAGTAATGAAGCATGTGCAGTAACTCTGGCATGGATGCTGTTCTCATGCAGGAAGGAACATTTCATAACATGGTGCACTTCTGATGTGGTAAATGTAGTTGTTGATCAACAGCTGGGACTTTAAACTTTTTCACCTTTGAATACTGCTGGATGGTGTGAACCGCTGTATTTGTGGTTAATAAATGAGTCATATAAAGTTCTTCCATCCCCAGATCATTATTAAATACAGTTTACTGAAACATTTATCTTTACTGTAGATGACATTTGTTTTACTCTAAGCTGAATTTATTACTGCTCCATGATGATTAAAGCAGCATAAATTCTTTTTTTTCTCTCTCTCCATGTTAAAATATAGGTTTCAGTCAAACTTGAATGAATATTTAATTACTTTTAGGAAGCTTCATCTAGCCCTTGTGGTCACCCGTCCCTACCATCAGCACAAAACACCCAAAGTAAATTTGAACTCCTTTCCCGGTATCGTAGCCAACCATGGAACAACATCACACACCAGCAACAAGCGATCAAGCCAGAAAAAAAATAGTAAATCTCAGACACTTAACCTCCACTCCTTTAGGGAGATCCTTTGAGATAGAAATTAAATCTAACTTTAGCAGCAAGCTACTTCCATCCCAGTGCCTCCTTATCAACAAAGTCAAAATGCCATCAGCACAGAATCCCAAAGGGACAGGCAAATGTAAAAAAAAAAAAAAAAAAAAAAAAAGGTAATGAAATAGATTTTTCTGATTTGCAAATATATCTTTAATCTTTGAAAACGCGAACCATGAATGTTATTTATTTACTTTATTTACTACTAAAGTATGACAAAGGTAACGCAGAAGAATCGGTGCATATTCAAATGTAAAAGGTGCTTAATCAACAACTGTTTAGTTGGCACCTACCTGTTCATGAAGAATTTAGTTAATAGGCTCCAGTGGCCACAAATGTTTTCAGTATTTAGTTTTTTTTTTTGTACCAACCATCCCACCAGGCTATATCCTGGTGCGTCTGCTGATGTCATGTGCTTCATTTAGAACTTCATAATTCATGTGCAAACTACAGCCAACCCTGAAAGAGAAAACGACACAGAAAGAAAGAAAGAAAGAAAGAAAGAAAGAAAGAAAGAAAGAAAGAAAGAAAGAAAGAAAGAAAGAAAGAAAGAAAGAAAGAAAGAAAGAAAGAAAGAAAGAAAGAAAGAAAGAAAGAAAGATGACAAAAACAGCATTGTGTCCTTTCATCCACACATGTATACCCTATGTCAGCATAAATTGAACAACATGTTTGGATTGTTTGTGCACTTTATTAGTTTGTGGAAATGTAGGATTGTAAGAAGTGGTGGTGCGTTATGATAAAAGGGAAGAAAATACCGAATTTTCACGTCATTTCACGTGGCTCACCTTTTACTCTGACCTGCCATGTTTCGACTGTTCTCTCTGCATATTTCTACCGTGTGTTCATCTGAGAGCGATATCACGCTGAATTGGCGGGGCAGCTGTGGCGGTAAAAGACACACAGTTGTGTCTGTTGTAGCGGGCTGTGTGGCTACGGCTACGCCACTGCCAGCCAAACTCATAAACGATGACCTTTGGTACAGTCGACGAGAAGGGGCGATGAGGTAGAGGAGGGTGTGGAAAGAGACATAAAAAGACAGACACAGAGAGGCGATTGTAGAATGTGGGAGATGGACCAGAAAGTGAATGGATCAAAGAAAAAAAGAGGCAAAAAAGACTAGACTAGACAGAGAGAGAGAAAGAGTGCAGGCAACGGAGTAGGAGGAGAGGGGGGAGGAGGAGGGGTGATTAGAGTGTGACCCTGAGCTCTGATTGGTCTAACAGACGGTATGTGTGTGTTTGCCTGAATCTGTTTGGTGTGTGTGTGTGTGTGTGTGTACTTTCAGGCCAGTGGGCGGGGGATTAAGCCTGTGTCACGTGGTTTCTTTAGCTTCTTTTCCACACAAACACACACCCTCGTTCGCTGAGGGAACACACACACACACACACTCGCACTCGTATATCCTCTCACAAACACACTCACAGCTGTTGGTACTTCTCCTTGCTGATGAACGCCGGGGCAGCCGGGGATCGGAGCCTGAAGGAATCTGGGAGAATCTGATGTGTGTTGGCAGCCCGAGCCTAGAGCATCTATATGGAAAATCAGGACGGATAAGTGGAGCGACTCGTTCTCTGATCACTGCCCGGCTCTCACTTGCAGTGGTTTGCATATCGCTCTTCCTCTTTCACTCGCCTTTCCCGGCTTCTCTGTTGGAATTTTGAGTGCAGCAGTGAGAAACACAGACATGCGTTTTGCCTCTGCCGCCTGCCACTACTGCCTGTCCTCAGCCATTCACTGACCAGGGAACAAGCAAGGTTGGTTGGATTCAGGTTACACGTTTATATGTTAAATTTCCATGTCTGTGCAGCTAGTTGGATGTTTGGTTCCTCTGTTGTTTTAAAGGCATCTTATGCCTTTCAGCCCATTCATTTCTGTTTTTGTTTTTCTACCAGCTGCACGAGCATGACTCCCAAGGCTGCTAGCCCTTAAACGGTGTAATTTGAGGGGAATTCCATGTCCGTATGGCTCCATGGGCACACACTCCTGCACCATAAACACACTTGGCACTAGTAGTGCTGTGAGCGTGAACACAAGAGGAGATTAGCACTGGTTATTATCTCTAAAGCGCAACACTGTGGAGGCTCTCTTGGAGGGAAGACGCAAGTGAGTTTTAGAGTCATTGAGGCAGCAAGAATCAACATATGGCGTTTCTAACGTAGATCAATAAGTTGGAAGGAATGCTTTTGAAGTAGGATACTTGTGTTTTGGTGTCTGCAACCTGCACAAGGATCACATGTGGTTTTGCAGACGAAAGAATGAAGTGGAAGAAAGGGCAAGCCGAGCAACAATCGATTGCCCTGCAGCAGTGGAGGCAGCGACCGCTGGCATGGGGGAGAGCTTTCATCATCTTACAGTACAGGCTACGGAGGAGCATGCAAACTCCCGGGCATTTGGCTCACACACGCTCCTCAAGTTTCACTGCTAAATCTGTGAAGCAGACATGGGGCACACCTACACCTGTGTGTGTGTGTGTGTGTGTGTGTGTGTGTGTGTGTGTGTGTGTGTGTGTGTGTGTGTGTGTGTGTGTGTGTGTGTGTGTGTGTGTGTGTGTGTGTGTGTGTGTGTGTGTGTGTGTGTGTGTGTGTGTGTGTGTGTGTGTGTGTGTGTGTGTGTGTATTTGCTCTGCCTTTGACAGTTTGCATGGATATAATTAGCAAAGAACTGATTCTTTCCTGGTATTGTTCCTATTGGGGTTGTAACACCACCCTAAGGTGGTTTGTCTATTTTTAGAGGTGGCAGAAACACAGGCAGGCTATCTTTGAAGATATGAGGTGTGTACGTGGAGTGGGCAGCGTTGGTGAGCTTCTGCTCATTGCTCATGTGTGTTCTGTCTGTGACATCAAAACTTTTGGGACATGTTTTGTTTTAGTTGTCGCATGTCCTTTTGAATGTTTTTGTGAGTTCTGAAAAATGTAGATGAGGTTGTTGTAAGAGCATCTGCGTTGGCAGAGAAAAAAAAAAGAGTGCGCGACAGGGCCAGACAGAGATGCAGCAGCAGACGCCATACATGGGTAGATGTAGGCTTCATGATTAGGTGGCTGTCGACACATGAGGGTGGAGAGTTGCGCGTCGTCTGAGCCACTAGTTCTTATCATATGGTTCTCGTTCTCCAAATGTCAGAGGAGCGCTGAGGCATGGCGGGTGAGCACCTTGTCTTAGATACAGTACACTAAAGATAGCGATACAATACACTAAGAGCCTGTTATAGATGTTGATGTGGGTGGGGGGGACTAGTTCTGGTGGTGAGGAGAAAGCAGCCGCACATCAGTAGGGCAAACGTCTGTGAGGTTGTCCCTTGTTGTTCAACATGATGGCTTATTTTTTCTTTCTAACTTTTTGTTCTAGTAGATTAAACAAAGAAACAAGCCTGTTTGAACCCACATCGTTCTCTCGAGTTTCCCTCACTCTAAATGTCAGTGGACAACAGTTTAGGGGTCAAAGTTAATATGCATGTGATCTGGCAGTGGCAATAGTTGCATAACTGAGTGTGAGATGGGGAAGAAGAAGTCCTCCTCAACAACAACGTCTCTGTCGCTCCACTGATTTATCAAGCCAGCTGTTTGGGAGATCACAGTGATACGGTGTTACGGAGTCTCTACCTGGTCAGTATTGATGAGCAACGGCTTCCTAACGATTCAATTCAATTTGATTCAATTCAATTTTATCTAAATAGCGTCTATTACAACAGAAGTTGTCTCTAGGCGCTTTCCAGAGACCCAGAACATGACCATGACCCCCGAGCAATTATAACATAAACAATGCAGCCTTTTCCATATTGTCACGGGGTATCTGTATGAAAGGACTAAGGGAGTCCTCTGCTAGTGATGATGCTGCTAGTGATACTCCAACGTAACAAAAACGACCCGAAACTCAAAAGACTATATAGCAAAGTATATTCCAATAAAAGAAAAACTAAAAACTATCTGGTGCTGACTAATAAGAGCAGCAACTGTCAATCAAAGTCTTCAGCCAGCTGCACATTTCACTTTAGTTAACATTTTTAATGCTAAAACTGAGATTTCTCATGAAAATAGACAGAAGACAGCTGAGGGTGTGGAGGGGGGGGCGGGTCATTGAGGTCAAAGGGTGAGAGGCTGCGCTAACCTTGCCTGGGGCGGCGGTTCCGGGTCCAACCCCTCTCAGTAAACACAGCCGGCCTCGTCTATCAGGTACGATTGACGCAGCGCTTATCAATCACTGCTCTAAAATATCAAAGAGCAGCCGTATCTCAACCTCAGGTGTGAAATACAACCGATATCACGGGAAAGAAAATCACTTTCATTCTTACGTACACTTTTACTTTCATTTCATTGCAGACAGTATGGATACTTGCTATTTCTCATTTTGTATGATCAATTTCTTTTCTATATACTGTAGATCGATTCATGCTGTCCAGCCCGCCATTGTTGTTAGTGTTCATAATAAAGTAAATAACTAATAATTACCATGCACATAGAGTTAGGATGTAAGCTAAATCTGGCCACTCAGGACCTTAGACAGCACTGTTCAACTAATCATCTTTATCATAAGTTCACATAATCACATTGAGAAGGAATTACAGAATCAGAATCAACTTTCTCATAGATAGATAGATAGATAGATAGATAGATAGATAGATAGATAGATAGATAGATAGATAGATAGATAGATAGATAGATAGATAGATAGATAGATAGATAGATAGATAGATAAGGATAAAAAGCAACGATCCAAAAATATGTACACTTTATAGGCAAGGCAAGCACATGTCATGTACAAGATAAATTAAAGTGCTTTACATAAAACAGTTTTAAAGAATGTGTTAAAGACAGAACCAAAGCTTACAGATATAAAGGCTAGTCTCTGCAAGAACTGCATAATTACACAAGCGTTGCAGAGGAAGAAGAGGGTCTGATACTGGAATGACTTGTCGTGTGTGACAAAAAGAAAGAAGAAAAAACAACAACCCTAAATCAACTAATCAATCAATCAAATGTAATTTATGTAGCACTTTTTATACAAGTTGTGCCACAAAAAGTGCTTTACATAACTAACATAAAAGCACGAATAATTAAAGAGGAAAAAGAAGATAAAAAAAGCCTCCCAGCTTCGACCGCCAAGATACATTAACGCGATCATAAATGTCATGATGAGGGATAAAACTCAGAGATTCACATTTATAAAGGAATGTGTGGAAAGGAAACAAAACTGAGTTTGAATTCAAACTGTCTTAACAAAAGTCAAAATAAATGTAAAATTCACAGTTTGTATTTATTCTTGTGTCATTCTTTTCCTTAAATGTAATTGATTTTCCCTTTTTAACCCATATTTCATGTTGCAGCTTGATTAGTAGCAACACTTGCAACTCCAGAATCAACGGGTACTGTTGGGCAGTTTCCGTACGTTTGTTTCAACAAACGCGGGGACCAGGACGTGTGAATCATGGAAGAAAAAAATGTAACATGCAGCAGAGCCTCCACCTGAACATCCCAGCCCATGGAGCTCTCTGGATGCATCCACACCGAGATGGTTTGGGATGAGGACAATGATCTATTGACAGAGACGGGGGAGCTAGTGTGTGGGGGATGGAGGTCCATATACGAGTGTGAGTGGGGGGGGTGACTTTATTTTGGTGGAGCTCCAGCTGTTGCATTGGTCCCATACAGGATTCCAGTCATGCAGCAGGTTTCAGGCCTGAGCTCCTGTGTACCGTGTACTCGACAAACCATTTATGTTTGAAGTTTTTGGCGCTGGTTCAGAGAGGCATCAGAGGAAAACATGATGACAATTTCACACAGATCAGCAAAGAGGCTCTCTTTCAATCACATTTAATTCTTTCTTTATTTTTATTTTTGCAATCCCACCCCTACCCCAAACCAATTATTTGGAGCTGTTATATGAATCTGCAGTTTATTCCACTCTTTTCCTGTGCACAACCACTCTGTAAGCAGAACAGGCCCGGCAGGAGGATGAATCCAGTATCGGGTTACATAACTCAGCGAGCTCCAACTGCTTTCAATTACAGGATTTTTTTTGGGACGCTTATATTTATTTCCGTTGTATAAATCACAGCTTTAGTAAGGGATGGAGGTAGATATGAGATGTTTCCTTTGTTCCCAAAGGGTTGTTTTGTTTTTTTTTTGTTAAGATTACAACATATAGGAAGTATTGCTCGTCTCACCCATCACAGCCTCGGTCTCTGCGGGTTAAACAGACCTGCAGGTTTACTCTCCATTAAAGTTGTTAACCGTGTGGCTAACCGCATCTAAAAGGGGTTTCCCGCAGATCTACCAATAAATCCTCCAATGGAGGAGATACAGGCGGGGGAAAAAAAGATGAATGATTTGGAACGCCATCCTTTAAGTGCTCTTAAACAAGGTGTTGAAAACGTCTGGAAAGACGCGGTTTTTCACGCATGTGGTACCTTTTATTTCTGCTTGCAGAAATGTTTGTTTTGAGTGTCCTCAGTGTCGGCACCAGCTTCAACTCAGTCAAGTGTGGTAACGAAGAAAAGTCCTCTAAAAACACTGCACGCCATAGTGCACGTTCCTCCACGTGGGCGGATGTCTTAGCTTTGTTTTGTCTGAGTGTGACGCCTTGGGCCGGATACACCGAGTCGCACGTCCCCTCTAATCTCGTCCATCTTTGTCAGTGGCATCTGACAGAATCAGCAGCTTAGTGGAATTTATCAAACAAAATCACCCCCCCCCCTCTCCTCACCATACAGAGCTGGCAACAAGGGAAGGAGACGTCCCGGGGGAACTTCCTAGGTCTGACCTTCTTGCCGTCAGATGATCATTTGGATTTTTCACCAGAAATCAGTGTGATTTTATGTCACTGTATTAGTATTTTTTTTTTTTAATTTATTTACTATTTTTTTTTTATTTTATTGTTATTATTTGTTTTATTTTTTGTTTATTTTTATTTATTTTTTGCTATTCCCAAAGGAAATTTAATGATGATAACCATGGGGGGAGGGATGGGGAGAGGGGAAAAAAAAAAAAAAGGTATGTTCATCTGTTTTGCTCTGTATTGTTGAAACAATCTGCCAATAAAAACATATATAAAAAAAAAAAGAAATCAGTGTGATCCCGCCATTAAACACTCTCCATCTCTCACTCCCTTTCCTCTACAAGCCATTAAACCATCTGGTAGCGATCCCATAAGTCCCGCCTCTTCTTAGTACATCACCAGCTTTTCATTCTCTGCTACAATGTACGTTGCGATGGGTCCTCTGAGACGAGGTTTTATTTTCTATATCCACCGCGTCGTCTTTAACCCTCACAACGAGGGCTATTTATGAGGTCTCGTGTGTTTTACTGTTATCTTTTTTCCTGTATTGGGTTTTTCCTTTGGCGAGGCGACAAAGGCGGTTGTAGTTGTTGTTTTGATTGCATGCAGTTCCTGTATCCTGCAGAATGCTTGTTGTTGTGCCAGGTGACCTGAGAATGAGCGGTTGGAGTAAAATCTCCGCAGTCGAGGCCCGAACGTCCTGCTCATCCACGCTGTCGGGGGAACTGTCAGAATGACCTAGCTAACGCTTGCGTGCACTGGTGTGTGTGTGTGTGTGTGTGTGTATGTGTGTGTGTGGAACAAAACCTCTGCTGTCAGGACGGTGTCATTATTTACATCAACCCAAAGAATACCCTGCTCTGGGGTCCCACAAAAGGGCAGTCCTTTTCCTGTTTGACGAGCACACAGTGTGGTTCTGTTTGTGTCATCTGGCACCAACAGGCAGGTCATTCTCTTATTTGCCAGAGAATTGGATTGTCCTATGCCCGCTGTTTCGCATCGGTGTCAAACGACTTAAACGCGCACCAGGGCAAATATTTGTAGTATTTGTATTCTAACTTGTCCTCCTCTCTGCTTTTCAGGTGCGAGACAGAGCGGCTGCGATAGAGCAAACAAGTAAGGCGACGCAGGCATGAGCGCAGACAACCACGAAGGGGTGGTGACCACTCCTCCGCCGCCCAGCGGAGGGACCAAGGTGCGCTACTTCGACCGGGTCAACGTCAACGATCCGGAGTACATCAGAGCCAGGAACATGTCGCCCGATCTCCGGCAGGACTTCAACGTCCTGGAGCAGAAGAAGCGTGTCACACAGATACTACAGAGCCCTGTAAGTAAGACGGAGGAAAGATAACTTTTTTTTTTTTGCACAGCACCAGTCAGACAAAGTGATTCTGGAGACAAGACAGGTACAATGATGACATTCAAGGCCTCATTTTCCCCATTGTCAACCAAAGCCAACAAAGTGAAAAGACAGGAAGGTCCTTTGTATAAAGCAGGGCTATTCAATTGGCGGCCCGCGGGCCACATGCGGCCCGCCAGGAGCTTTTATGTGGCCCCCGGTCATATTTCAAAAAAGGGGGTGTTTCTTGAAAAAAATTTATTTATTTATTTATTTATTTATTTTAATAATATTTTTATAACTGGCTACTATGGACTAAAAAGCTTGTGCTCAATGCTTAATATAATATTCAAATAAGGAAATCTTGGTGGGAAGTGGTGCTCTGTCATTATAGCATGTTTTATTAAAAGTAGGTCAATATCAATTTCATTAAGTTTGCACAATGCATGGTTTCAAAATGAACTTGCATTCAAAATAATATTTCTTTATCTGAATATTATATTTAACATTCACAATTACTAAATCTGGAGACAATTAATACATAATTCATATGTAAGCTAGATATATTCAAATGTATAATACAAATGTATTATATTTACATAAGTCTTCGTCTTTGAGTGCAAAATACATTTTGAAAACCCCCACATTTTCAAATTGTGCGGCCCTCTCCATACAGTCCTTTTGCAGATGTGGCCCCCGGCCGAATCTAGTTGAATACCCCTGGTATAAAGCCTCAGATGCTTGTTTCCAGTCTCTTCAGAAGCTGGTGACTCTTCTCGGCTCATGTTGATCTGGGGTGGTGAGTTTTGTTGTGGAAGAACGAGTCAGCTGCAGACTGAAGCTGGGTCCTTTTATTATCAAGGAAATGGGTTTGAATTCTTTGACTGGCTCAGATGTTTCTTTTGTGGGTTTCGCACGCCCTGCCCACGTCTGTGGAGACTTTCCTCGGCTGCTTCGGATTCCTCAGTGGAACTGGCCCTTTGCCTGTTGGTTTAAACATTAGGGCAAAAGTATTTATTTTATTTGCTCTCGATAGACTTGATACCTGTTGAGCACAATCCCCTCCTGCTTTTCGGTTCACGATGGAACAGGGCCTGGCAAAGCCACTGAAAACTGATCGAGTGATGTACTGAATCCAAAATGCCACAAAACAACACAGAGAAGTTTGCACCAAGCTCATTTTCCCCTCACAGACGTTGAGTAATTGGTTCCTTTTTTCTTTTCTGTCAGTTACTGTTCCCCTAATCACAGGATTGCTTAACAAGTTACAGCAGGGAGCGCATCACACGTGCCCCCGTGCAAGTGCTTGTGTTGTTGTTGTGACACGAGCCACAGAATCACAGCAGTCTGCGGCTCAGGGAAACCCTAATGTAACCACGAGCCGCCACACCCTCATCCAGGCTCACCGGTGACGCTCGCCGAGCGCCTTCCAGGCCAGCAGCACTGTTCTGGGTCTGAATGAAAAGTTGCGACAAAAGTATGCCGTGGTTTTTAGTGTTTTTATTCTATTTTTTGCAAAATCACCTGAAAAATGTTTGAAATAGTGAATTAGGAATGAAAAATTCTGATATTCCAAAATGTTTTATTGTAGTAAGTGCATTTGGAGAAGACTTCACCATCCAGCAGAACGCTCTCCATTGTAGCTTTATTGTTTAAACGCAAAAAGAAAAGAGAAGAATCTGTGGCATAATAAGTAATTACAGAATAAGAAAATACCTCTCCCGCCAGCTAAAGTTGCTTTTAAAACTGAGTGGTGTCATTACACCTAACTGCTGTGCAGGCAGCCACCCAGTCTTCACAGATCTATGGAAGAAGAGGTAGAATAAAAAGAGTAAGGTATCAAGATAAGATGTTGATGTTGAACCTCTTTCACAGAGAGGCAGATTTTACGATAAACTGTTTCACTTTGATCAGATGAACTCTTTAAACTGTTTCACTTTGATCAGATGAACTCTTTAAACTGTTTCACTTTGATCAGATGAACTCTTTCCCCTTCCTTTTACTCTTTGGACCGTCCCACGGCTTCCGTACCATGTTTATGCATCTCACTCCAACCTTTTAATATTTCCCCACTTCAATCCTTGATCACAAACACATCGATAGTCATGGACACAGACGAGCATGCGTTGTTTTTAGTCGAGCATAACTTCAAACTATGCATCAAATTATTATTGACTTGAACTCACTTCGATTCTGTCAGCACTTGCAACAGATGTGGATGTTAAAAATTCTGTCACGGTGATTTGTCTCGTCTGTTCCCGCCGTCCCGAGACTCTCCGTTGGTGTTTTGCGGTGGAAAAATGTCAGTCGATGATTTCCATTTGTGTTCGACCACAATATTGCATGAAGTGCAAAATGATTTACTGCCGCTTTCATGCAGAGCATGAGGAGACTGTAGAGCACGGTCCTTGGCGGTGACTTTCGTTGGCAAATGCAAAACATATTTCCGTCTCACACTAGTAAGCGTAGCTGAATTTGCAATAATAGTTGCGCTCGCAGCATCGCAGATTACTGGAGGGACTGATATATGCACTTGTGCCCCTACCGGGAACTTGATTCTTCATTCTTGACATAACGGCCCAACCCATCTCATATACTCAAACCCCAATCAAAGCCAGAGACTTGTGTAAGGACGGCGCTGTGTTGTCCTTCAGGATTTTACTATTTCTTTAGTGCACTTTGAACAGTTGTGTCACGTTTTGTGGATATTTCCCAACACGGCCCCAGCTTTCAACACACGGAGTGTTTACTTTACACTATTGACTTAAGGCTGGTCTGTCGCTGACATGCACACCTCTGTGTATAGTGGGATAGAGCTGCAAGGTGCATGCCTGTATGCACTGGTGCTGTAGATTACTGATATACGCTGTGGTTTCAGAGTCAGGGGCAGATTTATAGTGCAGAGATGAGGCGAGGGTACATGCACTGCATGTCCTGAATGAAGCTTTACAAACACGTGTAACACGAGCCCAGTTAAAAGTGCGTGCAGCTGATATTGGAGTCGAAGATGCCTGATGGTATGGACAGGTCTTTTTTTAAATTTCAAATATGCGCTGCACATACCAAGCGTGGTTTTCTCTGGGCTGGTGTGTTTCGCGCCAGATGTCGAGGTGCAAAAGTCGTGCAGTCGTGCTGATGAAGGTTTCCACTTGATACTCTGGCAGCGTTTTCCAGTCACAAGTCCAGTCGTGCATTTAAGGGCGCTGGCCTAAGCGGTCAGACTGCTGCAGGGCGCTGTCAGGTTGTTATTGAGCTTCTGTCTGGAACGTCGCTGATATTTCCTGTGGTGTGTCTGGCAGAGCCGGCATCGATACATCCTTATCAGCAACAGATCAGCACGTTGAATGACCGGCAGACGCAGTTGGTGGAACTGAGGAACTTGTGAGCCTCGTAAATCAGGCAGATGCCGGGATATTAAGGTTAAATTAGGTTATTAAGGTTAAATGAATGTCAACGCTAAATCGAGCTTCACCACCCTCTGAAATCAGCTACAAACTTGTTTGTGTATGTGTAGAAAAGATTATTTTTTTTTTTTACAGCTTGTTCAGATAGAATATTCTGTAATTATGTAACATTTTTATCCTTTTCTGTGTTCTCTAGAAATAGAAATAGAAATAGAAAGCCTTTATTATCATTATACTTCTACAATGAAATTAGGCAGCAGTTCCGTCAAAGTGCAAAACAAATGCAAGACTATATAAGCAAGTAAACTGTACACAACAAAAATGAACAAAAAAAAGTAAACATAAATATATATATATATACACTATAAGAAAAGAGTGAATGGGAGAATAAAATAAAAATGTACATGAATGGGTGGAAGAATATTGCACTGAAAGGATGGAAGAGTATTGCACATAGATAGGTAAGGAATATTGGGACATTATGGACAGGAAATAGAAAATATTGCACAGTGTGAGGTAGCTTATGAGTTCAAAAAGTTCACAGAGTGTCTCTAGTGTCCTTTCACAGTAAAAAGTATAAATGTTAGTTTTGAGTGACCTCGAGCCTGCATGGTTGTTTATCTCTGAGTGAGCAGCCTAGAGTCGACCTCACCTGCATGTTGTGCCCACTTTCATCTCCCGGGCCTGAGAAAGCAGCAGATTTGGTTGTTGGATGGATTATCTGTGGTGCTGACGGTTCACTGGCACAGGCTGTTTTGTCTTCACCTGCAAGTACTGTTGTTGTGTCACCTCGTCTTTATTTACAGCCGCATCACACTGCATGTGTGTGTTTCCTCGCTCTGCCAGTGTGTTGTGTGTGTGGTCACGCAATGTTTTTGAAAATCCCTCCAACTTTGATGTGGTTTTGAACATGAGCCAAACAGCGCTCAGGCAGCGGCAGCGACAGGTGGTTCCCTGTAGCGTTCACGGCCCTCACATGAAGACAGTTGGCCTCTCAGTTCAGCTTATTTTCCCTCTCTTTCTCTCTCTCCATATTCAGCGACAACAATAGCACGTGTCTGACCCCAGCTGGGAATGGCGTTATCTCAGTTTCGTTTTCCATGTTTCTCAGTTTGCCACTCCGACGTATACACAGCTGGGTTTCCACACATACAGTATGCCTCTTTCCCCTCCCTCGCATCCCTCCTCCAGCCTTCTTTCTCTGTTTGTTTTCATTCCAATGTTATGGGTCTAGTGGCGGCTCCAGATTACACGTTTCAATTGCTCAGATGGCAGGTTGTATTTAAAGCCGGACCAATATAGACCAGGCGGGACAAGATCAGCTCAGCTGATTTAACTCAGTCCTCCCATTCATCCAGCTGTGTTTACTTTTCAAAGTACCCAACTTTGACAGGCTGATTGGTTATTAAACCTACCGAGAAATGTGGATATTTGATTGCATGCAGTGGTGGACAGTAAATTTACTTGAGTACTGTACTTAAGTACATATCCAGAGGATTTGTACTTTACTTGAGTATTAGATTTCTTTGGTACTTATTACTCTTACTTGAATACATTTCCAAGACAAATATTTTTACTTTTACTCGAGTAAATTTCTAGGAAGGCTGAAAAGTACTCGTTACTTTCAGGTCTGCTCTTTTTTCTTCTTCCCTAAAATCCTATTGGACACAAGCTGTTCTTGTCAAAGGAGGAGACAAGACAGACATTGGGAGACAGTTTGTCATGCTCTATATTGCTATATTGTACTGGTACATGTCCTTCCTGTAAAGTTAAGTGACTTCAACATTTTAGTGTTTAGTTTAGAGTTATTGAAAGCAGAGATGTAGTTTTTTGTAAAGCAGTGGTCTTTGAGGGGGATCCAGACTTACTTGGATGGTGCAGGTTCTTTTGGTTTCAGTTCATGATTGTTAATAAACTCTGCATCATCTGCTGTCCTCTTATGATCCCATTCATCTGATTTGTTTTTGGTGTTTCTGCAGGTTTTATATAACATTGTGGTTCTAAAAGCAGCACATCAGTGCAGCTGGTTTCAAAGAGTTAATTCTCAGAAACAATAGTTAAAAGATCCTTAAATTAATTTAGAAAAAATATAGTAATTTACTGATGTGGAAAATAAGAAATTTACTCTTACTTTTACTATTACTTAAAGTAAATTTAAAAGCATTTACTTTTGGATACTTAAGTACCTTTAAAAGCAAGTACTTTTCTACTCTTACTCGAGTAATATTTTGACTGAGCTACTTTTACTTGTAACGGAGTAAATTTTGACCAGTAGTATTTGTACTCTTACTCAAGTACTGGGGTTGAGTACTCTGTCCACCTCTGATTGCATGCAGCAGTGACATGCAGACATGGGGAAAACTGGGAAAACCCAATCAATCAAAAAGTCCCAAACGGAGTGCACATGCAACAGTTACATTTTCAGCACCTGTAAATGTTTATGGACAAAACATGGGCACAGTTTACAGGATGATCCTGTTTTCTTTTTTAAAAAGGAAAGTTTATAACACTTTTTAGTAGCCAAAGTCAGCTGACAAGCGTCTTCCCTGGGAGGCTGCTGAGGCACGCTTGAGAGGGTTCAGATACTTTTAGAAAGGAAACGTTTGGATGTAAATTGACATCCAACAATGTCATGTTTGGTAATCCGGATATTAACATGTGTGGGTTAAACTGCAGAAAGCGCGTCTGCGAGTCTCTGCTGGCTGATGCTGCTGTGACTGTTTACATCATGAAGGACGGAGGTTAAAAGCCACCAGAAGCAGGAGATTAAATCAGATGAAATTGAATTTGACTTGTACTTCCACATACCACTGCTATTTTAAGCATCCTCATCCGTCCTACTTTTGTCTATGTTATTATGTTGTTTTTTTTCTATTATTTTCCTATTTTTCCTCTTCCCCTCGTGTGCACTTCTCCAGCTCGTGGCACAGCCTGTTCACCATCCATAGTATTTTCTTTGTGATGCCAAGTGGTAAATTTAGTCCGCTTCATTTGCGCTTGTCCTGCGGTTTTCAAAGGAAGCGCGCCTTCACATTCAGTCTCTGGAGGACACAAGTGGGTGATTTATGCTTCTTTGGTGGTTTCTGCTCCGGACCCCCCCCCCCCCCATCTGAAGCAAATGTTACAAGTGTTCTCGATTATGTTTTCTCTTCTCTTTCCTGAAGGTCTCATTTGAAAGAACATTAGGGGCTGAACTCGCTCTGGAGAGTCTTTTTTAAAACCGCCACATTTCCTCTCGGAGCCAGGTTTCGACAGCTGTGTTTCTCTTTGGCATTTTCCTCCATCTCCAAGGGTGTCGACCTCAGTGAAACCTCCAGCAGAGGAGCAGGACCCACAGAATCTGACAGCAACACGAACTGTCGGTGCGCCCCTTTGTAAACTCCTGTTATGTAAAGGCTGCACAGAGCAAATGTCAAAAGAATTTAGTTCCCTTGGCTCCCTTGTGTTTTAAGTAATAATTACATTAGTCTCTCTATCCGGTAACTGAAATGCATTAAATGTAAAAAAATCACAAACTAAGTTGCATGAAGACATCTGCAAGTAGGGACGTACCGAGTCGATTAATCAGTCTTCTTCTAAATCTCTTTAAAAACAGGACTCTTATTATTTCACTTAGAAATAATTCAGGTGAATCCCCCACTTTGTGAAAGCATTTCACAAATGTTGCGTTTGAGTGAAGCAGAAGTCTGGGATCGGATCGGTGTCACATCACCAGCACTTTCTATTGAGGCAAGCAAGCGCCGTATTACCCCAGAAGAAGGGCAGGCAGTGTTCTGCAGTGAAGTGTGTGACGCCGCAGCTGCAGTTAGGGACCATTTTCTCTGCTGCACGTACTCCGAGGTGAAATGAGGGGAATCAATAGCATTGGCAAGCTGGCAGGCAAGCATCTCTAGTTTGTAACACGGTCACGTTGGCTGCTTGAAAGAACGGCATTGTGCTGACATAACTGGGGAGGCTGGATCTGAAATTACAGGCCTCACCTGGCCTGAGTGTGTGTGTGTGTGTGTGTGTGTGTGTGTGTGTGTGTGTGTGTGTGTGTGTGTGTGTGTGTGTGTGTGTGTGTGTGTGTGTGTGTGTGTGTGTGTGTGTGTGTGTGTGTGTGTGTGTGTGTGTGTGTGTGTGTGTGTGTGTGTGTGTGTGTGCACATGCGCCCGTTATTCATTCTTTTATGTTCTCCTTTAGTTTCTGTTTACTCTGCCAGCTGGGATGAATGTGATTTATCACCAAGATAGCTACACGTTCAGGTCTTTGTTCTTTCAGGTGAACTCTGACACAGTAATCCTCACCCAGTCACAGGAATCGACCCCAAAACAGCACTTTAAAAGTCATAAGAAAACAGTACTTAACTTTTCATAATGAGCTTTCGATAATGAGAAGCCAAATTTGGGCTTTGTCAAATACTCGCTGTTGTTTTCCAGACTTTGTTGTGTGAAGCTTAACAATAGCCTGCTTTTATAAGGCACCTAATTAAAAAAGTGTTACGGCGGGTTATAGCCCACCGCACTTCATTCCACACAAAGACGTGTATGATGTAATGATAACACCACTGAGGCCAACTCTGATTTCTCAAAGGACACAAGCTCAGACGTGCAAGTTTGGCCTCTCTCCAGCAAAGTCTTAAAATGCCCGGAGGTTGTTTCCCACAGGATGATGTACGGCACTCTCGGTGTCACCTGCGAGGAAATATAAGGAAAGATTTATGACATCAACTGGAGCACACGTCATACAGAAAGTTTTCCGTCGTCTTTCGGTCGATGTGACTCAGAGCCTCTGAAACCGGCATGTGGAGATATGATTCTGTTAACCAACCATTAAAGTTGTAAGTGGCGATAAAGTTCCCCCCGTAGAAAAACATGTGCTCCAAAATGATGTCCATCAGATTACCCAGACACAAAGAAAACACAGCGATTGCTTCAAATCCACCAAAGTAATGTAATAAAGATAATTTATTACAAATATCTGATCCGGTCTGTGTTGTACCACGGATGAAATGGCAGCTGATCACTCAAAATTTAGCTTTTTTATTTATTTAAACAGTCTCACTCCACTTCTTTCAAGTCTTTTTTTTACTCTTTTTCAAATAAGTCAGGAATGCTAAGAATTGAAATTGCAAAAAACTAAAAATAATCTTTTTTTCTGACATTCTGTTTTGAAGTTGGAGTGGCAGATGTGTGCAGTCAAGCCATATAGGAAACAAAAGAAAACAGAAACCTTCACACACCATGTTATTCACTTTGCTGAACATGTGGGGGGGGTTTCCCTGAAATATTAATGATACGATACACTGCAAGTCCCTGGATTAATCTGTTCAGATGACTGGAATCAAATCCCTGCTGTCATAATCTCGTTGGACCTGCAAACATAGAAATTGTGGAGCAGATGTCTACTATTGTGTGTTTCTTGATGTCTGCCACTTCACAAGCTTGGTGACAGTTGTGTGAATATATACAGATACGTGTGAGTATGTGTATGTGTGTGTATGTATATATATATACTGTATTTTCTGGACTATAAGCCGCACCTGCATACAAGCCACATCCGCTCTATTTAAAAAAAAAAAAAGATATGCAAGCCGCAGATATTTATGTTGTTAGATTAGACATTTACTACATGTCCAGAAGGATTTTGAACTGTAAATGATGTGCATGTTTGTACCTAAATACATCCTTTCCTAACAGTGTCTTTTAACACGGCAGCAACTTTGCTGATTAAAACTGGACAGAACCAAGAGAAAATAACCGGTATTTATTTATCTGTTTATCTGTTTGAAATCTGCTTCTACCTACTTCTATCTGCTAAAGAAGAAGTAGTGTATTCTTCTTTGCATTTATTTTGTCTTAGTTTTTATTCTAAAAAGAAAAATCCACAGAATAGCCGCACCTTTGTATAAGCCGCACGCTTGAAAACCTATGAAAAAAGTAGCGGCTTATAGTCCAGAAAATACGGTATATACATATATATATATATATATATATATATATATATATATATATATATATATATATATGAATCCAGGATACCTAAGCTCCCTTCAGCCCCATACATTTGAAAGCCTTTTAACTTTTTGTTTTCAAATGTATTGTTTCTATTCATTTTTAGTGTTTTAATGACATTGTTTATTTCTGTTAGGTGAGTACTTTAGATCATTTAGCGTAGCATTTAGCATAGCTGGTGTTTGGCAACAGAAGGAGGATGGATATTAGATATGTCTCTTCATCGAGTCTCTCGATTATCACAAAAGCTGCTGGAGTTTAGAATCTGCTGTGGGCTGAAATAAGCAAACATTTTCCATCAGCTGTGCTTAAATGGTTTTAAAAATGACACGAAACTTCTGCTATTAACCCTTTGGGACCAATTAAGCTGCAGGTTTGATGGTACAGCGGATGACAAGTCTTCTCGCGGCTGAGTCTTGTTGAGTCTCTTAGCTCTCTGGCCCTAATGACAGTCTGACTGCCAACAGTCTCTAAAGTGCTGACAACTGGCAACATTTACTGATAGCAAAAGAAAAGAAAAAAAAAAAAAGGCCTGAGCCTTCACTGTCGGATGACTGCGACAAACCCGTTGCCGCAGCAACCTCGCTACCAGAGACAGAGGAATGTCTGGCCAGAACTCAGAACCAGCAGCGCTGCGAGACTGTGTGTCCTAACACGAAGGGCTGCTCTACTTTTAACAAAACACCCCCACACAGACGCAAACGCCACAAACACCAGTTACACTAATGGACCCATCTCTGGGGGTGACTCAGGGACGCAGGGGGCGCAGAAAGGGAGATGTTTCAAGGCACAGACGCGGCTTCATCAGGAGTCTGTCGACTGTTGCATAAGCGCTGAGATGAAATAAAGGCGTAAATAATGGATGTTGCCTTGCTAGAGCTGTTATCACACAGAAACTATGCCGTGACCTATTTTTCTCATACGCTAAATTGATTTGGCTGCCAATTTATGAGGTGGGTTCAGTCAGAAAGGGATGGGGTGAAGCTGGTTAGGCCTCAAACGTACAGCCTATGTGGATGACTGCGGACACCAAAGATGCAGAGTTGGTCTCAGTGTGTAATCTTGTATCCTAGCAAGACCTATTCTGGTATTCATATGTGAAATCAGTCTTTGTCTACAGGTTAAAGGGAGAATATTGTTTTTCTTTAACTGTTACATAATGATTTCTTACCAGGGTCACGTAAAAATAGAGTCGACATGCAACATTTTTAATTACTATGCGACAAATAAATAAGCAGGGATAATGATATTCCACTAGGGCTGGGCGATATGGACCAAAAGTCATATCTCGATATTTTCTAGCTGAATGGCGATACTCGATATATATCTCAATATTTTTTCTGTGCCATAATTGGGGTTTCCCCCAAAGCATTATAGCATAGCATCTCTGTTAGCTTCATTTTTTTCTGAGGCAAACCCTTAAAAAAACAGTCAGTTTTAATACAAAGCCTCGTGCCAAATGTCACACAGGTTCCTTTATTAACAGAGGTCTGCACAATATCAAAATGTATAAAACAAATGAAATAAAAATAAACTGCCTGCATATATAGAATAAAAATGCTTCTTGAATAAAATAAAACAAATATCCCTTTCTTGCATAACAATTAAATTAAAATACACTGTGCAATTAATACAATGTAGACTGTAACAGGCAGACTTTTCCACTGAAGTTGACAGTTGTGCAAATAACAAAACATTTGTGCAAATCTCAAATAAAACATTCAAGTCAATTTGTCACAAAATAAGCTATATCAAAATCATTAAAAAAAAAAAAATAATAATAATAATAATTTTAAATCGATATAAACGATATTGTCTGGTACCATATCGTGTTTGAAAATATATCGATATATATTAAAATCTCGATATACCGCCCATCCCTACTAGCAAGACCTATTCTGGTATTCATATGTGAAATCAGTCTTTGTCTACGGGTTAAAGGGAGAATATTGTTTTTCTTTAACTGTTACATAATGATTTCTTACCAGGGTCACGTAAAAATAGAGTCGACATGCAACATATTTAATTACTATGCGACAAATAAATAAGCAGGGATGATGATATTCTACTAACATGAAGCCAAAAGACACAATTAAAGGTAAGAACGTGAGCGCCAACGACGATGCGGGCTCTCTTTCTCTGTCAGACGAGCTGAAATCTGGACGTTTCTTACTCTCAGACTGCAGGAGTCGGTCTTTATATAGCATGTGTGAGTTTAGGTGTTGAATGGACTGGTCATGGCTTTAATTACCTAAGCAGGTAGAGAGAGGCGGGTGTGCCCCCTGAGAGCCTTATGAAGATTATGTGGAGATAAATACTGTAGGGCCTCATATTCTGTTCCTTACTGCAGCGTCGCTGTGAACGTGTCTGGTTGAGACTGATGTCAGCCTGACCTCTATGTGTCCGTCATCAAGATCCTGTAAATGCTGTTTAAACTTTTGTTTAGTGGGCTGCTGCATTATATGAAGGAGTCGCTTTGAAGCTGAATGAAAACATACAATTATCCAGTGACGTCTGCTCCTTCAGCCAGCTGCTTGTGCTGTTTTTTGCATGAGACGTTGCTCACTCGCGGCGCATCGTGTCTGTGGATTCAGCAGACGGCCGCGGTCTGAACATGAGGATTACCCGCAAACACACACTCTCCGAGTCGCTCCGAGCCGCCTGCCGCAGCACGAGCAGTGAACTTAACATTCAGCCAATCCCGGCACGGCTTGTTGTGCTTCCGGCCAATCCTGATCCAGCTTCGTGGAGTGTTTACATCGACCGCCTAGAAGGACATCTAATCTATGATTAACAGATCTCCCTCAATCGTTGTGTCACGTCTCTCTTAGCTTTCACACACCATCTCCTGCTTCCCCCTCATCTGTCTGACCATCCTCTCATCATTTCATTCTGCCTTTTTAGTTGTGTAAATTTGGACTAAACTGTCTTGACTGTTGAACTGCACCTTAATAAACCGTCATATCTTCAGTAGGGCTGTTCGATTTTGCCCAAAGATAAAATCTCGATTTTTTTCTCTCAAAATCCGATTTTCGATTACGATTATTTTGTGAATTGAAAAAAGGCAAAGAAATGATTTCAAATATGCTGTTTTTTTATTGAACATTTGCCCCATTGGGCTTTAAGTGCAAACTTTGCTCTTATTAAACCAAAAATGAATGAATAAAGTGCAAAACTCTGTAAAATAAGTTGAAAAAAAGTTTTAAAAAATATAATAAAATATAAAGTTTTATCTCTGAAAAAAAAAAATCAGCAAATCAGCACTTGCAAACATACAGTAAGTTATATTTCCAATTAAATAAAACAAGACATTTTCTAATTAAACTAAACTGGGTCTTTGCATGCTAAATAATAATGCAACCCATGAAGGAGGTAGAGGTGTGTAATGTCAGTCATTACATTTGCTATTCACATTTGCAAGTTTTTTGCAAGGAACACGAGCCGGTCTACCGCATCTGGCTTGAGGGATGCCCGGTGGCATGTTCCAACGCCCCCTCCTACACTAAAGAGCCTCTCCGATGGGGCACTTGTCGCAGGTATTGAGAGGTATTTCCATCAATCATTAATATGGTATCAATCAGTAATATGTGTGCAGACAAGGTTAAAAAAAAAAAAAAAAAAAGTGAAAAATCGATTTTACGAGTTTCACGTTTTAACATCATTCTAATTACATAATCGCGATTACGATTTAAAATCGATTAATCGAACAGCCCATATCTTCAGTTCAAGGTCTCATGAGATGAATCCATACAGCTTTGTTTTAGTCACTCCTCCCATGATTTAGTGGTATGTTCAGACTTCTCGATGGGCTGTATTCCTTCAGATTGAGATGATTTCATCTCTAAACTGGTCCACTCTCTTCTCCTCTCTCTCTCAGGCTTTCAAGGAGGAGCTGGAGAGTCTGATCCAAGAGCAGCAACGAAAAGGGAACAACCCAACTGGACTGCTGGCTCTGAGACAGATCGCCGACTTCTTCATGGCCAGCTCAGTGGCCGGGTTCAACACTTCCCCTCTCAGTGAGTGCTTGCTGCGCCGTGGCCCGTCACCCCAGACAACCAAACACTAAGATTCAGCAGAATTTGCCACCTTTTCCCACAGTCCAGCTGCTTCCCCGCTGCCCCCCAAACACAGAAGGCACTGCATCAGTACTGCAGGAAGGGAGATCCATATTTTAAACCATAAGCCCCATGTGCTCAAAGGCATTAACACTCTTAGACGACCCAACTAACTCCAGACTCCGGAAGAGCCGTGAATATTTCACTGAGTTCTGTCCAGGAGTCCATATGAAAGGTCTGCTTCCAATGAAAGGGCTGGAATGCACAACTAATGCAGACTTTTACATAAAAAAAACAATATAGGAGTCCTGTTTACATCCTCGTTTAAAGATACCCAGACGTCCAAGGAAGGACTGGCATTCGACAAAGTATTAAAGAGAAGATGTGAAAAAAACTAAAACTTTTTGTACTTGAAAACACTTATTTGGGTGTCTGGAGGGATTACTAGCTCAGAAACTCTTACCTTTCTCTGGGAACGCTTGTGTCTGGAAACAAATCACTGTGTGCAACCCTTCTTATGTTTTAGGATTTGTGACATCACAGACCTAGACTAGAGTAGATTTGGGGGGTTTTCCAACATTTTAAAGGAGCAACTGAGGAAGAGCGCGGCGTGGAGGCGCGTGGCTCCAGCCCATAAAAACAGCTGTGGTGAACGGAGTAATGAAGACCTGCTTTTATGCTGCATCCATGAGGTCACAAAGTGTGTCACAAACATTTCCTCACTACCTCATGTGAGCTTGTCATAAAAGGACATAATATTTCAAGCGTAAACGGTTTCTGGCGTCACAGCAGTTTAGAGTGCTGATGTGGCTCCAGCATCACATGCATCATGAGATAAGGATCCAGATGTTGGATGCGGTTGTCTGCATGCGAGTGGCTTTCATTTATATTGTTAATACAGACGGATCTGCCAGCAGCATCTCTCATCTGTGCACTCTTTTTTTTCTCCCACTTTGATTGAACTTTGTGCATTCAGGTCTGGGTATGGTGACTCCCATCAACGACTTGTACGGCATGGAATCCACCTCCATGGTGAAAGGAGAGAAGCTGACGCGCTGTAAACTGGCCAGCCTCTACAGACTGGTGGACCTGTACAGCTGGGCACACTTCGCCAACTCTTTCATCACAGTAAGACGAACGCAAACTGAATAAACCATTCAGTATTCATTTGTATTACACCCTGTTTGCATGTTTTTTTTTAATTATTATTATTATTGCAGTGCCTAGGGCTGTTCGATTTTGCCCAAAAATAAAATCTCGATTTTTTTCTCTCAAAACCGATTTTCGATTACGATTACGATTATTTTGTGAATTGACAAAAGGCAAAGAAATTATTTCAAATATGCTGCTTTTTTATTGAACATTTGCCCCATTGGGCTTTAAGTGCAAACTTTGCTCTTATTAAACCAAAAATGAATGAATAAAGTGCAAAACTCTGTAAAATAAGTTGAAAAAAAGTTTTAAAAAATATAATAAAATAAAAAGTTTTATCTCTGAAAAAAAAATCAGCAAATCAGCACTTGCAAACATACAGTAAATTATATTTCCAATTAAATAAAACAAGACATTTTCTAATTAAACTAAACTGGGTCTTTGCATGCTAAATAATAATGCAACCCATGAAGGAGGTAGAGGTGTGTAATGTCAGTCATTACATTTGCTATTCACATTTGCAAGTTTGAACACGAGCCGGTCTACGGTCTACCGCATCTGGCTTGAGGGACGATTTTCACGTTTTAACATCGTTCTAATTACATAATCGCGATTACGATTTAAAATCGATTAATCGAACAGCCCTAGCAGTGCCTAAAGATGTTTACATGATAAAGGGGCAAAAATCAGTCGCACGTGTAGTGACAAGACAAGAAAGGGATGACAAACAGAGAAACACGAGTCCAGGGATACGTGTTAGAAAACAAACACAAAGTTCATAACAAAAATAGTTTGTTTTTTTCCCCGCTAAGTTGTCTTTATATTGGGAGTAATTGAAAGTCTGACCTGCTTTTCTCCAGGCCCGAGTCAGTAAAGAGCAAGACCACATACTCATCATCCCCAGAGGTCTGTCATTTGCTGAGGCGTCTGCTTCAAACCTGGTAAGAAAAAAATGAACACCTGCAGTCAGATTGAAACACGGGCGCTTACTTTGATGCCTCTACTCGCTCATTTAAGTTCTTTGCAACATTACTGCTTTTGCTTTAAATCTGTCAGGGTTTGACATTTCCCCCAGTTTGAGTTTCAGTTCCCTCCTGTTTCCCGTCTGCACCTGTGTCTCGTTATCCCCTGTGTATATCTAGTCTTGTCTTTCCCTGCTCCTCGCTGGCCCGTGCTGTTTCCTCCCTCCATGTGGCATGTCAAGTTTTTGATCCTGTTTAAGTTCTGGTTTTTGGTCTGCCTTTTTTGGATCCTGCTCAGCAGGGCTTTTGCTTTTGCTGAATAAATCCTGCTTTTTGCCAACTCCTGCCTCCTGCTCTCCTGCGTTTGGGTCCTCAACAAAACCGCATCGTGACAAAATCAGCCTATTGCTTCTTCTTCGTTATTTCCTTCAGATAGAAAGCAGATACAAACAGCGCGTGAACCTGATCTCAGCCCCCTCCATCTCTGCACGTTTTTGTCATGGTTCTTTGTCACCGGCTCCTGTCATATTGGCACAACTGTAGCCTGCCCTCTCAGCAGATTTTACGGATGGCTCAAGTTATTTGTGTCTCAGTTCACAGAGTGCACATCACGGGGTGGGGCGAGTGGGTCGAGAAGTTGTTTGACAGCCCTGTTTCCTCCTGTTTTATCTCCTTCTAGTTCACTTTCTTTTTCATCTATCGCTCTCATTTTTCATGTGATATTGATCAGTTTGTTTCAGTTCGGAGTAAATGGTATTATCTTTTTCTCTTGGTTCTGCTGTTATGCAAAAACACAAGCGTGCCATGTATCTGCAGGTGTACGCTGCCAGCTGGAGGTAGCACTCGTGCTGCTGACAGGCAGAGGTCATTATTTGACCTGCAGGAGTGGTAATCACGCTGGGATCTAAATCTGATAAAGTTTAGCTTAAAACTGCTCCCTTTTCTAGGTAACAGACAGTAAGGCTTTACACCGTGTGCTCGTATTGACTGTTATGAACAGATTCTGTTTCAGACATGCCAAAATCTACCCATGTTTTATTTTTAACATTTTTTACAGCATCTGCTGCAAGTTCTTTATTTATCTTCAAAAATGCAGCACAAATGAACTTTTGCCATATATAGCCCAGCAGGTTAGGCTGCCTTAGAAAGGCTGTAGGATTAGTTTGACCTCTTGCTCGGTCCTTCTCTGTTTGTTTTCTGTCTTGAGTCTCTCCTGCATAATGTCCACAGCAGCCAGTTAAATTTTTACTTACGTATGACTTTGTCCTAGTATTAAGTAATTCATTTATTTTTCCCATTTTTTTAATTATGGAGGTGGTTCAGAAGTCTCAAATATGACACATCCAGCATTATTAGGTTATGGATACATTTTCATGAAATATATGGAGCCGTAATGCCGTTCGACTGTTTGTAATATGATACATTTTTTTAAGACATTTTTTAGAGCTGTTGTGCTGGAATTTGCAAAAGAATCTGCATCAAATTGTCATAATTACACTGCAAGTATGCTTTTGCTTGCAAAATTGGTGAAAAATGCCAAATGGAGTAAAGTATTTTGGATGTTTTGGTATTTTCCCCCTGGTATGAAAGAAGAAGTGTTGTGCTTTTCTGCGAGCTTTGGAATTAAACACTTAAACACTAAATTTAGATGTCCATCTGGACATCTGCAGCTGTAATTAGTTGTGCAGCTTTTCCTTGTAAACAATGTGATGGTGTGACATATTTTGACATAAGAAAATTATAAACCTTTACAGGCAACTCAGCTGTTGAGGTGTTTTTTTGGTTTGCTTCTTTTTGCCTCTTAAGTAAGAGTGTGATAACATGGTGCTATGTCAGCACCTGAACATTCAGCTTATCCAACGTATCTGCACCATAGGGGTCACGGACTCTGAAACTCGCTTAAACATCCTCTACATGCCAACAGTCCAAGCAGTTTCGCTGACATCCCAGCGCGTCATTAACAACATAAAACTAAATCACTGCAGACGCCCAAAGATGTCCAGTAGCTTTACTTTGCAAAATTCATATTATTTGAAGAAAAACAGTTCAAATCTCTCACAAAAGGGAGTCCAAAGTGCAGCCATGACTTTACAGATATCTGGATAAATCATTTAAGCTTGCTTTGGTGAAGTCTGTGTGAGGAGGAGGTAGGAATGGGCGATATTTTACCGTTCACAATAAACCGTCAAAAAAATTCCCCACAGTAAGGATTTGTCTCGCGGTAAAAACGATAAATTCCTGTTGATGACGTTTTTGTGTAAAGTTGATTTATGGTTCTGCGTTAAATCCACACACAACGTACGTGAAGGAAGGAAGGAAGGAAGGAAGGAAGGAAGGAAGGAAGGAAGGAAGGAAGGAAGGGAGGAAGGGAGGAAGGGAGAAAAGAGGAAGGGAAGAAGGAAGGAAAGAAGGAAGGAAGGAAGGAAGGAAGGGAGGAAGGGAGAAAAGAGGAAGGGAGAAAAGAGGAAGGGAAGAAGGAAGGAAGGAAGGAAGGAAGGAAGGGAGGGAGGGAGAAAAGAGGAAGGGAAAAAGGAAGGAAGGAAGGAAGGAAGGAAGGAAGGGAGGGAGAAAACAAGGAAAGAAGGAAGGAAGGGAGAAAAGAGGAAGGGAAGAAGGAAGGAAAGAAGGAAGGGAGAAAACAAGGAAAGGAGAAAGGAAGGAAGGGAAGAAGGAAGGAGAGAGCAGGAGGAAAGAAGGAAGGAAGGAAGGAAGGAAGGAAGGAAGGAAGGAAGGAAGGAAGGAAGGAAGGAAGGAAGGAAATGAGCCTGAAAGAAAGAAAGAAAGAAAGAAAGAAAGAAAGAAAGAAAGAAAGAAAGAAAGAAAGAAAGAAAGAAAGAAAGAAAGAAAGAAAGAAAGAAAGAAAGAAAGAAAGAAAGAAAGAAAGAAAGAAAGAAAGAAAGAAAGAAAGAAAGAAATGAGCCAGAAAGAAAGAAAGAAAGAAAGGAAGATAAATTCCCGTTGATACGTTTTTGTGTAACAAACATGGCGGATCTGAGAGCGAAATAGATTTATAGTTAAAAATCGTCATTTTTATCGTTATCGGGATAAATGCCAGAAATTATCGTGATACATTTTTTAGTCCATACCGCCCATCCCTAGGAGGAGGACCAGGAAACTGCAGATGTAGGGAAGGACGACACTGTGAGGCCTGGCAGTGTCAGAGTCCACTAACTGCTTTCGTCCATTTGGGTTTTGTTGCTTGTCTGTCAGTGCTGTCTTCATCCGTCTCTCTAATCCCCCTCCTTCTTCCTCCCCTCTTTCAGCCTGTTTTTAGGCATTGAGGTCTCTCGTTACATGGTTGAGTTCAAGTGTTTAGAGAAGCATGGAGATTGATTAAGAGGAAGTCATCCAGAACAAAGAGTCTGGAGGTTGCGCTGGGGTCATGCGGGTGCAGCCCGTCAGTTTCCATCTGCCGCTCCCCGAATGGAGAATGGAGCGAAATAGTTTTAGTTAATATTAAAAGAAAGGAAGAAATCTTGATTTGTTCAGCTTCTGGTATTTTAGTCACTATGAGGTCACTGAAGAAGGGTTTCATATCTTTATCAGCATAATCTGAGTAATAATAGACTGACTTCACATTACAGGGTCAGAGGTCAAGCTGTTATATTTGCTATAAATGAAAGGACCCTGGAGGGAGTTCAGGGATATCATTTTCAGGCTTGAGAAGGCTGCGCATCTTCAGTCTCGTATCACCGTCCTGCACTCTGCAGCATCATATTTCAGTTTCTTTCTGACACTTTCACTACTTAGAGCCGCGTTCATCAGTAGCTCCCGGTCGAAAGAGCTGTTTGACTGACAGGCTGGATTTTAAAGGACATGACAGGGTGAACTGGCTGGACATGTGATGTAAGCCGGTCGATGCTTGATCGTCTGCCATCTGGCCGCGGCTGCATGGAAACAAACATGGTGGCAGTTACTCACGGTCCGCTGGTACCATTCACTCCCCTCTGAAGGGCCGTAGATCAATGGACAGTCATCAGGCCAAACGTCTATGATGTGGGCGTTAAAAGGCTGAGCGCCACTCTGACCCGTCCCTGGATTTTCAGCCCGCGTTGACCCACAGAAGACCAGCACACTCCTGACTCCACACTGCTGCTTTCAACTCCACTGTCTGTGTTTAAATTCTCTAAATAGGTGTTTTTCTATCGTGTTAAAAAAAAAAACTTAAACAATCTTGTACAAAAAAAACTGCTTTATGTTATTAAAAAAAGGAGAAAAAAAACAACCTATTACCAGATCTTGGAATGTAAACAAGAGGAAAGACATAAAGTAATATCAGTCATATCTAATGAAAGCCTCAAAGGAAACTGTAATCATCATCTTTAATAAGGTTTTATTTTTGGTATACAATAAGTAGAAGTTTAGTTTAGTTTATTTAAGGATCCCCATTAGAAGCACACAAATGTGCCTCTAGTCTTCCTGGGGTCCTGAACATAAAAATACAGTACAGTGCAGTAGGAATGGGTGATATTTTACCATTCACGATAAACCGTCAAAATAATTCCCCACGGTAAGAATTTCTCATCTCACGGTAAAAACGATAAATTCCCGTTGATGACGTTTTTGTGTAAAGCTGATTTATGGAAGGAAGGAAGGAAGGAAGGAAGGAAGGAAGGAAGGAAGGAAGGAAGGAAGGAAGGAAGGAAGGAAGGAAGGAAGGAAGGAAGGAAGGAAGGAAGGAAGGAAGGAAGGAAGGAAGGAAGGAAGGGAGAAAACAAGGAAGGGAAGAAGGAAGGAGAGAGCAGGAGGAAGGAAGGAAGGAAGGAAGGAAGGAAGGAAGGAAGGAAGGAAGGAAGGAAGGAAGGAAGGAAGGAAATGAGCAAGAAAGAAAGAAAAAGAAAGAAAGAAAGAAAGAAATGAGCCTAAAAAGAAAGAAAGAAAGAAATGAGCCTGAAAGAAGAAAGAAAGAAAGAAAGAAAGAAAGAAAGAAAGAAAGAAAGAAAGAAAGAAAGAAAGAAAGAAAGAAAGAAAAGAGCCTAAAAGAAAGAAACAAAGAAACAAAGAAGTATAAATTCCCGTTGATGACGTTTTTGTATTGGTATTTTTTTTATCGTTATCGGGATAAATGCCAGAAATGATCGTGATCAATGTTTTAGTCCATACCACCCATCCCTACAGTGCAGTCATACAGTAAAAAAAAACAACAAAAAAACAAAACAAACAAAAAACAATCAGACAGGCTGCACAGACCTAAAATGATAAAAACATAAATTTGAGAATAATACTGATAAACAATGAAGTAAATACAGACAAATTAGAAATAATTAATAGAGAACAAAGACAATGAGACAGGCTGATTGTATAACAGACAATACCAGACACAGAACATGCTCAACGGACCAACAGTATAATCCACAGAGTACAAACAAACAAACCAACATAAACAGACAGACACAGCCACATGTGAGGACATACTGCTCTTAGTTGGTGAGATATTTCTTTGTACGTTTTTTGAAAGTGATTTTATTATTTGCAGTTTGTTTGATATGTTTAGGCAGAGAATTCCAGAAAACTATTGATCTATATATGACAGTAAGCTTGCGAGAATTTGTAGAAGAGCAGCAAGAGCATTGTGACAAAAAAAATACTTCACACATCTAATCATCAGTACCGCTGATGTCACTTAAGTCATAAATATCTTTTTATTTAGTGCATTTAAAAATGCTTGCACTTATTTTATTGATTTAATAATGTTGTAATTCTCCTGATTGTAACATACTTAGGGAATCTTTTCCAACCATTCTTTAGGAAATTCCTGGACACGTCTCCTGTTTGTGCTTCATTTATTAAGAACTTCACTGCACTTAGGTGACGCGTAAAACATCATGGACACACATTATTATTGTGTTCTTCATCCTGCTCAGCATCGTCAGTCTATTGCAAGGTCACACACAGTCAGAAGCAACAACAAAAACAAAAACCATACACTTGGAAGAAAAATCTGAATATTCACTGAACATGTGAAATCAGCGCTGAGAAGCCCAGCAGAATCTTCCCCATTACACAACTGGGAAACGCTTTTGTGGTGTTTATATCCATGAGCAACGGGGCAGCCGTTACTGTTTGGCCACGGTGGGGGTTTGTGAAGCAACGCTTTTCTTGAGTACAATGACAAAATGTTTAAACTTTTGAACATTAACCCCAAAATGATCACTTACTATATTTGCTACAAAAGTACAAAGATGTTGCCTCACAATGTTGATGTGTCAAATGCTAAGATGCCTTTGAGATGGTTAATAGAAATAATCACATCTAGGCCTGTGTTGAAAAAATCAATTTTCTGATTCTAAATCGATTCTCATATTAATTCCTAAAAATCGATTTGTGCGGTATGTCTAAAGATCGATTTTTTTTTTTATTATTACATTTTTTTTTTTTTTCCATCATTACATTTTTGCCTCATCTCACTCATCACTCATCTTCTCCCGCTTTTCCGTTACCGGGTCGCGGGGGCAGCAGCCTCAGCAGGGATGCCCAGACTTCTTTCACCCCAGACACTTCCTCCAGCTCTTCCGGGGGGAGTCCGAGGCGTTCCCAGGCCAGCCGAGAGACGTAGTCTCTCCAGCGTGTCCTGGGTCTTCCCCGGGGTCTCCTCCCGGTGGGACATGCCTGGAACACCTCCCTAGGGAGGCGTCCATGAGGCATCCGGTACAGATGCCCAAGCCACCTCAGCTGACTCCTCTCAATGTGGAGGAGCAGCGGCTCGACTCCGAGCTCCTCCCGGGTGACCGAACTCCTCACCCTATCTCTAAGGGAGCGTCCAGCCACCCTGCGGAGGAAACTCATCTCGGCCGCTTGTATCCGCGATCTTGTCCTTTCGGTCACTACCCAAAGTTCATGACCATAGGTGAGGGTAGGGGCGTAGATTGACCGGTAAATCGAGAGCTTCGCCTTTCGACTCAGCTCCCTCTTTACCACGACGGTCCAGTACATCGACCGCATTACTGCGGACGCTGCACCGATCCGTCTGTCAATCTCCCGCTCCATTGTTCCCTCACTCGTGAACAAGACCCTGAGATACTTGAACTCCTCCACCTGAGGCAGGACTTCTCCACCCACCCGGAGAAGGCATGCCACCCTTTTCCGGTCGAGAACCATGGCCTCGGTCTTGGAGGTGCTGATTCTCATCCCTGCCGCGTCGCACTCGGCCGCAAACCGCCCCAGCACATGCTGGAGGTCCCGGTCTGATGAAGCCAACAGGACAACATCATCTGCAAAAAGCAGAGATGAAATCCTGAGGTTCCCAAACCGGATCCCCTCCGGCCCCTGGCTGCGCCTAGAAATCCTGTCCATAAAAATTATGAACAGGACCGGTGACAAAGGGCAGCCCTGCCGGAGTCCAACATGCACCGGGAACAAGTCTGACTTACTGCCGGCAATGCGAACCAGACTCCTGCTTCGATCATACAGAGACCGGACAGCCCTTAATAGAGGGCCCCGGACTCCATACTCACTCAGCACCCCCCACAGAATGGCGCGAGGGACACGGTCAAATGCCTTCTCCAGATCCACAAAACACATGTAGACTGGTTGGGCAAATTCCCATGAACCCTCGAGCACCCTGCGGAGGGTATAGAGCTGGTCCAGTGTTCCAAGACCGGGACGAAAACCGCATTGTTCCTCCTGAATCCGAGGTTCGACTATTTTATTACATTTTTGCCTGGTGAACTTTAATCCCAGTAGTTTTGAAAACTCCTGAACTAAATTAACTTTTCTTTTGAGAAAATGCTGGACATTTCAGCTTAAATTTCTAAATGTTATATTAGTTCAATGAAGTTCATATTATCTATATTTACTATAGCTTGTTTGGTTTCTGTTATCGGACACGGTTTGTCATGAAATACCTGAAAAATGCCGCTTGCTTCATGGCAAGCTGTGTGTCTGGTGACAGAATAAATCAGACAAGCTAAAATAATTTGTTTACTGCTTGAGCTGTTGCAATTTCTTTCTTTTTTTGCACTTTAAATGGATATTGAAATGCCTATTTGAGTTATTTATTTCTTAGTTATTTCACAATAATTATTGTGAAATTATTATTTCAATAGTTATTTTACAGTCATATAATCCAGGCAACACTAACCCAAATCAATATCGAATCGGATCGGATCGAATCAAATGGTGATAATCGTTTCTGAATCTTAAGAATCGGAATCGAATCGATTCTTAACATTTGAATCGATACCCAGCTCTAATCACATCTGTTTCAGTTGTTTGTTCCTTCACTGTTCACCTCTGACACTCACTTAGTGTCAGCAGCTTTTTTTTGGAAAAGACTGACGTCGTAATTGACGGACTGCTGTTTGCTAAATGATGTACGTGGTTAACATCGACCCTAGTGCTGTTAATCACTGCAGCGCTTCCTCGTTGCTACGACAACCGGCTCAGATCAGCTGGGGCATGGTGCATCAACATCAAACTCGATAATAGATGCCTTTTTCTGTTGGACATTGAACTATGGAAGAGAAATGTGGACTGGCAGCCTCTGGATTGTATCACAGAGCAACCCGTGGTAATGGAGATGATCTCACTCTGCAGCCCGCTCCGTGTTTGCAGTGTGTTGTTTGATGACGAGTGCCATCGGCAATCAGCTTTGCTGTCGCTCTTCCATTAGATCTCGGATTGAAGTTTTTCCATCCACTTATCCGCTTACATTTTGACTGTTTTTCCTCCTCCGGCCATCTGACGCTCTTCCAACAGTTCTTTTACTTTCATCTCCTCCTTCAAAACTTCTCTCTCGTCAGCTAATCTAATAGCCACTAACTGGCTGCTAATGAACATGTTGAAGTATAGGACATCATGTCCACTCTCTAATGATATTATGTTTCCTGGTAACGCTCCAATTCATTTCCTGGAGAGGAGAAGACGGAGAGCAGAGATGGTTCATAATCTGGTTTCTTTCATCACACACTCTCTAATTCTGGCCTATGTTGGTGTCTGCGTGCTCGGTGTTAGGAGTTCTTTGCTCTGCTTGTGTCCCAGGGTGAGGTTCTGGTTTCTGTGTCGTCTGAGAATTAAAAAAAAATGTTTTTAATGTCACTTACAGGGAACCTTGTACCCTGACTAAAAAGAGGGAGTTAAAAATGCTGGGAAATGAACATGACATCACCAGAAGTAGGGCTGGGCGATATATTGAGATTTTAATATATATCGATATATTTTCAAACACGATATGGTACGAGACAATATCGTTTATATCGATTTAAAAAAAAATATATATATTTTTTTTTTTTTACATTTTTTTTTTTTTAAATGATTTTGATATAGCTTATTTTGTGACAAATTGACTTGAATGTTTTATTTGAGATTTGCACAAATGTTTTGTTATTTGCACAACTGTCAACCTCAGTGGAAAAGTCTGCCTGTTACTGTCTACATTGTATTAATTGCACAGTGTATTTTAATGTAATTGTTATGCAGGAAAGGGATATTTGTTTTATTTTATTCAAGAAGCATTTTTATTCTATATATGCAGGCAGTTTATTTTTATTTAATTTGTTTTATACATTTTGATATTGTGCAGACCTCTGTTAACAAAGGTACCTGTGTGACATTTGGCACGAGGCTTTGTATTAAAACTGACTGTTTTTTTAAGGGTTTGCCTCAGAAAAAAATGAAGCTAACAGAGATGCTATGCTATAATGCTTTGGGGGAAACCCCAATTAAGGCACAGAAAAAATATCGAGATATATATCGAGTATCGCCATTTAGCTAGAAAATATCGAGATATGACTTTTGGTCCATATCGCCCAGCCCTAAACAAAAGTGAATAAAACTTGTTCAGGATTTATGCCGGAGGCCTGTATATTTCTTTTTGGGGGATGTTTATTACTTTAATGGGGTTACATATTCATATATTATGGATTATAATAAGATACTTGGTCTTCAACCAGTTCAGACGAACATTTGTTTAAAAAATAAAAAAAAGGGAGATATTTTGCATCCACCAGGAAACCTCTGACTCTGTCCTTGTCTTCCCAGGTGAAAGTGAACATCATTGGAGATGTGATGGAGCAGGGCTCCACCAACCTGAGGATCGACCCTGCGGGCTTCAGCCCCCACCCTGCCATCTACTCCATGCGTCCAGACATCCGCTGCATCGTGCACATCCACACTCCTGCCACGGCAGCCGTGAGTTCACGTCACACCACACTGCGTACAACTGGGCTGTCCTGCAAGCAAACGAGCGGCAGGCATTCTTTTATTCTCCTCCCGCTGAGCGTTTGAAGCTTGTTTCGAAGAACGAGTTTCTTTCTGGGAGGCGGAGGAGTTTGAATGGTGCAGTTATAGCGAGTAGACGAGTGTTGACACCTCAACAGAAAGGGAATAATTATCTCTGAATGGCTCTGCAGAGCACAACTTAACACGATCACAAAGAGGCTTTTCTCTGCGGCGATTAAAGATTTTCTTCACACCTCAAGACACATCCGAGGAAATTTCAGCTGCAGCTTCAGGTTAAAGAAACTGCTGGAACGCAGCTTCCAGAGCTCTAACGTATCTCTGCTGTTTTTCCCTTGGCATTTCTCCTACTTTAGGTGTCGTCTATGAAGTGTGGCATCCTGCCCATTTCCCAGGAGGCATTGATCTTGGGCGAAGTCGCCTACTACAACTACCAGGGAAGCCTGGACGAGCAGGAGGAGCGCCGGGAGCTGCAGAAGGCCCTGGGTCCTTCAACGAAGGTGGGAGCACCGAGACAAGTCTGGAATACCACATCTATAGTGTCCGACCGATCAGCCTTTTTTTCGATTATTTCGATCACCGATTAGGGAGAAATCAAAAAGACCGATAGCCGATATCAGCCGATACGATTATTACCCTTTTTTACCTTTTTGGGAGAAAACAAATTTCAATACAAGAATTAATTTAAATGAATGGTGAGCAATTTATTGCTTTAACTAGGAAGGACAGCAATATTCACTTAGCACGGCTCACACATCAAAAGTGCAAATTATGGAACATCAAACAAAACAAGCAGCATTTCAGTTATTAAAAATAACATTAAGTGAATTTTCTCTTTACATAAAATAAAAAAGCTGCCTATAAAAAATAACAAATTAAGAGGAATAACAGCCTCAATTTTAGAACAGTCAGGCACAATACTCCCAAACCACAGCAAGTGCCTACTTGGAGGTAGTAACAGTAAGCTAACTAGTACACATGACAAACAACCAAACAGTACAGGTTGTGAAAATGGCTACACAGGTTGTTTTTTTAAGTGCAAATATTTACTTAAGTTTACTTAAGTTTGAGCATGTTGAACATTCTTAATACAAAAAGAAAATGCAGTATTTCAGTAAATTTCTTAATTTTTCTTTAAAAAACAAAAAAAAATCGAAATTATTTATTTTCGATTTTTTTTTGGGGGGGGGGGCGATACAGATTATTAATAAAATTATGAATATCGAATTCGATAATCGGCCACGGCCGATTATCGGTCGCCCACTACATCTAGCAGCCCTGCTTTTCTCAACCTTGTCAAACCATTTGGTCCAGATATGTACACAGCTTCTCTTGAGGATCTTTCACAAATATTCACAGGAAACTGAGGTCTGTGACTTATCTGTGATTTGAAGTCGAGAAAGGATGAATGGTCTAATTATCAGGGTGCGGCGTATTTGAGAAAGGAAACTGCAGAGCATCCTGTTGAAATATCTGCTCAGCTTGGATTAACCAACCACTTGTTGTGACTCTAATTTCGCTTTACGTCCGAATGTGAGCTCAGCTGTTTCTGTGTGTTATCCCTGGAAAAAACATAACTTAAAAACTCCTTAAAGAGATTTAAACAAACATAAGTAAACCACTGTTCTCAATGTATTGCAGGTTCTGGTGTTGAGAAACCACGGCGTAGTTGCTCTCGGGGAGACCATTGAAGAGGCCTTTCACTACATCTACAATGCCCAGTACGCCTGCGAAATCCAGGTACAGACGGACACGGAGCCAGCGTCCAGATATACACACCAGACCAGCAGGACCAGTGCTGTCCTGCTGCTCCACCCTCACCTTTCCCCACTTCAAGCACTTTAAAGGGGACAATCGAAACAAATCTGTGCTTGGCACTAGGAATGGGCGATATTTTACCGTTCACGATAAACCGTCAAAAAAATTCCCCACAGTAAGAATTTGTATCTCACGGTAAAAATGATAAATTCCTGTGGATGACGTTTTTGTGTAAAGCTGATTTATGGTTCTGGGTTAAATCCACGCACAACGTACGTGAAGGAAGGAAGGAAGGAAGGAAGGAAGGAAGGAAGGAAGGAAGGAAGGAAGGAAGGAAGGAAGGAAGGAAGGAAGGAAGGGAGGGAGGGAGGGAGGGAGGGAGGGAGGGAGGGAGGGAGAAAACAAGGAAAGAAGGAAGGAAGAGAGAAAACAAGGAAAGAAGGAAGGAAGAGAGAAAACAAGGAAAGAAGGAAGGAAGGGAGAAAAGAAGGAAGGGAGAAAACAAGGAAAGAAGGAAGGAAGGGAGAAAAGAAGGAAGGGAAGAAGGAAGGAGAGAGCATGAGGAAAGAAGGAAGGAAGGGAAAAAGGAAGGAAGGAAGGAAATGAGCCTAAAAGAAAGAAAGAAAGAAAGAAAGAAAGAAAGAAAGAAAGAAAGAAAGAAGGAAAGAGAAAGAAGGAAAGAAAGAGCGAGATAGATTTATAGTTAAAAAGGTGGAGTTCAATTGGTATTTTTTTATCGTCATTTTTAACGTTATCGGGATAAATGCCAGAAATTATCGTGATACATTTTTTAGTCCATACCGCCCATCCCTACTTGGCACCACTTATCACCAATTATTGAAGTCACTGTTAACTCAAAGCCTCCTGGTATGACTGAGCATTTTGTTGGGAGTGGCCAGATTTCATGAGCTATTCAGATTTGCAAGGGAGTGTTCAGACTCCACACAGCTTCCCATCATACTGCATTTAAAATGGGTGCATCATGCACGGCTCAATATTGGTGGTATTTTGACCAAAACAGACACTTTATTACCTGTCAACTTGGAGAAATGCATTAAAAGTTTTCTGTAACAGTCACAACCAAGGAAAGTGTCAGAAAAACCGCTTTATAAGCAGAGTAAGTAACAACATAATGGTTTTTTCTGATTCACCTTCAGCGATGGGCACGTTTTCACGCATCAGACTCAACCGGCAAGTGTTTTGTTTCCTGGTTTTCTGGGGTGCCCCCTGTAAACATGGTGGATTTTAAGATGATGGGTCTTCTCCCTCTTCTGTAACAGAGCTTATCACGTCTTCTTATTGAGTCTCCCTTGAAAAGCAAGAGGAAACATTCCTGCATCCTGCAAAAACGTATATTTGACCTGCATCAGTCCCCTTCAGGCGTGTTTGTTGCATGCCACTGCGTTACATTGATGTCGGTGCTCTTCGGATTTATTTTTGTGGGGGGGGGGTGACGTCTTTGTTTGTGTTGCATAAGCCTTCAAGTCCTCACTTTTCTGTTTCTTTGGGTTTTAGGTGAACGCCATCTCATCTGCTGGAGGAGTAGAGAACCTCATAGTGCTGGACAGGGAGAAGTACAAATCCCGAGTGTACGCTGTGGCCACGGCCGAGGGCGTCAACTTGGGCGGCCAGTACAAGTGGAAGGTTGGCGAGCTGGAGTTTGAGTCAATGATGAGGATGCTGGATAACCTGGTGAGGAACTGTCAGAAAAAGTTTTAGATAGAGATAGTCTATGCGTTGTGGATGAGCGTCATATTAATTCCCAACAGGAAACTGTGATCACAAACAGATATAAAAACTATCAGAAACAGTCCATAAACACTTTTTGAGAGGGATTGCTTTATGTTGCAACATATTTTGCAAGTTGATATGAGGAACGTTGTCACTTGACCTCAAGAGATGTCGAGGACTTGTGGAGAGGATGTCGGGAAAAGGGATAAGACGTTTATCTTTCAAACCCAGATTAAAGGCTGGTATACAAAAAAAGAATGACATTTTAAGATACCCGAAGATCTTTAGTCAGGGGCATCTTCACACATTTTCCTTTTCACCGAACCCGGCACCTCAACATCCTCACATTTTTCCGTCCTGAAGGAAAACATTTGTTGTTTACCAAGTTTTTATTGAACAAGTCATCTTAAACAAACCCTGGTGTTTATCAGAAGATAGAGGCGACTTAAAGGATCCCTTCTGTAATGTTTGAGCTGCAGTTGAGCTGCATCTGGCCTTGACATGACCGCACCACAAGGAAACGCTGATTCAGACTTTATCTGTGCAATATACAGACTTAAGTAGTCCAAAATAATAAAAGATTAGTTGGAGTTAATCAAAATTGAACAAGAGGCGCGATATTGCCACGATGTTGAACCTGGGTGTACTGCTCAGTGGAACCGTAAGAAAGAAGGTTTGTCCACAGGCTACGAGCAGCAGCGGGGGCCGCAGCGGGGGACCTGGAATAAAAACGTGCCCCCGCGACAGCTAAATAAGCCGTATCACCGGAAAAGAGAGGAGAACAGCGGGGTTCATATCAGCTATGCTGGCAGAGGACTCAGAGAAACACAATACACAAAAGACTTCAAAGAAAAGTAGTCATTTTAAAGGGATTGATGAAAGAATGTCTCCGAAAGGCAGAGATGCATTTTGAGGAAAAAATGTTGTTGGGTTTCTTTTGGGTGCTGTTCAGAAGCAAAGAGCACAGGAGGTTGGTGGATACAAGGGGGTTCTCGTGTCCTCGTCTGTGCATCACTGCTCTTGTCTGCCCTCCTTCACCCCATCCTCTTCGTCAGATTTCCTCATCTTCCTCCCCTCTCATTTCCTCTCTGCATCTCACCTCTTTCCATACCGTCCATCTCTTCTCACACGCTTCACAAACGTTGTATCAGATAAGCCCCTGTTTTTTCGGTGCGAAACCGCCATCAAAGCGATGGAAGTCCAGGGAGGTGCAAATAAACCAGCTCCCCTCTTGATCTCAAAGCCAGCAAAGAAACGCAGCGAGCTTCCAGCTGAGAGCATGTGGAAATGTGTGAATATGAAAGCAGGATGTTTCCGGAAAAGGGTCTCGCCAGCTCAGCTGGGCGATGGAGGCGACGTGAAAGGTCAGCGTCCACCGCGGGGTTCAGATGAAAAGAAGAGCTGCTTGTGTGTGGAAAGTTGTGAGGAAAAAAACAGCAGCGGCGATGGGAATGTGGGGGAAGGAAAGAGATGGGGATAAAGCAGAGAAAAAGTACGAGGGGAATTGAGGGACAGAGAGACGTGAGACAGGAAATGACTCCATGGCTCTGTCCTCTGTGCTGCCAGAAACCCTGCGGTCGCTGCTCCGCTTCTTTCCCTAGTTTCCATTTGACTGACTGACCGAGAGAGTGGCAGCCCGTCCAGCAGTCCAGGAAGGAAAACTTACAGAATAGATGCTCACTTCTCTCGCCCTTGTAACATTTTCTCATTTCATATTCATAACGACATGAGCCATAATCCAAAGCCACTTAATGATCCTCGTGAGGAAAACTGAGAGTTTGCAGTGGAACTGGATGTGATGACTCTTTAAACATATAATAACCCAAATAAGAATCAAAATATTTTCAGGTTTATTAAAAAGAAACGTGCCTATCATCTAGGGCTGGGCGATATATCGAGATTTTAATATACAGTTGTATGAAAAAGTTTGGGCACCCCTGATCATTTTCAAGATTTTCCTTTATAAATCATTGGTTGTTGGGATCAGCAATTTCAGTTAAATATATCATATGGCAGACAAACACAGTGCTATTTGAGAAGTGAAATGAAGTTTATAGGATTTACAGAAAGTGTGCAATAATTACTTAAACAAAAGTAGGCAGGTGCATAAATTTGGGCACCCTTGTTGTTTTATTGATTTGAATACATTTAGCATTAATTATTGTACAACAGTTGTTTGTTCAGTTCATTGACCCTTCACCTACATACACAGGTGAAGCCAATCATGAAAAAGGGTATTTAAGGTGGCCTGTTGTAAGTTGTTCACCTCGTTGCATCTTCTTTGAAGACTGGCAACATGGGAGCCCCAAAACAACTGTCAAAATACCTGAAAACAAAGATTGTTCAACATCATGGTTTAGGGGAAGGATACAAAAAGCTAGCTCAGAGATTTCAGCTGTCAGTTTCCACTGTAAGGAGCATAGTGAGGAAATGGAAGACCACAGGCACAGTTCTAGTTAAAGCCCGGAGTGGCAGGCCAAGAAGAATCTCAGATAGGCAGAGGCGAAGGATGGTGAGAACAGTCCAGGTCAACCCACAGACCAGCTCCAAACACCTACAACATGATCTTGCTGCAGACGGTGTCACTGTGCATCGTTCAACTATTCAGCGCACTTTGCACAAGGAGATGCTGTATGGGAGAGTAATGCGGCGGAAGCCTTTTCTGCGCACGCGCCACAAACAGAGTTGCTTGAGGTCTGCTACAGCACATTTTGACAAGCCAGCTTCATTTTGGAATAAGGTGCTGTGGACTGATGAAACTAAAATTGAGTTATTTGGACATAGCAAGCGGCAGTATGCATGGCAGAAGAAGAACACAGAATTCCAAGACAAACACTTGCTACCCACAGTCAAATTTGGTGGTGGTTCCATCATGCTGTGTGGCCAGTGCAGGTACTGGCAATCTCGTTAAAGTTGAAGGTCGCATGGATTCCAGTCAGTATCAGCAGATTCTTGCCAACAATGTTCAAGAATCAGTGACAAAGTTGAAGTTGCGCCGGGGCTGGATACTTCAACAAGACAACGACCGTAAACACTGCTCAAAGTCTACTAAGGCATTCATGCAGAGGAACAGGTACAACGTTCTGGAATGGCCATCTCAGTCCCCAGACCTGAATATTACTGAAAATCTGTGGTGTGATTTAAAGCGAGCTGTCCATGCTCGGAAACCATCAAACCTGACTGAACTGGAGATGTTTTGTAAAGAAGAATGGTCAAAAATACCTTCAACCAGAATCCAGACCCTCATTGGAAGCTATAGGAAGCATTTAGAGGCTATTATTTCTGCAAAAGGAGGATCTACTAAATATTGATGTAATTTTTCTGTTGGGGTGGCCAAATTTATGCACCTGCCTACTTTTGTTTAAGTAATTATTGCACACTTTCTGTAAATCCTATAAACTTCATTTCACTTCTCAAATAGCACTGTGTTTGTCTGCCATATGATATATTCAACTGAAATTGCTGATCCCAACAACCAATGAATTATAAAGGAAAATCTTGAAAATGATCAGGGGTGCCCAAACTTTTTCATACAACTGTATATCGATATATTTTCAAACACGATATGGTACGAGACAATATCGTTTATATCGATTAAAAAAAAAAAAAAAATTACATTTTTTTTTTAATGATTTTGATATAGCTTATTTTTTGACAAATTGACTTGAATGTTTTATTTGAGATTTGCACAAATGTTTTGTTATTTGCACAACTGTCAACCTCAGTGGAAAAGTTTGCCTGTTACTGTCTACATTGTATTAATTACAGTGTATTTTAATTTAATTGTTATGCAGGAAAGGGATATTTGTTTTATTTTATTCAAGAAGCATTTTTATTCTATATATGCAGGCAGTTTATTTTTATTTCATTTGTTTCATACATTTTGATATTGTGCAGACCTCTGTTAATAAAGGTACCTGTGTGACATTTGGCATGAGGCTTTGTATTAAAACTGACTGTTTTTTTAAGGGTTTGCCTCAGAAAAAAATGAAGCTAACAGAGATGCTATGCTATAATGCTTTGGGGGAAAACCCAATTAAGGCACAGAAAATATATCGAGAAATATATATAGAGTATCGCCATTTAGCTAGAAAATATCGAGATATGACTTTTGGTCCATATCGCCCAGCCCTACTATCATCTTCTTCTCAACATCAGGGTTACAGGACGGGCTACACCTACCGGCACCCCATTGTGCGAGACAAACCGAGGCACAAGAGCGAGGTGGAGATCCCTGCCACGGTCACGGCGTTCACGCTGGAGGACGACACCGACGCCACGCGGCTGCCCCTCAAGTTCCTGCAGCAGCGGCAGCAGAGGGAAAAGACACGCTGGCTCAACTCACCCAACAGCTACACCAAGGTCAACGTGGAGGGTGGGGAGGAGCGCTACAGCAGCCGGACAACCACGGTGAGCTGATGTGTGATGATCTTGGTCATCCGAGGCCAGGGTTCTCATACAGATCAGGGGTTTATAGTACTGCACCGCCATCTAGTGTCTGAGAAGGGAACTGCAGGGATCTGCTTGTACTGACGTGATGCATTTAATCACAACTCTCTGATTATTAAAGGTTGAGTGAATATGTCTTCAGTGAAGGAGTTTTATTCCCTTTACAGTGGATGAAAGCGGATGAAACTGGAACTATAATCCGGATTGAGGACCCAAATCAGTTTGTACCTCTCAACACAGACCCCACAGAGGTGCTGCAGAAAAGGATGAAGGTAAGTGCAATGATTGCAACAGATTCCAACAGTCTTAACAGTGTGGTGAAAATCTCTTCCAAGATTATTTGATTTGATTTATTTTATTTTTGTACATGTAAAAAAAAGAAACAACACTTCATGAGAAGTTTAAGAAAACAACAGCAAAACAAAGAATTTCATCCTTTAAAACTTGCTAACTTGATTTACATGTGCCAAAAAAGGAGTAGGAAGGTTGTTCGTGTTCTACGAGTCTTAAAATTTAGAGAACCCCTTAAATTATACCTTCCCTCTCTGTCATGAAACATTTCCTGCAAGTGAGATGGTAATAAGTTGTTCCTAGCTTTATAAATGACTTGTGCAGTTTGGAATTATACTATGTCAAAAGATTTTGATTATTTTAGAATTGAAGAATAAGGAATTGGTGTGTTCACGAAAAAACCAGCCTTATGAATTATCCTTATGGCTCTTTTCTGCAGTATGAATAGTGGTTGCAGTGAACTTTTATACATATTTCCCCAAACCTCTAAACAGTAACTTAGATAAGGCAAAACTAGGGAACAGAACAGAATGCGGAGTGATTATTGGACTCAAGCAGAGAGACCTAAGCTCCCTATGGGAACAACAGGTTTTGAGGAAGACTCATAGTATTCTGGATACGCTTTTCCAAGTCTTTTATCCCCTCTGCTGTCCGGCTATTAAATTTATCCTTGTGAATTTGTTTGGTATGTGCATTTAGGTACTGTGTACCTTCTAGGAATGATATCATCCGGTGTTTGTATAGACTGTTTTTAATTAATTAATTTATTGGTATCAGCACTTTTAATGCAACAAATTGCAGATTTTTGCACACAGCTGCAGACTTTCTCTCTGTGTTTCTATTGAATGTGTTATGTGTTTGTTATGTGTGTGTTTGGGCGCGAGCTGCCGAATCAAATTGCCCCTCAAGGGATAAATAAAGTTGTCTTGAATCTTGAATCTTGATTCCCCTTTGATATAAATTTAGCATCTTCCTTGCTACCTTTTGAATTTTCATAACTTTCACTTTGATTTTTTGGGATTTTTTTTTTGTTTCCGATAAAGTAAAAGAACATTGAAAAAATATTTTGTTCTAACTTTCTTCTCTGCAGCCCCCTGACTTATCTGAAGGGGTAGCTTCCAATCATTCAAAGTCACTGCAAATGCATCATAGTGTGTTTGGTCTCGTCACAGATCAGAGATCAGAACCGGTTTGATGTGATGACGTCAGGGCCGCGCTCTCAGCACCTCGCAGGCATCCCCGTCGATCAGCCACGACAGGTGAGAGCTTTCAACTCAATATTCGCTACAGTGGAGCTGCTTTTTTTTCCAGACAGGAGTCTGCGAAGAAGCTGACGGCAAGACATCTTTGTGTTACACACAAAGCTGTGTGCTAGATCTGTGCTAGATCACCTGATGTCTGTCGATCAGTCTCGAGCTGTTTGAAAAACGTCACGAATCAAAGGTCCGAGATATTTAGCTCCTATTCAGGTGTTGCAGGACATGCAGCTGTTTATGCTGGTTTCACTGTCTGTGGAAGCCAGCAGAGAAAATCAACAGTAAGGTTTTTGAGAATCAGCTGCGTAAACACTTTGATCTGCCTGCATTTTCTCCTGCTGCTGGACAGTACGAGCGTCCTGGATATTGCCTGGTCTTAGCTTTTTTTTTTTTCAATACTGATGTATGAAAATTGTCAGTCTATAAATGTTCACAAGTCTCCACAGTGGCTTCTCAGAAGAGTATTTTGCTCTAAAGACGGATGCGCATGCTCATGCACGGTGAGAGCTTTAGCAGCCACCTGCTCAGACCTTAGTGCTGCACCAGGCAGCAGTGACGCCACTAGGGGGCGACAAGTGAGCAGGTTTCACAAAGGCAAACGTCACCTCTTGACAATGGTACACAGGCTGCAGGAGCAACATAAGATAACAAGAATATCATAAAAGAATAATATTAATAATGTAAGACGGATGTAATATCAACACGCAGGTTCATTACACTTGTTCATCTTCTTATGGTTGATGTCTTGTCTTAAAGGATCTGGGCCAGATAAAAGTTATGGTAAATATGCTAAGTATTGTCATGTTGTTCCTGATTGCAGTGGATATTTATTAATTTCATTTTTTTTTTTCATTTTTAAGATCAATTTCCACTTTTAATTTACTTGCACTTTTATCCAGTTTCACTCATTTCTGCGGGTCACTGAAGTGTGATGATTTGTTGAGCATGATGTGGGTGTGACATATTTCTGAATATAAATGTTTTATTATAACTGTTGCGTGTGCATGATGATGACACGTTTTTTGTCTGTTCTCTGTTGTGACATAAAGACTAGCATAGGTGATTAGAGGTGCTCTGTTTTATCGTCACATACACAGTTGTGGTTTTGCACATTTGCACGTCAGTTCAGGAGTGTGTGTGTGTGTCCATGTGTAAATGTGTGTGTGTGTGTGTGTGTGTACATGTGTAAATGTGTGTGTGTGTGTGCTCCCGTGCTCACCCCTCTCCCTGCCTCCTCCCCAGCCCTACGTGCCCACAGCGGACGAGCAGATGGCTCCTCTTCCTCCCAACCCGTTCAGTGAGCTGTCAGAGAAGGACCTGGAGGAGTACCGCAAGAACGTGGAGAGAAGGCAGCTGGGCCTCAGCGGTATGACACACACGCTCTTAAGCAAACAAGCAGTCAGCAGAATTCAGATCCTACCAATCACTGACGGTCATTTTACTACACAATATTGGCAGGCTTTAGAGAAATCGGATCAATAGTCAATACGAAGGTGCAATTTGAGAGCACACAGGGAGATATTAGTCTGATGCTGCAAAAGAGCAGGACTTAACTTCCCGGATGCGTGGGCGGCATTGTAGGTATTTTGTTTTACCCACGGAGAGCAGACGTCTGTTTGGCTGTCCCGTCCTTTAATGCACCATTAGCACATTCCATGCTGTGTTTGGTTTTCAAAGCACACGACCAACTTTTTCTCATAAAGTCATCCTAAAAGAAAGAAAAATAAAGTGAAAACAAGCCTGGCTAATGCTTTTAGGTACGCAGAAGCGTCTACAGCCGTTATGGCCGTGGAGGTCATCACACTCGGACATCAGTCCAGGTCCAGGCATCTTCAGCATTCTTCTTCCATCCCGTTTCCTCCCGTGGTTCATCTCATTTTCCGGCCCCTTGCTCAGTCACTCTCATCCTTGCTTCCTTCAGCATTCAGTTTCAGCTTCGTCCGTTGTGATGAACATACAAAGAATTCACGGCTGTTAAAACCATCATTTTAAGATGGAAAACGTTAAAACTCAAAATAGTTTTATTGTTGTTAATGTTCTATTACCAGCTGCCCTTTTAATAATCTGGTTCCAGTAAACCAGCTTCAAAAGACGGGACGTCTGGCACATTCCCGCACATACAGTATTAACAAGAAAGTAAAGTTCATGGGTCACCTTTAAAATCAGTTGAAAACATTTTCAGGATAGCTAGTATTCTTTCTAGCATCACCATTTTTTGTAAAAGGATGACAAGATCCAACTAACCACATACAGTAAACGGTCTCGTCTGAGTCTGTTAAGATGTTAACAAGGAGGTCAGACCAAACAGCTGGACCACATGTCAAGTTTATCCTGCATCTACTAGGGATGCAAATGGTTCTGCAGTTCTGTCCCTCTTCGTCCTCACTTAGAGATCGGGGATAAATATCTGAATTTAACAGCAGCGCCTCCTGAACGACTGTCCGATTGGATAACCCCATACGCTTTTATTGTGAGATGTTTGTCCCCACAGGAAAACGCTGCACACACACACGCGCGCTGGGCATAGTAGATGCTAATCATATTAGTGCTCAGTCCTTTCAGAGAGGGGGGAGTCAGTCGTAGAAAGACGGTCCTTCCTCTGCAGAGCTCCTTTTTAAATTGGAGCAGATTTAAAAGTGGCTGTTTTATGTGGGAATGTAAATCAGCAGCGGCATGTGCTCGTGTGTATGGATGAGTGCAAATGTTCTTTATTGCATGTGAATATGAAATGTGGTGCCTGTGTGTGTGAGAGAGGCCAGTATGACTAAAAGGCAGACTGAACTGACAGCAGGTCTTCACACCCGCCACATGAGCAGGAGCCCGTTGCTATGACACTGTTGCTCACACAGCCCCATGAATCCCCGGTGACCCATCTGGATACAAGCTGGAGTCCGTCTGGAGGGGCCTGATACACGCCTGGCCTGCACACACTCACACACACACACACACACACACATATGCTTCCAGGTTCAGGCTACGATTATTTGTGTCCTTTACAGCTCCAATGATCATCGGTGAAAAACCAGAAGACTAATTTCAAGCATTCAATGTGAAGTCTGATGCAACACGAGGCGACGTGTCCACTTCTGTAAAGAACATTTTGACGCTGTAACTATTAGGACTGTTCAGAGGGACTTTCATCGAAGGGATTTTTGTCCTAGAGCTCGGGAACATCGTACTACATGTGTCAACATCAGTTTACAAGCTGCACATTTGATTTCTGCAGAATATGTGCAGAATTCCCAAACACCGCTCAGTCCAGGCGGTTATACAACCCCGCCCTATATGATCCGCTTGGACGGGTTGTTGAATGTCACAACTGACAGCTGAACATGTAACCTCGAGTGTGCTAATGGATGCATTATGGGATTCGCTCATATTAATCAGTGGTTCCAACTAATGAGGCTGCTAACACTCAGCCAGATTCTAACATTAACTGTTCTTACCAAACTCATTCATTTTTTTATTCCTTTTAGATGGATTTCATGAGAGTTTTAAGCAAATATATCAATTTTTATGAAAGGATTTTCTAGGGCTGGGCGATATGGACCAAAAGTCATATCTCGATATTTTCTAGCTAAATGGCGATACTCGATATATATCTCGATATTTTTTCTGTGCCTTAATTGGGGTTTCCCCCAAAGCATTATAGCATAGCATCTCTGTTAGCTTCATTTTTTCTGAGGCAAACCCTTAAAAAAACAGTCAGTTTTAATACAAAGCCTCTGCCAAATGTCACACAGGTTCCTTTATTAACAGAGGTCTGCACAATATCAAAATGTGTAAAACAAATGAAATATAAATAAACTGCCTGCATATATAGAATAAAAAATGCTTCTTGAATAAAATAAAACAAATATCCCTTTCCTGCATAACAATTAAATTAAAATACACTGTGCAATTAATACAATGTAGACAGTAACAGGCAGACTTTTCCACTGAGGTTGACAGTTGTGCAAATAACAAAACATTTGTTCAAATCTCAAATAAAACATTCAAGTCAATTTGTCACAAAATAAGCTATATCAAAATCATTTTAAAAAAAAAATCTTTTTTTTTTTTTTAAATCGATATAAACGATATTGTCTCGTACCATATCGTGTTTGAAAATATATCGATATATATTAAAATCTCGATATATCGCCCAGCCCTAGGATTTTCCATTATCTACAGTTAAGAACATCAAACCAATGAACTTGTGTTGTACTAGAGTGTTTTTTGTTAAAACTTTTGTTAAGATCAAATCCGTGCAGACTGTTTGGAGCGACGTCTACATACTTTATTGCTAGAGTCTTGATACAGTTAAAGCTCCGTTTACTGTACATTTAAGCGTGCAGCCTGCGTGAATCGTCAGTAGGGGGAAACAGTAGCTGCTCTGATGCCTCAACATGTAGTCATTACATTGCCGTTCAGAGCATCTGTCTCCTCACTGGGATATTAAAGCTCAGGAACATGTTGCAAGGGGAGGGGGGGGGGCAAACCCAACAAAAGCCTGATGATCAGCAGACAAGGATTTTTGAAGTTTTGTGGGAAAACAGCTGTGCATGGCCTGATTTAACATGTGTGTGTTACCACTAATCTCTCAAACACCCCACCTCTCCTCCCTCCTCCCTCCTGATCCGCCATCCCAACTCCCTCCGCCCTCTTACTCCCCCCTCTGTCGTCCCTCTACCTAACCCCCCCCCCCACCCTTCCACCTCCCCGTGCGGCAATCCTCTCATCTCCTCCTCGCTCCAACCCCCCCCTTCTCCCCGCCCCGCCCCCCCGCAGATGGCGAGCTCGAGCTAACCTCTGATGACGGCTCCACTCTTTCTCAGTCTCTGTCTCTCACACAGTCCCCGCAAAGCACTCCAGCTAAAGAAGGTATCACTCACACAGAGAAAATGGTTTGCTCTTAATGTTTTTCACTACCACTGTTTGTCTTTGAAATCAGATGTTTGTCGATATGCGAGCATGAGGGTGAAAGTTTAACCGAGACAGACTCATAAATGATTAATATGCAGCAGCTCACACCACTTGTAATGTCATGTTGCACTAATCACCTTGCATACGTGAGCACGCCTGCCTACATGGAAGTTCAGCCGGGTGCCAGCGGTTGGGTAAAAACGTCTCTGTTCTTTCTGTCGACGCATTTCTGTCAGGAAAATACATCCATTACCATTAAAAATGCAAAATAACTTTCTAAAAAGCTCATCAAATCAAAGTGCTACCAGAGCAACTGGTTTTTTGCTCACTTTGGTTTGATGTTCAAAGTTGAACGGATGTTTTGGAGATAAATAATCAATCACTCTAGCAAATTTGTCACTTTACCAAGTTGAGGGACGTCTGGGAGAAAGAAAAGAAAAGTGTAAGAAAAGTCCGGACTTGGAGAAAGTCTAGACCAGGGGTCGGCAACCCAAAATGTTGAAAGAGCCATATTGTACCAAAAACACAAAAAACAAATATATCTGGAGCCGCAAAAAATGAAAAGTCATGTATACGCCTTAGTATGAAGGCAAATGGCGAAAGGCAAAAAGTCGAAATGTTGAGAAAAAAGTTGAAATGTCGAGAAAAAAGTCGAAATGTCGAGATTAATGTCAAAATTTAGAGAAAAAAGTCAAAATGTTAAGATTAATGTTGAAGTACAATGTGGAGAAAAAAGTTGAAATGTGGAGAAAAAAGTCGAAATGTGGAGAAAAAAGTCGAAATGTCGAGATAATGTCGAGATTAAAAAGGAAGAAAAAAGGAAAAAAAGGGGAAAAAAAAAGGAAAAAAAAAAAAGGTCAAACATTTTTGAAAAAGCTCCAAGGAGCCACTAGGGCGGCGCTAAAGAGCCGCATGTGGCTCTAGAGCCGCGGGTTGCCGACCCCTGGTCTAGACTTTGAGAAAGCATGTTTTTATTGCAGCGTTTCGTCATGTGAGCTGGATGTACTTTACGTGTAAGAAAGTTTAAAAACAAGATTGACTGGTAGAGCCAGTAAACCGAACTACATCTACCAGTACTTTTAAAGGTTGTTGGAGGCTTCAAAGTACCAGTGTTAACTAAACATAACCAAATAGCAACAGCAAACTGAATATTATAAAAAAAAAAGAAAATAAATGTAGTAAATTAGCAGAAAGTGTGAACTTGTCCACTCCAGCTCTCTGCTCACCGTCACCACCTGCACTTAGCTGTCCTAAAAACTGCCTTTTCCGGATATCTGGAACTTTTCAGAACTCTGGACTAGGTCGTTTTATAAGACAAAAACACAGGATTAAAAATAATGACTTATTTATTTATTTTTGCATTTTAAATGACACATGACTTGCTCAGTGGACGGGTCAGATACATCTCAGATGCTGGAAGACGTTTGATGCCAGAGCTTCCTGCCAAACATAATGTGAACATTTTAGTCTGCAGTTTGTTACAATGTTGAACCTATATAAGCTAGAACAAATATAAGATCAAAAAATGATTTTCAGTGTCCTCGCTTACCGTCTCCGTTGTATTTAAATCAGGAATCTGATGCAGCTTCAACCTCAAAGCGATTGCTGAGAGGCATGCGGACCACAATGTTATCGCCCCGTCCTTCACAGTAGACACCTTCAAAAAGGAATAAATAAATATGGAATATGGAAATCATTGTTTACAAGAGGACTCTGTGTCCAGATTTGCTCAAATCAAGAGTTCAACTCCAGTTTATGGTTATCGTTGTCTTGTTCTTTTCAATAAGACGCCACTCTCCTAACTTTTCTAGCATTTTTCTGTCTGCAAAGTTCTAAATATGATGAAACTCGTCAGTGAACACATTTAATTTAATTTAATTTATTTTATTTAATAGGGACAATGCAGGTTTACATGTGATCACATTCACTCATTACAAACAAGCCAATGTGACTGATGTTCTGCATACAGAGATTATAGCTATTGCTAGTTTCCATCTCCTGTCCCTAGTTAGGCTTTAAGTAAAAGAAAACGAAAGAAAGGAGGAAAAGAATACAAAAATACATTCAATTTTCAACATGCAAAGCTATATCCTATTTACAATTCTCAGCTTGCAAGAGAGCACCCTATTAGCGGTTACAGGTGATTAAAAATGCGTACATTTCTGATTTTGCTTCAACCAGTCTTTGACATTTTTAGTAAAAACCTTAAAATCTTGAGTTGTTTTTATCTCAGTTGGCAGTGTGTTCCACATTTGAGAGCCCTTTATAGAGAACGCTGACTGCCCAAAGGAGGTCTTACGGCGTTCAACCTTACAGTTACCGCTTGTTGTTCCCCTGGTGATCCTACCACTATTCTGCCTGCTAACTAACTTACATAAAACATCTGGTGCTAGGTTCTGTAGACACTTAAAAACCAGTTTGAGTGTAGAAAACTGTAGAAATTATCAAAACTAAGCATGTTGTACTGTTTCAATATGTGACAGTGGTGCGCAGTGATTGTGCATCTCCATCCAGATTTAACCCTTTTTGGCTGTGCCTTTAACCCTCACAGACCCTTGGTGTGCTTTGAGGGTTAAACACTCCTTTACTTGTCTAGAAATGGGCTTCGAGACATAAATACGTTCACTTTATGTTTCTTTGAAGGAACACATCGCAGGTGTCCTGGCCCAGAGATCTGAGTGCTCCATAGCGTCACCAAACATGATTTGTTACCTCCTGCTGTCGTTTGCACGTACAGGATTATGTCATCGTGCCTATGAACACAAAAGATCCTGCGCCTTGTCATTTTAGGCAAGTTGATGTACCTCCAAGAAACACAAAGATCACAGAGGCCCCATTAAAGGTTGTAAATAATGACGCTGTGAGACCGAGTTCCTGTCAGCTTCCTTCCAGCACAAACACGTTCAACACCACACAATAGCAATTATCTTATGACGGCGCACTGACTCAGGGGGCCCGTGTTTTCTGACGCCACATTTACGAGGTCAGCCAGTTCTTTAGCTGAAACCAGGTCAGCTGTTCATGCGCCACTTCCACCCGCATGTTATGTCGAAAATGAAAACAACCCGAGCAGTCCTCAGCGTTTTAAATATATATTTTTTACGGCCTTAACGCGATACTGATGCTCTGAATTCTGTTAACCCGCATTTGCAGCCCAGAGAAAATGATGTGGCACTGTCAGGCCGGTTACGTGAACAGTCATTACGGGAGTGGGTACACTCTTCTCTTCAAAGCCCCATTTTGTCAGCTGAAAGGAGGTCAGATTCTCTGGGCTATCAGGTCGCCGGCTCTTTAATGCAGAGATATTACAAAATACGGCTTACGAGTGGGTGGAAAAGGAAGTTGGGCACAGATTGGATGACAGTGGTGAGTTTACTGAATCCAACAACCACCTCACAGTGACCTCTTGGAATCATTTTAGATGCACTATTAGAGAGAGAAGAAAGTCCTTGATGATGATAATGATAATAATAATAATAATAATAATAATAATAATAATAATAATAATAATAATAATAATAATAATAATAATAATAATAATAATAATAATAATAATAATAATAATTAGTGCTTGTATGACTTGCATGTAGATTCTTCAGGCCTGGCCATTTAGCTGATGACACCAGCCACGACTCTATATCAAACCATTCAAAAGTTATGGCAGAAAGTAGGAACCAAATATCAAATATGGACCAATCAAATGAAGGGGGGGCGCGCTTTTTGTCGTCTATCATTGCCACGGTAACGCTTTTGACTGAGAAAAGTAATGCGCATCGTCGCAGGATCGAGACGCACATTTTGATGTATAACACACCTGGGTTCACGTTACGGTTCGGGCAAGAAACGGCCGAAGAAGTGGCATAAATTGCGCCAAAATTACACGATTAATTCAAAATGGCCGACATCCTGTTCGGTTTCGGCCATGGCGCCAAGAGACTTTTCTTTAAGTTGCGACATGATACAGGTGTGTACCGATTTTCGTGCATGTACGTCAAACCGTATTGTGGGGCTTGAGGCGCAAAGTTTTCTAGGGGGCGCTGTTGAGCCATTAGGCCACGCCCATTAATGCAAACCATTAAATATCACATTTTTCACCAGGCCTGGCTTGCATGCAAAATTTGGTGACTTTTGGGGCACGTTTAGGGGGGCAAAAAGGCCCTCATTTCATCGGAAAAATAAAAGCAACGAGAACGAGAACAATTCCTACAGATACAATAGGGCCTTCGCACTGTCAGTGCTCGGGCCCTAATAATAACAGTAATCAGCAAAAAGTGCAGGCGTTCATGACTGTAGAGGTGGGTGTGGGTGCTGTGTCTCACTCTGCCGTCTCCTTCCCTCAGAGAACCACACGGGCCTCATGAACGGCAAAGACGGCCACGACGAGGAGCTGGCCAGGCGCGTCAGTCAGCTGACCACCAGCGTGGAGAGCGTGGAGATCACCGTGCGCTCCGGCGAGAAGATCGAGGAGGCCCTGTCCCCCGAGAGCTCCCCCTCTAAGTCGCCCAACACCAAAAAGAAGAAGAAGTTCCGCACCCCGTCCTTCCTGAAGAAGAACAAGAAGAAAGAGAAGGTGGAGGCCTGAGGATGGCGGGGCGTCCAGGACACCTGCGTGAAGAAGAAAGGAGGGGTGGGGGCGGAGGCTGCAGCCCCCGCTCAGTTTCATGTCCATGTTTTGTTTTTGTCTTTGTTTTTTATGTATTTTTATGTTCCATTTTCTATTTTATTTGACTTTTTAACTAGAGGTTTTATGTGCAAAGGCAGAAGAAAGATTTAACACAAAAAAAAATCAGTTTGTAATTAAAACAGAAAGAGGAAAAGTCTCTCGTTCTGCAGAGAGACTCGAATGTTTGGGTCATTTTGGGGTGGGTGTGTGGCTCCACGGTTAGAAGCAGATGAGGGTCAGCTGATCGCTCACGTAGCACTCTCACAGGGCTCCTCGGGATTGCCGTTCAGATCCTGCTTAAACTTGCTCCTCCGACTGCGTTTTTTGTTTTTTCTCCCTCTTTCTTTTTTCTTCACCCCTTTTCCTTCAAGGCTGAAAACTGAACTTGAAAGCATTTTGTCTCTTTCTTGCTTCATAGTCCAATTTTCCTGAAATGATTGGAATGCAACGCGAGTGTTTTAAACTGCACAAGGAAACGATGTCCTTATTTGAATTTTTTTTTAATTCCTCATAGGGAACTGAGAGGCCACATTAAAGTCAGAGTCGCACTGGAAAAAAGAAGAAGAAAAAGCCAGAGGGTTTGTGTTGATTAATTTCCTGTGAGAGAAGTTTGGCTCTCTGGCGTCCGCCATGCTACTTTAGGTGCAGGCTTTCTCTTCATCTGACTGTGGCTGAACTCCAGATGACTTACGGGGTTGTGAGACTGGACATGGTGAGGATGAAGAGCGGCAGTTCTCTCATATGTATGCAGCATTCTCATTCTTTATCTTTCATCTCAGCATGTGTGTGTTTCTTCTTTCAAATGGAAGAATGGGGAAAAAAAATCTCAATTTAGTCAAGCATCTCTGTTTATTTGTGGTTTCTCATCTCATAAATCTGGTTTTTGTTGATCGCCCTTGTTTTGTACTCATTTTAAGCGTTCGCAGAGAAGTCGGATGTTTCGCATGTTTTCTCTTTTAGCAACTGAACTGACTTGGCTGACTATGTTCTGTAGTGATGCCCTATTGCTCAAGTTATACCTTAATCCTCAGAGCACAAAGTTACTATATAACGCAGATAAAAGACAACTGGATATGTTGACTGTAGAGTTTTAACTATAAACATTTGTATGTTTTGTTGTGCAGCACTTCTCTTGTGGTGTATATAACACACTGACGTTGCAGGTGGTTTCACCAGTGAAGGAGAACGGGAAGATGTGGTAGAAGTTGTGCAAGTAGCGGGCGAGGCACGGTGTCTGAGCGCAGTCAGGACCAAGAAAGTGAGTTTATCAAAGACGGACGATATCATTGGTGTAACACGGGGGGGAAAATGTTCCACTTCTCAACTAGTACTTTTGCCAAAATGCCACCTATCAGCAGTCGACAACTGAATTTAGACTCGTGGAGTCGGGACGTCTTATCCGTGGTGTGTTTTTATGCGTGAGCTTTCAAAGCCATATTCAAATTTTTTCTCTGTTATTTCACTAAGACAAGGCTTGTGGTTCTCATCTGGCCCCTCCGGCATCCTGGACCCAAGCAAGACCTCTGTTAAATCAGTGCAGAGCTAACCCTAACCCTCAGGCCCTCAAAAACTCATCCTGGCCTTTTATTTCTTCACAAGTAGCCGCATTCTCAGCAGTGATACCTCCTTGCTCATATATTTTCCCGAAGAACTGGAACTTTATTGGGAGCTCTCATGGGCATTTGATTTATCTTAATTTGATCACGCAGCAACGTCATTTCTCCAGTAAACACAGTAAATGTTAGAAATGACCCACAGCTGACCTGTGCTCAGCCGGAGTGTGATGGGCTGCCACATTTCCTCCCCCAGCAGTTTAACTGGATGTGCCATTATCCCAGCCAGCAATGTGAAGTATTGGATTTGCAAGGGAGGGTGGGTGGTGGAGGGGCGCATCTTAAGCAGCACTAAATGCTAGCTTCTTCTTTTTTATGCTTCATTATGGCTCTGAGGAAAGAGCTGAAGACACACGAGTGAAAGATGGAGAAGTTGTGAGTTTGGAAATGGAAGTTCATATGTGTGTGCAGTGGAGCGGGGCGGGGACAGCTGAACACTAACACACCGTACTTTTATCACTCACACTCATCTTTTTTTCTTTCATAGCAACTCTTCTTCCACAATTGTCTCTTTTTTTTCTTTCTCCATTTGTATTAAAGTCCACTGTTTTTATAGTTTTCAGAGAGCACTAGGCTTCTTTTTTTTAATTTACCATTTTATGAGCAGAAAATGATCCCAGATGAACTAAATGTGCATTGCACCCTTTTTATTTACTCCTGTCTTTCTGACTGTTTGCACCTTGCTTTTACTAATACCTCTCCACATTTTCCTTTTTTTTTTTTTTTTTTTTTTCTGTTTCAAAACGCGTTTTGCTTTGGCATGCCAGAATGAGCCGAGCTACTTTGTGACCTGTGAAATTCCTATATAAATGGTTATCTAATGGATTTGCTTTTAGCTGTACTGCTAATCTGTGTAAATTCACAAATAAAATTGTATTTTAAGAAATGAAAGCTTTTTTTTTTTTTTTCCTCCCCACATTCGTGCCTCACAGTCCATGTCATTCAAGTTGAGTTCAGCATCATCCATACATTTATTTACTTTGCCATCATAATGAGTTGAGGTGAAAACGTAACCTGTTGCAGAGTAGAAGGACTTGCGCTGCATTGATACGGTGTTGAATGAGCAGGAGAAAACACTAACTGGTGCCTTGTATGATCCTTATTTAACTATATTTATAGTGAATGGTTCAAACTGAAAGTTATGTCACTGACTAATAGCACGTGAATATGACAACGGTCCCTGTGGGCACAATAAACGCAGAGACAGATGGTATAAAGGGATGAGTGAAATACGCTTCATGTCATGATCTGCGGGTCATAAAAAAGTGGATTTAACCTCTTCAAACACGTCATGAGGTGCAGCTTTACTGGTGGTTTCCCTACTTTAATCTGAATGAGAGCGAGTTTCCTTTGTTGCACTTTAAATGCTGTTGGCCCTTTTGTTTTCCTGTGAACCTCTCTTTTAAAGCCATTTTATAATGGCTTCCCCCGTTCAATATTTATTAGCTCCCGCACGGGCTACCCACGTCCTGGGGGCCGGTACAGGCGCGGTCGATGGTGAAATATACATGAATATACCCATAATTATGCAGCTTGCCAGTGCATGTAACAGACTAATGTGTATAACTAGTACATTCTAGAGGAGTACTCCACCCATTTAGTATCATTAAGTACTGATGCAGTTGTACCTTCTTTGTGAAGACCCAATGTTTTGGGTTTTTTTCTTTTTAATTGTCATTCATTTTCAAATTGCAGTCTTCACTATCAACCAACACTGCCACAAATGACATCATTAGAGGTGCAGTCTTGTCACCAGAGTAAAGTTTGATTTATGGTTCAGGGTTAAACCTCTTCAAACGGTGCAGCCTGAAGCAGAGATGGAGAGGTGTTGGGTTTTTTACAAGGCTTATTAACTTCTTTAAGTACAATGTTTTTGTGGAACACATGGTTCGGTGGTCACACACTGTCTCTCCTGATATGTACTTTTTTATTAACTCCACATTCAAGTGACTTGTGTAATGTTTCTCATCTCAAACAAACCTTTTCTAGAGCTGGGGTCTGCATCTGGGAGACTGTTCTACGTCACCCGTGTTAGCACGACACAAAGTGCTTCGACAGGGGAGGCAAAAAAATACTACTGCCACCTAGTGTGTTTAATTCATGAACCAACCCCAACACCACTGCCCCTAAATACTTAACCTGAAGTCATGAGGTGAGCTTGTGCACAAACGCATTGCTTTCCAAATTCCTGTTTCGCTGAATTCGTTCAGTAACGCCCTCAAGTTGAACATATTTTCTTACAACTTGTTTTATGTGCTGCCTCCTCGAGATGCTATGACTATCACCGCTTCCCTTTCACAAATTTAAACTAATTCAAACATTTCTCAGATCAAAAGCCATTTGGGACTCCCACCTCAAGCCAACACTCTGGATGAAATACCGTATTTTCTGGACTATAAGCCGCACCTGTATATAAGCCGCATCCGCTCTATTTAAAAAAAAAAACAATAAAAAAAAGATATACAAGCCGCAAATATTTATGTTGTTAGATTAGATATTTACTACATGTACAGAACCATTTTGAACTGTAAATGATGTACATGTTTGTACCTAAATAGATCCTTTCCTAACAGTGTCTTTTAACACGGCAGCAACTTTGCTGATTAAAACTGGACAGAACCAAGAGAAAATAACCAGTATTTATTTATCTATTTATCTGTTTGAAATCTGCTTCTACCTACTTCTATCTGCTAAAGAAGAAGTAGCGTATTCTTCTTTGCATTTATTTTGTCTTAGTTTTGATTCTAATTCCGGTTAGAGCGCCCGAGCGGTGGAAGAAAAATCCACAGAATAGAACCTTTGTATAAGCCACATGGTTCAAAACCTATGAAAAAAGTAGCGGCTTATAGTCCAGAAAATACGGTATGTTGGTCTTATTTTGCAAATTTAACCAAGTCGGCTTGGCCTCCGAACTTCACCAAGAGGCGAGTTAGAATGAGTGAAAGAAAGGAGAAAATAAAATGCACTGCTAGCTCTGAAGGCGTGCACCTGTCATGTTTTTGGGACATTAGCTGGGAAACAGTGAGTAAATACTGTATGTCTGTGTTTCTGCTAACGTAAAACAACTTTCCCTTAAAACATTGGCGTCTGGATTGTGGGGATTTACACTGAATGTCACAAAACTCCCTCTGAGGCTGCAGTAAAAAATCAGAAGAGCTCCACTTCAATGAGTCAAAACCATAAAAGAGATCGTCTGCCGAAGAGTCACTTTTCTGTATCTACAGACTCCTCTTATCAAACCAGTGAACATAAAAATGCTTCAATGTCTGCCCAGTATCCAAGCACCTGAGTGACATTGTGCGTATGAGCAGCCATTGTGCCTTTACTTATCTTATACGATAAGATAAACCAACATATGCAAAGACCAACATGGGATGTGTGAAATGTCTGTGTTGAGAGTCTCTCAGTATCTGTGCGTATTTACACCCATGTGTTGTTTGATGGTAAAACTGCAGCAAAAACATTTTTCCCTCTTTTTTTGGCAACTGTTTAATAGTCGTTCCCAAATGTTGTTCATCTTTACGGCTCTCTGCTGCTACAAATATGACAAATAAGTGTGATGTTTCTCTTTTAGATAAAGTCAGAACATTTTTAATCTTCTCTCAAGAATTTACTGGATTCATATCATCAATATGAGCTGGCACTATGGTGTGTGCTTAAATGTTTAAAAAGATACTACATTTACTGTAATTTTGGTGATGAGGGAGGTTGAGACAAAAACTAAAAATAACCAAGACCTTTAACTGGCTCTTTGTATGCACAGAGGCCAAATAAGAGACCTGTGTTTGTGAAAGGGGATGAAGGAAAATGGATGAGCTCTATTTTTACTCTCTTCCCCTGTTGTTATCCAAGATCATATGTGTTGCATACTGCAAGCTTACATGTATAAACACTTCAACCCTATTCTGGCATCAGTCAATCATTACTATCATTATAGAGCACTTTACTTGGCACCTTTGTTGTTATGAACAATAAAACTGTATGAGCTATGCTGTGAGCATGTGCGTTTTCTTTGTCCCAAAGTGGAAACTATTGTTTCTGGCTCCAGAAAACTCTAGCGTGATGTGCACAATCTGCTCTTAGAGATGAAATGAAGTGAGGCGTTTTGATATGTTTGTTTTCCTTGTTCAACATGTAATTAAATCAGTACCAGTAATGGAGCTATTAACCCCATCTGTCACCTTACATTAGCACATTTTTCCACAATGCTGTCATTGTCAAACTGAACTGAATTGAATAATACATTACCAAGCCCCACAGAGAAATTGTTTTGTTCAACTATAAATAACAAAGAAAGACTGAAAATATGAAAAAAAGATATAGATAACAATACCAATCAGTTGAAAAATGACTTAAACACTGAAAGTTTAGAGTGAAAGCTTAGAGTCAGATAGCTGTCTTATTTAGCCATGCCTGACTCCTGTTTGTGCTACTATTCCTCTTGATGTGTTCAGGGGTTTGTTTGTAGTCAGTACAGCTGATGACGTCACCTGCATCAGTGACAGGTGTCCACATATGAACCCTCTCAGGAAACATTCATATGGAAACTTACAACCTGCAGTTTACTATCTGGGATGCATAGCCGCTCCTTCACAGAAGCATGTCCAGGATTGCACCCTGTAATCCCTCCCTCTTTACTTTCATTGCTTTGCAGCCAATCTTTTTTCCGTCTGTATAAAGTCCAGATTATGCTCCCGCAGCAATGTTTCACTAAGCACTCATAGACACTCCAATCCCGTCCATTTTACCTACCAGTAATCTTACATTCCCCTTGACAATCATGGAAAAAAAGGTTTAAGCCAATTAAATTATGGCCTGCCTCTCGCCTGTGATTAGCTGGATAGGCTCCAGCAGACCCCCTGTGACCCTGCAAAGGATAAAGCGGGTGTAGAAAATAGATGGATGGAATTATCGCCAATTCCTGCAACACCCTCTGTAAATCTGTTACTACCTCCCAAGGCGGTAGTATTCTTTAAAACCTGTATATACCTTTCAGAATTGATGATTCCTGTTCAGATGTGCAAGCTGCCTGTATCATAGGGACTAATGCACCTCCATTCCAGACAAAGATGCAAGGTTTTGAACTAAATGCTGGTAACAAGCCTGCGGGTCCCTCTCCTCTTTGGTATGGAGGAAGCAGCATCCATGGTTACAAAAAGAAGAAGTCAAATTTTGAATTGTCTGATCAGTGAATGAAACTGGGCAGTGGTTGTTGGGTTATTTCGTGTTACCCTACAAAGAAATGAGAACCAGACACAATTCAAAGTTTTCAGCTTTTGCAAAAGGGGAGAGAGCTCAGAGCACTAAGGTGTCTCCGCTCAACTCCGAATCAGCTTCCCCCTTCAGCTTGAATTTATTCAGTACATGGGCGTATACTTTTTACAAATCATGAGTACATTTTTACATAGGAGTTAGGCAAAAGTGCTGAGCTTGTTAATTCGCTTGTTATTCCAGACAAGACAGAAACTTACATAAAAGGTCATACACTTCCTTTTAGCTAAAATAGCTTCTTAGCTCGGGGTCACAAGCGGGTCTGACATAAAAACAGGATATATAGCTGATTTCACAACTAGACATGAGACACGGTAAATTTTCCACTTGACTGCAGACGATAAGGTCAGCTAGTATGTTAAGTGATTAACATATGTACATGCATTTCTCCAACATCTCCCTCCTGTTTATCATTTAACATACTAAATCCTTGTACACATCAGTACATCATCACATGTCAGGACAGTTTCGATGATCACATCATAATCAAAGATAAAGTATGGCTTTAAACAACATCATCATATTCCTCTCTAACATCCTCATAATTATCTTCGGTTGGCTTCAACGCTTGATATTCATGTTGGAGCAGTTGGTACTGGACAAAAGTATTTTTTTAGTTTTTTTATCATGGATTTCACACAGGGCAGAACACAGGTGGTGAATAAGCAGAATAGTATTAGCACACACAGTATCGGTGCACTAATTTTCAGCAAAAGGTGCCACCAGGGGCCACTGGTTAACCATGATAGGGGATCCCAAGTGGACCCCCCTGAGTTCTCAACATGTTGTCGACGCAGAAGGTCATCAAGGTGCTGCTGTATAGCTGTCATATTAGAGCTTCCATCTGGGATCCAGGTACAACACGTTTCCCCAAAACATAACAGCTAGATTTTACATATCTGGTGGACATCCAGAGTGCTGCTAACCACCACAAAATGTCCTTGTGGTCATGGTGGTCGATGTCATGACTTCCTCGTTTTCGCCGAGCGGGCAGTGGTGTCGTCGTAGCGAGCTGGGACAGGCCTAGGAGGCCCATCAGGATAAGTATTCTCATAGTTGCCACGTGGAGGGTAGACTACCTCTCACGGGAGCTGGTCTCAGGGATTATTCTGCCCTGTGGTTGAGAGACCAGCGTCCTGGGTCCACAGTTGACCTTACCTTGTGGCTGGTGAGTAGGTTTCAGGTGAGTTCTTCGGCGGACAAAGGTTTTGATACCGTCCGACTTCCAACCTACTCAAAGGTGGTCCTGCTGGGTGGTCCCTCCTAAACGTCTGGTTCAGGCACTCGCTGTAGTTTGCAGTGGCTGAGGTGGATCCAGCTGGGTCGCTCGGCTATCTTCGCTGCAACTGGTGAACGCAGTAGATCATTCAGCAACCTTTTACTGCTGCCGGTGCTGTCGGTGTCCTGATCTGGAAAGCAAAAGGGCCCGTCCTGACGGAGTGATGACCTTTCACCACTGAACTCAGGATCTGGTCACCCATTTTCAGCAGTTCCTACTTAGGAGAGGGAGAGGGAGAAACAGCAGCCCACAAAAACTTTGAACATTCTCATGTACAGTTCGACTAATGGCCGTCATTCAGGCCATGGCTTTCCTGAGCCTTAACTTAACAGGCCATTAGTTCACTCCAAGAACAGCTCCTACAAAAATTTTTAAAGGGTATTTAGTATTTAATCCTCGTGATGTATCATATGTACATACCCTTACTCCCTCCTGTTTGAGCCATAGAAAATTCCCTATGGCTCAACTTAGCCACCAGGGGGAACAGATTCCTCGGAAGCACCGGTGTGCTTCGCACCACACAGAGGCCTTCTGAAGTTACAGTAGCACCCTCATTTAGCCAAATGTCTGTCTCTCTTTGCAGAGCATTGTCTCGCATGTCAACAGGGGTAGGGGTCTCGCTGTCCGTCCTCCCACTCATTGTTGACCTCTGCATCCTGGCAAGTCACAGGTCTGACTTAATGATCCTCTAGGGTCAGTTTTCTATGTCCCCCAGATCGCTCAGAACCCCCCTCCCATCACCAGATTAGAAGGGGCAAAACCTGTTAAATTCCGTCTTCTATCTTAGTCAAAGACTACAGAATTTCCTTATTTCAAAATTTCCTTATTTCAACCCAAGTGGGTTATGGTTTTATTAAAGTAACAACACACGAGTCAATAACATAACGGTCCAATGAACAGTCCTGGCTGTCCATGCTCGGGTGCCTCACAGACAAAAACTGCCTGTGCAGCAACTCTCCTGCAATGTAAAACAACAGTCTTCAGTTAACTTATATATAAATAATAATTCACAGTCACAAAACGTCGGACTGAAGGAAGCATTCCATCAGATAATGCCTCATCAACTTGCTGTTGAGCTCTATTGTAGAACGTCCAAAAGGAATGCCAGAAAATTGTCAGAAAATTGTTTCCAGATTAATCATATAGTCTTCAGGAGATTCTTAATCTTCTGTTTGTACGCTGCAATTCAAATGTATGTTCCTCTACAGAGACACAATAATGTGATTATTTAATTTTAACTCCAAATCTACCAAGCCAATTGCAAACTGGTTGGTATCCGAAATGGATCTGCAAGACCATCAGCAGCTTGTACCATTTCATCTATTTATTTATTTATTTATTTATGTATTTTTTTTAAGTTCTTTTTCCTATCCCTGTTTACTCCTCTTACTCATTTAAATGAATCAGAATGTATTTACAAAAGTCTTAAAAGAAATTAAATAAATTGTGGGATAAATTCCGATGCGTAAACTACACATAAACAAAAACTCACTAAACATTAAACATAAACTTCAGATCATCTATATGTGGGTTTGTGTGTCAGTGCATATGTGTAAATCATTTATCCTCAAACTACACTAACCAAACTCAATTGGTGCATTTCAAATTAACTCCCGAACTAAATGATAGCAGCACTGATCACAAATGTACATTTTCTTTTTTTTTTTTTTTTTTAGTGTGAACAGGCTGGTGTGCGCTCAGAGTTCCTCTTTTTCTAAAGGGATTGCACAACGGGTGTCTATATTTATTTATTTTTTTTTTTCAAGAGGAGAGCGTCACCTCACTTCACCACTGAAAACCCCCTTTTGCGTCACTGTCTGGGCAATCCCGGGCCCAATGGCCGGGCTTCTTGCATTTAAAGCAAAGATCAGACTGGGTTTTGTGGCCAGGGGATTGTCCCTGTCCCTGTCCACGTCCGCGACCTCGACCGTGGCTTCTGCCATGCCCTCTACGGCCCCCACGGTGCTGTGAGTGATCTGCCCAGAAAACGTCTGACGAGTTCCCCTTTTTGTTCAACACGGCGTGTTGCGTGTCTTGCCCATTGCATAATCTGCGCTACGCTGGCTGTGTCATGCTCAACATTATGTTTTGTCACCCACTCAGCAATTTGCCGGGACATGTTTCGAAGCAGACCGTTTTTGAGTTGTTGCTGGTATACGCCGTCATCTTGATTATTATACTCGATGCCGCTGTGAGTTCTAAACTCTTTTTCGTAGCGTACGCGGAAGTCATCTATTTCCTCGTCTGCCTTTTGGCGGACACCAGCCAGATGGCTGTAATTTGCCCTTTTTCTAAATTCTTGCCTTACTTGTGCTAAGACACCATCCAGCTGAGCTTTAAATTGTCCGAGTAATTGCCCGTCAGCGGGATATTTGAACACTTCTCCATTTTGGGCTCTGCCAGTGAAGTCTCCTCTCACGCGGCTCCAATGTCTCCCCAGAGAACACTGTAAGGCTTCGCCTACCTCACGGCCATTCAGCCTATAAGAATGAATGACCCCTAGCATTCCTTCTACCCATTCTTCAGTGTCCTCGGCAGCGGGGGGTATTCCTGCTACCGCACCTTTCGCTTCCTCTAGGGTCCATGGGCGAAACACATACATGAAGGGGTTGGCATTGGCCGGATCATCCCCTGGATTTGGATTAGCCACCTGAATTTGTGGAAAGGTGTCTAGGGCGTATGTGTCGGCGTTTGGAGCGTCTGGGAAAAGGTTTAATTTGAACGGATTACGGCTCCTGGTCGGGGTACGTTTTGGTTGGTTTGATGGGCTGCAAGGGCTGCAATCGCTATACCGGGGAGGCGGTTGTATTTCATTTCGATCTCTAAGCTCATATCCGCCTATCATATCCCCTGCGGCTTTCAGCATACTCTGGGGATATAGTTCCTCTTTCACCTTTGGTGCGGGAGCGGGAGGGGCCGGCGCTGCAGCCGCCGCACCGCCTCCGGTCGCCGCCTGTCCTGCCCTGCTCTGTTGTCCCCCTTGGGTCTCATCGTCTTAAGGACGCACAAACATAGCCCCTGCTTTACCTGATTTCCTATTTTCTTTTGACCTTTGCACTTGCACTGTCCTATTTTCTGCCTCGCATAACCATCGTCTTGCACACTGCAATTCCCTCCCTTTTTGGACTTTCTTTCTTCCAGACTTGGAGGCTACACTACCTTCCAACCGGACAACCACTTCTCTCCAGGCATCTACACGTAACCTGCCTTCAACCTTATTTTTCCTCCTCCATTTAAGTAACCATTTCACGTTCTCTGGATTTTTTTTGGAACATAAACTTTGCATCTCCTTCTAAGCGCCCCCCGTCGGGGGTCTTACTCATGCACGTGCCCATGTCGCCTATGTGGCAGTCTGCGTTGTGTTATTGTATTCAAAAAAATTACAAATCCAACGTGAAATGACTTACTTCAACAGACCATTGACAACAATGCTGCTGCTTCAGTCATTTACTATTGGCATTCACTCGTCATTCACACTTCACAATAGTCTATCCCTGATAACTATTGTTGGCTAGCCTGATCCTTCCTGCCCCAGGCAGTTTTCTTATACGTATTTTCTTTCCTGCCCCTGGCAAAGGAAATTCTCTGGTTAACCCTGTTTCCTGCCCCTGGCAAAGGAAATTCCACTTACTTCTCAATTGTGCCGGTTCTCGATGTGTCGGATCCCGTCAATCCAGGGCTGACGAAGAGAGTAGACCTATGACGCCGGCCCGCTGAGGAAGTTACCACCCGGGTCTTTCTGTCAGGTCTCAGACCCTGACCGTGCACGGTTTTCGGCGCGTCGTCCTCTCTCCGTCAGCCGTGGGTATGTGGGAAGCGGGTCACAAGGCACCAAGATGTTGGGTTATTTCGTGTTACCCTACAAAGAAATGAGAACCAGACACAATTCAAAGTTTTCAGCTTTTGCAAAAGGGGAGAGAGCTCAGAGCACTAAGGTGTCTCCGCTCAACTCCGAATCAGCTTCCCCCTTCAGCTTGAATTTATTCAGTACATGGGCGTATACTTTTTACAAATCATGAGTACATTTTTACATAGGAGTTAGGCAAAAGTGCTGAGCTTGTTAATTCGCTTGTTATTCCAGACAAGACAGAAACTTACATAAAAGGTCATACACTTCCTTTTAGCTAAAATAGCTTCTTAGCTCGGGGTCACAAGCGGGTCTGACATAAAAACAGGATATATAGCTGATTTCACAACTAGACATGAGACACGGTAAATTTTCCACTTGACTGCAGACGATAAGGTCAGCTAGTATGTTAAGTGATTAACATATGTACATGCATTTCTCCAACAGTGGTTTCTTTGTGATTTCCCGAAATGTCCTTGAGTCTAGTGGTTTTCTTCACAGGATCAGGTCTGTTTTTGATACAAAGCCACCAGAGAGCCTGAAGATCACAGACCAATGTTTTTTTGTGGCCTTGATCCCAAAAGATATTTCTCCAGATTCAATGACATATTCAAAGTCTTAACGTTATACACTGGTGACCTTTGTTCTGAAACTAACTTGTAAGCAAAGTTCTGTTGGAAAAGGTTTGTGAATCTCAGTCCATCTTTACTTCTGAAAGATGGTTTTCTTTTGACAATCATGTCATTCACCTGTTTCCAATTAGGTTAATAATAATAATGGATAATAATAATTTGATCACACTTTTCTAAGACCCGCTCTACCACCTGAGCCCCTGCCGCCCCCCAATTAGCTGCAACATGTTCCTACAGGTGTTTCCTTTTAGTGCTGCTTACCCTTCCAGCCATTTATTGTACATATTTCAGCCTTTTTTAAACATGTTGCTACTATCAAAATTCAAGTGAGCTAATATTTTTCATGCAATGGTTAAATGGCTCACTTTTAACATTTTATATGTTTTTTATACCCTTCTGTGAGTAAAATATGGGTTTAATGAGAGCTTCAAATATTTGTATTCTGTTTGCAGTTATATTTTTACAAAACGCTGTAGATAATTCAATTTTCTATTTAATTTTATTTATATTGCGTCTATTACAACAGAAGTTACCTCTAGGATAAATCTATAAAAAAATAAATAAGAAATTAAAATAAAAATCTAAATCTATCTATCTAGATACAAAGAATTAACCAATAATAATAATAATAATAATCATAATCTGTCCTGAGCTAGTGGAGCACGATGATGAAATAACACTCTTGAAATCCATTTAACAATTTAACTAAAGATCAGATTACAAAAAAGGAGGCGTTTCTAAATTATACATTGGAACCAGTGTCTAGCAAGTCTAATTTGCTTCGGATAATGAGTGTTTAGAATTTAGTATCGGCCTCATAAACAACATGAATACAGACATGCATACATTAAACACAATCCGTCCGATCTCATCATGATTAACAAATATAAGGAGGTAAAGAGGGGTTCCCCATCTCCAGACTGCACCATGCTGTGAGTGCCAAAACAATAAACCTACTTGTGTCCAGATGGATGCTTTGCCAGGGGAGCGTGGAATCCACGATAGGCCTATTTTGGGGAGGACAACCCCCCACACACTCACAGACAAGCAGCTACTTCACCCCACCCGACATAGCCTGCTAAACACCCAAGCCCTTCAAACTTTACAGCTCACCAGAGATGGCAGCGATCCCCAAATGCCACTGGGATGGATTAGGAACAGATAAACAACATAAGAGTTCAGTGAGGTCTGAGCACAAGTGTACACCTCATGGGACCACCCAAGAAGACGCACGCTCATACAGACTCACACAATTGCTGCAGACCAAGGCTACTTTTGTCTCAAAGCTCCTGTAAATGAGATGAATGAATCAGAAAAAGTTGGGATGATATAGAAATGCAAAAAAGAAGAAAGTAAAACAATGGATTTTAAATTAACTTAAATTGTTATTTCTTTGCAGAAAGATTTGAGGTTACCAATCAGTGAAGGGATTCAGTTGTTATTATGGCCCATTCTTCCTGCTCACACAACAACCTCTGCTTTTAGATGTGTTGCTTATAAAAGTGTAAAAGTGTATGGATCCGTCTGACTACTTTCTGATGCGTAATAGTCCATCCCAGATGCCTCAACTACCAATAATGTTGTTTCTACTTCTTGACAAGGTTATCTTAAGGCTCAGATAGGCTTCAGCAGATCCCCGTGACCCTGAATTGGAATAAGCAGGTGTAGATAATGGATGGATGGTTGGAAGTTTTGGTAAAACTTCCAACCATCCATCCATAAAAAGACATTAGATGCCAACCAGAACATGTTTCTGTGCTGATGCGGTTCCGTGGAGTAAATCTGAGGGCTGATAAACTCCCAGTGAATGAGAAGTCCCAACAGCCTGCAACATTCGGATCGGACAAAATCTCATTTTGGTCAAAAAATAACTCCAAAACTTTCCACTGAGGCATTTTGTGATGCGATAGTTGATACTGCAATGACATCTATCGTGATTACAATATTGTTGTGTGACTGGATTTGTTGTCATGACATACTGTAATGGTTCCCCTGCACATTCCTTTATTGCTGCAGCTTTAAAGTGCAAAGCAGTGTTGTTGGGGGCTATTATCTTGCAGAGTGAGCGTTATTGATCAACTGCTTTATCAAATCCTTGAAGATGTATTATTTTCATTTTGAGCCGTCAGTAAAGATCTCACTTATTGCCCCTTAATCTTTAATTCATTGAAGGTTTCAGACAGACATTATAGATGTTGTTTGGGAAACCAAGACAAGGACTTTTAGTGAGTGGCTTTATCTTGGTTTTTAATCGTTGCTCCTGAAAACCTTTACAATGATCTGAGGTTGGAGAACGACCCTGTGATCGATATGTCGGTCGTCTAAATGCTTGAATTGGCAGAGAAAAATCAAACTCTGCTTTCATGATGGAAAAATGGAACGCAGTCCGTTTTTGTACAAACTAAATATTTCACAAATCCTCCAAAATATGCTTTTCATACTTGGGCAGTTAGCAATGGAAAATTGAGGAAACACCATGCACATCCAAATATATGGAATGCGCTTTTTTCCATTTGGAGTGGTCATACTTAAAAATACTGAAACATCATCGATAACGACTTTTTAGCAAGGACTAATTGTTTGCATTTTTAAGGTACTGAGCAACATAATCTTTTTAAGGCACATTTCAAGGCATCCAGCAGCCAACATAAAACATAATAGCAGATTTGGTTGATCCATCTATCCATCCATCCATTTCCCTCTGCTTATCCAAGGTTGGTTGGTGGGGGCAGTAGCAAACTTCCCTCTCCCCGGCCACTTCGTCCATCTCATCAGGGGAAATCCCAAGGCGTTTCCAGGCCAACCGAGACAGGACCCTACAGCATGTCCTGGGTCTTCCCTTAGGTCTCTTCCCAGTGGGACATAACCCTAACTCTAACCTCACCAGGGAGGCGCAGGAGGGATCCTCACCAGATGCCTGAACCACCTCCTCTGGCTCCTCTCGATGTGGAGGAGCAGCAGCTCCACTTTGAGCCCCTCCCGGATGACTGAGCTTCTCACCCGATCCCTAAGGGAGTGCAGAGGAGGCTCATTTTCACTGCTTGTATCCTCCATAGACATATACTGTACGTAGACGCCGCATCGAGTGGTTTTTCCCGCTGCTGCGATACGTCAACGTCGCCGCCATATTGGATGTGGCAAGACTGCGTTGTTAACTAATACAAGTAAATGGACTTATTTTCATAAAGCGCCTTTCTACAAAGAAATTTACATTTTACGTCTCATTTATTCATTCACACACGCACTAATATACTTGGGAAACAGTTAGACAGCAAATATAATATATTTAATTTTCTCAGATGGCAAAAATAAGAACTTTATTGATCCCACATAGGAGTAATTCATGTTATGTCAGCTATAGAGAACAAGGTAGTGCCGAAAAACAATATATATCCCCCCTCACAAAAATAAGAAAAATACAGAAACATATTTTCTCATCAACAAAACAAATTTAAATTTTTTCAAATAACAAAATAACATATTTGAACCATTTTTCAGACAATAAAATAACTGAAAAAATCAGAAAAATGGTCCAAATATGTTATTTTGTTACTTGAAAAATTTAAAATATGTTTATGTAAAATATGCTTTGTTGATGAGAAAATATGTTTCTCTATTTTTCTTATTTTTGTGTTTTTTGGCACTACCTTGTTCTCTATAGCTGATATAACATGAATTACTCCTATGTGGGATCAATAAAGTTCTTATTTTTGCCATCTGAGAAAATTAAATACTAAGGACCAAATTAGGTTGATATGTGAGTGAATCAAAAAGTGTTGCGGGGATGAAAATATTGAAAGGTGACTAGCGACACTGTATATACCATGCAGTAAGTTCATACTGTATGTGCAATTTAAAATCAAAGGTTTGCATCTGAAAAAAGGAAGAAAAATGTATGTGGTGCATAACCCCCCCCCCCCCCCCCCCCCTTTCAAAGAGCACATACTATATAATCTTTGCACAAAAATATAAAGGAAAAGCAACAATGAAGAATAAAAAAAGTATTCTATCAAAAGCTGTAAAACATTACTACAGAGGATGAGGAACAGAATAAAGGAATACAAAAAGAAACAGCGAACGCACTTTTAGCTAAGCCAGCATTATGGACTCTGAAGTATCCTAGAATGAAACGGCAGCTTTTCCTGGCCTCTGATTTAAATTCTCCCTCTATTAAGAGATCCATGGGATAAATTCAACAATTGATGGGAGGAATTAGTAACATAGATTGCATTTAACCACAGTATCATTTGTCCCCTTCTATCGACTCTCTGCTATGGGTTATATATAGTCCACTTTGTCACATGTTCCTCCTATTGTACAAAAAGACTTCTCCCAACTGGAAATCCAATCTTCTATAGAAGATCAATGGCATCGTGTTTCCCCTGCGTTTGTGAAAGGGTCAATGGAGTAGTAACATGAACTGGGATCCTGCTTGTATTTAGTAAAACTTAACATTTATATCAAACTAAGCAAACATGCTGACCTTTCAGTGTATTGATGAGCGTTGTTGCAACGTCCCCATGCCGACCTGATCATTTGTTGTTGCAATCTGCATCGAGGATCGATGTTCTTTTACAAAAAAAGGATGACGCTTGTGTTTGTGCATCCTCAGCAGAAAAAGGCAGCAGTAGGACCACTCAAAGTGATCTATTGTCCCTTGTTAACCGCAAACACACACACCACACACTTGGTAGCCGCCTTATCATCAGAAACCAGGGGTTGCAGGAAGGAAGCGATGGAGAAGGGCCCGTGTTGATCTAAGCTCGGTTTGGCTCGACATTGGTTGAGGGGGACGATGAGACTACACTCGTAAAGTAAGTACACTTGGCCACCTCGCTGGATTCAGCTGAAGAGGGATAAAGTAGGCTGCACTGAGCTGGTGTTGGACTGCCTTGGGCGGGACTCCAGTCAATGAAATTGACCTGAAGAGAGCTGGATTAGAATGAAGCAGAACTTCACTGAGTCTGAGTGCTATGTGGCCAACAAGTACTTGAAAGGGATTTTGTAGAGTGAAGTGATTAAAGGGTTAAAGGGCTGCTTGTGCTTGTGTATGGCATATACTTATACACATGTGTTGATTACATGTGTAATGAGACGGTAAGTCGTTCCTGAACAACTTAAGTGCAAACGTTCTTCTTTTACCCTTGTTTAAGGAGAATTTCATCCCCAGAATTACGGGACCTGAACTGTTAAAGGAGCTTGAGGCCGGATTGTGGCAAGATTTATGAAAAAAATCCGTATACATTTTAAGTTTTCTAGTAATAATGTCAGATGAAGCGTTCCAAACCCAAAAGAATGTTTCCTCTAGTGTATCTCTCCTTTGCCTTGAACAGGCTGTGTGCTGCAAAATGTGCTGCAATTCTGTCCCGAATTTCCCGCGCTGTCCTGCGGATGTGACGTCACATGACGATGCATGCACGTTCTCCCCGTTCTCCCGTGCCGGCTTCACTGTTGGCTGCAGTACCCCCAACGGCCGTCGTGGTGAAGAGTGGCGCTAGAGAGTCTCATTTCTTAAAAGGAGCCTCAAGCTCCTTTAAAGTGACTTTGGAAATCATGAACCTTGCATCCTTCAGGTTTAAGCTGCCTTCACATTACACAGTTTTAACTCCAATTTTCAAGTCTCCAGTCTCCCCGACGAAATCGCTTGATTGGAAATAAATCAGCGAGGGATCAAAACTCACCAGTCGGTATTCAATCATTTTGAATGAACCACTCAAAGATACATCAAAGACTCTCAATTACGAGACTGCAAGCTGAGTAATCTGAACATTACAGCAATCTGCTGACACTGAAAGCCATGTAGTGCGTAGCTGATTTTAAAGGAGATGACCACCCGTCTTATCTTCAGTTCAAAAACCGCCATCTGTAATGGTATGCTGGTTCGGTCGTGTTTTAGCAGATGTGCTTGTTTCTTGCACATCTGTGGAGCCAATGCCGAATACAACACGTAGGCTTTGGTGCAATTCAAACGTTTTTGTCTGAAGGAAACTCTTGGTTCCGGGTTGGTTTGAGTAACTGTCTGGTGGAAAAAAAATGAGTATGTGTAACACAGTCTGTGTTGTGACATGATGACACGGCACGGACCGTGTTACGTGGACCACAAACTGTGTTGCAACCCAGATGTTCTTCTATGTTTAAACACATGGGTTCTGGAGGTAAACTCTCATCCAAAAGTGACACATCTGAGAGCATTGGCAGGTAAGACACTGGCAGTATGTGAATACGTCCCACAACACCTATGAGGAAAAAGGGACGTTAAAGTTTCCCTTTAAGTTATACGCTACACATCATATAAGTCATATCTGTGCATGAATGTTAACAGCAGATTTTATTTCTAAATTTAGAGGCTTAGATAAGTAGAACTGAGTGTTGTTTTCTTAAGAATAAGAATAATAAGAATAAGAAATCCTTTAATAGTCCCCCCAGAGGGGAAAACCTGTTAACGAGAACCTGTGTTGCACGATTAGAAACAAAACAAAACAAAAACCCCTTCTCTGCTTTCCCTGACATCTAGGAATGCAATAATTTCTCAACTCTTGCCAGATGAATAATGTGCAAATGTGTGGTATGCTTGTATTGTAAGGACATAGTTATTATCTGTAAACTGCAAAACAGGGCCATGAGGCATCCTGAAAACAGGGTGGGTGACATACATTTAGCTGACAAGGCCTTCAAACACACCATTGTCTTCTTATTTCATTTCCTTTTCTCACATCTTTATTCCTGAGTACTCTCCTCTGTAGTACCGGTACACCCCAGTTAAGAGAAGGAGATGAGGGAAGAGAAGACAGCCAAGACAGATGCTTAGTTCCTTTTAAAAGACGTGCATCTGCTGTAAAGGAGGTCAATAGGTGCAGCCCGGCCACTGTGAGTTGTGTCTTGTGGCCTGATCCTCCTTCTTTGTGTCAGTCTCTATCTCTACAATGGAACGCTAATGGGCGGCTTGGTTTTCCCTAACTGACACTGATTAATTGCTGAGAATGCAAAGCACAGATCCTTCTCCTCCTTATCAGTATGAGCCCATACTTATCTGGCCTTGAAGTTTGACGTGAAGGGTGCCTTTTAAAGGTCTCTTTTCACTTTTTGGAAGTTGAGTAAAAGTTCTTTGAAGTGTTGAAAGAATGTCATTGTTTCATTCTCCGTCATTACACGGTGTCCTTTGTAAGGTGAAGCTGTCAACAAAAGCCAGTAGTTAGTAATATACATAACTTGAACCTGACAAAAGCAATAATAGATAATAATTGGCTGAAAATCGGACTTTGCTTTTGTGTTGTGGTTCAACAGAATCACTCTGCTGCTCGTGGTGTTCACCACACATAACGTGGACCAGAGAAAGCGAAGGAGAGAGTTGTCTGAAGAGATCAGAAAGAAGGTTAGAGCACGTGAAAGGTAAACGGTATGAGATCATCCCCAAGCAGCTTGATGTTCTTAAATTTCATTCAGAAGTTTAAGGTGTACAGTATGATACTGCAGCCAACCTCCTTGGATTTGGCAGCGAAAGGAAAATTGATGACAAATTAAAAAGTCTGAGGGTACAAAAGGTAACCAATGACCACAGAACAACTTCCAAAGAGATTCAAGGTGATCTCCAAGGTTGAGGTAGATCACGGTCAGATTGCACCATCCATCATTTTTGTTTAAAGAAGACGACTGACGACGACTCTACTGCTGAAAGAATAGTAAAAAAGACAGACTGGAATTCATCAAGATCTATATTGACAAGTGACAAACCTTCTGGAGGAATGTTCTTTGGACAGATGGGACAAAACTGGAGTTTTTTTTGCAAATCACATCATGACTATGTTCACGGATGCAAAAATGAAGCCTTGAAAGAAAAGAAGACTGTTGCTTCTGTGAAACATGGAGGAGGCTCTGCTCGGCTCTGCTCGGCTCCGCTCCGCTCGGCTCGGCTCGGCTCGGCTCTGCTCTGCTCTACTCTACTCTACTCTGCTCTGCTCTGCTCTGCTCTGCTCTGCTCTGCTCTGCTCTACTCTACTCTACTCTGCTCTGCTCTGCTCTGCTCTGCTCTGCTCTGCTCTGCTCTGCTCTGCTCTGCTCTGCTCTGCTCTGCTCTGCTCTGCTCTGCTCCGCTCCGCTCCGCTCCGCTCCGCTCGGCTCCGCTCGGCTCGGCTCGGCTCGGCTCGGCTCTGCTCTGCTCTGCTCTGCTCTGCTCTGCTCTGCTCTGTTCTGCTCTGCTCTGCCCTGCTCTGCTCTGCTCTGCCCTGCTCTGCTCTGCTCTGCTCTGCTCTGCTCTGCTCTGCTCTGCTCTGCTCTGCTCAGGGGCTGCTTCTCTGAGTCTCTCAGGGTGTCTCCAATCTGTGCAGGTACAAGGAAATTGTCTTTAGGCGCTTTCCAGAGACCCAGAACATGATGCTTCCAAGACTATCAAGAGATTCTGGAGACAAATGTGCTGCCAGGTGACAGAAAGCTTGGTCTCAGTGCCAGGTCCAAAAGGATAATGATCCAAAACCCAAAACACCCAAGAATGGCTGAGAACAAAACCCTGGACTATTGTACAGTCGTCTTCTATGTGTCCTGATCTGAGTCCTATTGAGCTTCTGTAAATACCAAAGACATATTGATTGATTTTCCTATTTGAGATGTGAGTTATAGACACCATTTCGTCCCCATGAGGACAGCATTCATTTTGTCTGGCCTGTATATTCTTTTGCCTCTCCAGTCCCATCTCTCAGCACTCGTGCATTCTTATCCTCTCCCACCATCGTGTCCCAAAATCTGATATTAAATAAAAAAAGATGACTGAAAAACAACTTGGGTAATTTCCTGCCGCCCAGAGAGCCTTCGCCCCGTCGACAAGACTCACTGCCACCTTCTCTATCCCTGAAGTCCATACCATGCCAACAGAGATTTGGAGGGGTGACAGCAGCAACAATGGGGGAGGGTAAAGTGGGTTTGGCAGGGAGGTAGCAGTCCATTTCTTTCAGTCTGCCTCACTCTCCCCCTCCATCCTCTGCCAGGAGAGATTCAGAGGGCAACAACAACAACGCTGGGGGTTACTGATGGGAGGAGGGACGTGTGATAGAAGTGTGAATCCCCAAAGACCAACTCTCTGCCAAGAAGATAAAAAACAAGAGAAAAGGGAGACATAAATGAAAAGGATGGTGTAGAAGAAAGGTGAAGCAGATGGAGAAGAGAGTGAAAAGTGCTGAAGGACCTCAATGTGGAGAAAATTAGGATCAAAAGAAGCTCGCCGCATAGATATATCTTCATGCTATGGAGGAGCATGAGATCTTTTTGGCTCTCTCTTACATCGTATTTCAGTATGGTGTAGCCATAAAACAGGTTGAGCAAAAGAACGATAGAAATGGTGAAAAAAAAGCAATGTGTACTTTTTGAAAACCTTCTACATTTAATTTTGATTAGTCATAAAAGCAAAATGGCCCAGATCATGTAGGTGACCATTTGTGGGTGTATAAAATGCACATATACAGTAGTTAAGTGTTTTTAAAATTGATCCTGGTGTCATGAAAAAATTAAAATAAAAAAAAAGGGGTCAGTTTTTACCCAAATGACTCATTGAGTAACAAAAACAGCTCCTGTCAAAATGTCAATGGACTGTAAACAGAGTAAAACGCTGTTGGTTTTCATTTGAGCCGCTCATATCTTCAGTCTCTGTGATTTTGTGCCAAAAAATACAGCTGACAAGAGATGCTGTCATTTTTGTTTTTGCCAAATCACAAGTTTCCCAACCCAAAGCAGATTGTTTTGGTGGCTACACCAAACGAAATTGCACTGGCGTCTGACCGCGACCAAATCATTTAGTTGCAAAATCCACACTTGCAGAACGGTTTAGCTGCACTCCTTTAACATTCCAGGCGAAGGGAAAGAAAAATAACTTTTTTTCAAAGCGGTCGCAGCCTTCTTGTGCAGTGCTGTACTCGGGTTGCAGCAATTATACTCCTGTGAAATGTTGTAAATGAGAGAAATGTTTGGGGAGAAGGGATACAGAAACACACATAAATGTACCGTTCTCTGCTAATCTTTACGGCCGAGTGATCCCAGTGATCCTGCCTTATTGTGTGGGCCAAATCTTCACGTTCACTTTCCATCTTGAGGATATAGACCAAAGCTCAGCCGGTGCTTCGATCTACACCCTCAACAATTTCAATGGGGCATTTCAGAAACAGTAACCTTCAGGTAAACAAGGGGAAGGAGAATACCAGCTGAAATGAGCAGTATGCACTTTGTCAGCGAAGCTCAAACAAGCAGACATACATATTCAGGAAATATTTCACTACGGAAATTGGGTCACAAATATAAGTATGAAAATGAATATCAAGCAAAAATAAACCTTGTGAAAAGAGGTTAGATATGTTTATCCAGAATGGTAAATAATTCCCTGTGATGGACTGGCAATCCAGGCTGCTAACATCTGGAGTGGGTTCAAGCCCCTTTGAACCTGAACAGGATAAAAAAAGGGATTTGAAAATCGATTGATGAATGAATGATGGACATATGATTTATTCCATAATAATGCATAAAAAGGAGATAAGTCATGCCATTCTCCTTTTATGCTTCCCTCAAGATAAATGATCTTCATCTATTGAAAATAAACCTTATTTTGATGCACAAGCTTTCAAGCCACATTTGCCAAATCCTCAAGTCCACTCATCCTTTCATACCACAGATTAGCAGTTTGCTATACACATTAAACACAGATGTGGAGCACAGTCATGGCTCGGGCTGAGTTTTCATTTGGATTTTACATCGAATTGATTTAATCTTTTGTGAAGATTTTACATGTACAGTGTCAGTTGTCAGGTTTTTTTTTCCATCATCAGGTTATTGCAGTGAAGAGCAGGAGAGCAGCAAAGAAGAATATTTAGAGTCCTCTGTAAATGGCCACAACTTACTTAAAAACATGTTTTGAGCTGGAAAATGAGAGCGGCAGGGGAGAGGAAAACTGGAAACGGGGAGGGAGAGACTGTACAAGAGAGGTGATGAGGAGCTGTTGATTCATCCTCTATCTGTCATGTTTTCTTGCTTCTGCACTGCAATGAAGGAGTCACACTGACCTCGATTCACTGGTTTGCTAATGGGGGCTCAGACACCACACACTGTAATGCTACACTATAGGACTCTGCAGACACACATGCATTTATTACACAAGTGACACAGTGCACAATGTTTTCATGCAAAGCGGCCTCCTGCACAATCCATCCTTTATCCCTCACATTGTACAATACAGTCATACATGCGCACCGAGTCGTACTGAACCGCCAAAACTGTATAGCATGTACTCAGAATTGCAAATAATCTGGATGTACATATGCATAAATGTTTCATATGAATGGTGATGTGCTCCTCTTGCCTCAGACATTCATGCGCTCAAGCATATGTCCACATTTCCCTAGTTGTGAGGACTCTCACTGAATGTCAAACCCCAACTCATACCCAAATCCTGACACCACCTGCTTTTAGTCTGGTTCCAAATACCGAGTCTTAGCTCTCAGACAGCCCTCGAAAAGTAGGATAATCATTCACCCTCATCCACATACTCACAGGCAAATATTTACACATCTTACAGTATATGCTAAACAATGCATGCACTCTTTGACTGACAAACAATATTTCATACAGCCCTTTGTGTCTTCATGACATTTGCAAACGCTCCCTGTCCCCATCTTCTGCAACCGGTACACACACATCTACTATACGTTCTCTACAGTGTATGGGACAGCTGCCAGAGCACTTACATACATCCCACTGCCCTTTATAATACACACATTGTGGCCAAATCCCCCTGGTTGAGGAGTGGGCTGAAAAGCGCCTCACTGTGCCTGCAGTCTTTCGAGATAAGCCATTGTAAGCCTTTCTGTATCACAATATCGGCTCCCTCTTCTACAAGACGGGATGTGGGTCATTGGGTCAGAGGGACCAAGTGCTGTGTATTAAATAGGAATTATGAATGTGCCTCCCATTCCTTCTTGCCTATCTAATGCAGATAATCACCTGCAGATTATCCCTCATCGAATCGTGCCCTTAATCAAACTCCTCTTAGGGAAAGTAGACAATGTACGTTGACGGGTTTTGGCGTGGCCTAAACATAACTGGGAGGTCTGCTTAAACACGGTCCCAATGGACCCGGGAGATCTGCCGAAGCAGAACACGCTATGAGATGTGGATGAAATTGAAACAACTCAACAAGGGGGGTGGAGGGTGTGACAGTGACGGGAACACCATCACACGTACCAGCAACTTCCTCCCAGATATTTGGCAGAGACTGATAACTTTTTCTAATCATTTCTGTTTCTGGTTGACTATCTTTACCATGCTATTTATATAGCTACCGAACTACTGTGGTTTGTTGAAGCATGAGAACATTTTATTTTAAGAGCATGCCTATTTATCCTCGGCATACGTTTGTGAACAGACAGATTTACTAGCCCCAGATAATTAAAGGATCGTCCGCTTGTGCAGAGAAAGATCCAAAATAGTAACGCTTTACAGACAAAGAAACAACGGGGTTTGTCAGTCATGACATAAGGAGTCATGAGTGTGGAGTTGCAAACAAGCAGACCAGCTTATAACCCTAAAGGACGCAGACGCAGCTTGTTTCTTAACGAAGTTGGCCTTACAAACACTAACCTGATCACCTATTGTACGTGCATATTTGTGTAAATCTATAAATGTAGGTTCAGGTTCACGTTCAGGTTACTTTATTGATACCCAAGGGTAAACTGGTTTTGCAGTCGAGAGTTAAACAAGCAACAGAAAACAAACAATCAGTTCAGGAACAAGACATTTAAGAAGAACACATACACATAAAACAAGAGACGGCTTCGGCTCGACAGAAAGTGCTGCAGTTCATGAAATAAATATAAGAAATAAAAGACATGAGGCTAAAAAAGAATTAAAACAGCAAGAGCAAAATTTCTTCCAAGTTAGGAATGGATAAGAGCAATAAGATAAAAACATTGTAAAATACATCGTGCTCCGAAAAGTGACTTGTGCAACTTTTGTGCAAACTACAGCTTGTTCACCAGTGTTACTGCAGCTGGAACAAAGCTGTTTTTATAACGTTTTGTTTTACAAAATGGGACTGACAACCTCCGTCCAGAGGGGAGAAACTGAAATTCACTGTGCAAAGGGTGTAAACTATCATTTAAAATGGTCGTGGCTATCCGCTGTAACTGCCTGGTGTACAGGGAAGAAGGGTTCAGCTGTGGCTCACCTATCAGCTTACTTGACCATTTCACAATTTGATTCAATGCGTTCTTGTTTTTAATAGAAAGGCTTCCAAACCATGACACCAAAGAAAAAGATAAAATAGACTCAATAAAGGCACGATAAAAAAGAATCATCATGGTTCTGTCAACATTCCAGTAAGACAGTTTTCTCAGACAGTGCAGACGCTGTTGTCCTTTTTTACACACAGTTTCACAGTTCTCTTGAAAGTTCAGTTTAAAATCAATAATAGTCCCAAGATATTTGTAGGATTCACATTCCACTAACTGACCTCTTATGGTTGTGGCATCATATGTGTGGATTTGTTTGCTAAAATCAATTAACATGTCCTTTGTTTTCGATATGTTGATTTGAAGAGGTTGTGTTCATTTTAATACGTTTTCTAATTAACAGAACTAAGATGACCAGAGTCTGTCGCAGCCACTTGTCAAAGTGAACCCCATCTATTCCCTTTTAAAGGGCTTTTGCTGATCAGGTTGCCACAGTTGTGTTCCTTCTTTCCTCTCTCTGCGTCGGCGTTCCTCCCACCTTCATATCTGTGCTTCTGACCTGGTGAGGTGCAAGGGTCAGTGGTGAGGGGTAGCCGGGGTGTTGAAGAGGGGTGAGTTCAGATCTCTGACGTCTTCTTGTTATAAGGCCCCTCCACCCCCCACCCCCCGTCTGCTGTCTCTTTCAGCAGGGGAACTGAAATGAACTCCATGGGAGGGCATGTCGCTCCGTTGCAGGCGTCTGCTCACACCACCCCACCCCAAAGCTAAGGAGGGCCAGCCAGCCATCTGCGCCCTTTGTCTAAGAAGGGGGCGAGCTACCTCATTTCTTTTCTACACACACCCCTTCACATACATACGCAAACAAGACAGCCTGCAAAAGAGGGGCACATTGCAAGATTTGTCTTCTTTTACAAAGAGGGGTATATCTGACCTCTTGCTGTCAATCTACCCTCCTTATCTTTCGTCATATTTGAGTAAAAAAAGGAGAAAGAAAGAAAGAAAGAAAGAAAGAAAGAAAGAAAGAAAGAATGAATGAATGAATGAATGAATGAATGAATGAATGAATGAATGAATGAATGAATGAATGAATGAATGAATGAATGAATGAATGAAAGAAAGAAAGACAGAAAAAAAGAAAAAAAAGTAATTTCTCTTTCCCTTTCTTTGCAACAATTTGAGTAAAAAAAGGAGAAAGAAAGAAAGAAAGAAAGAAAGAAAGAATGAATGAATGAATGAATGAATGAATGAAAGAAAGAAAGAAAGAAAGAAAGAAAGAAAGAAAGAAAGAAAGAAAGAAAGAAAGAAAGAAAGGAAAAAAAGAAAGAAAAGTCATTTCTCTTTCCCTTTCTTTGCAACAATTTGAGTAAAAAAAGGAGAAAGAAAGAAAGAAAGAAAGAAAGAAAGAAAGAAAGAAAGAAAGAAAGAAAGAAAGAAAGAAAAGTCATTTCTCTTTCCCTTTCTTTGCAACTCCTTTGCAGCTGAGTCTGTCATACGCTGCTCCTCCTCTTGCTCTCTCAGTATGATATATCAACTTTTCTTTCTTTCCTTCAGTTTCTCCCATCACACTGGCACACAATGAACGGCTGTGTTTGTCTGGGAGTCGCTGATTGACTCCGAAATTGTTCATGCAGCTCATTTTCTCTGCCCAGACATTTTGAGAGGAGGGAAAAAAAACAACAGCCTCACACCCTCTATGACGATTTTTGAAATCGTTTACAAAAGCACTAACTTCTTACTGTGGTTGCCTTCACAGCAAATGGCAGACTATGTTCACGATTGAGTTTCGTAAGGAAGATGTCATAAAAGAGAGAAGAAAAGCCTCGATCTGTCTCACAGTTAATTTTAATGTCTGGACAGGAGCAGAACAAACATGTTGAATGAAAATGAATGTTCTGACATGTAATGAGCCAGAGAAACAGGATGCTGGAGCCCGTTCCCTGTCCTAACCTCCCTGAGAATCAAAAATGTCACAGAGCAGGCTTCACGTATACAGACCTGAACAATACAAATCCAATCTCCATTCTGAGGCATTAGGAGCTGCGCTTGAATAGAAGAGCGCCTATTTGCTTTTGGTAGAGTCCAGATGTCTACACTGGAGACATATTCAGACTACAGAACAACCGCCATTTAATTGCATCTCTAAACAAAAAGGTGTTTATGTATTTGGTTCATGAATGTTTGTCTTCATGAAAGCAGAGTTCTCACACATGAACTCTTTCCACACGTGCTTGCCTGGTACCAACAACCTCAATGTGGATTTGCAGTTCTCACTCACCCCCCATCCAGCCCCATTGTCTGTGGAGAGCAGCCTGGTGAATGGAAGACCTAGTTTTGGCTATAGACGTTGGAGGAGTGGAGGATACTCTCCGCTGCTCTTTTCCTTTGGCTGCTATTGTTTGGCCAGGCCTCTGCCTTGCTCCGGGCCCGTCCTGGACCTATTTACCCAGAAACAGCAAACTGCTCAGGTCACCCTGTTTTCATCAGTGGTCAAAGTGGAAACAGAGAGCATCTTTGTTGGGGTTTTCATATACGTTCATTTGCTTGAGTTTCCAAAAGTAAGTACAGATTCAACTACCGTATATCCATGTGAAAACACTTTCAAATACCCTTTGAAATATACCTGGATAGTGAGAATAAAGAAAGCCATATGACCTAACTTGAAATCATAAAATAAAGAATTAATCTGAGGGGCTCCCCCCCCGAGATATTAATAATGTTATTCTGATCCCAAATCAAGAGAATTTCCTTGTTATGCAACTACAGAGTATACTTTTGTTGTGTCATTGAGCTCTAGCAGTTCTAAATTTCTAAAGTCATATCAGAGGGTCAGAGTTTGACCTTCTTTTGCTTGTAATTACAAGACTTTTGATTTGATTTGATTTGTTTATTTGCACAACATAAAAAAACGGTACAAAAGTTGAAATGAACATAAAAGCATGAAAATATGTGCAGGTGAGAAAGGAAGCCCTAAATGGGCTTATTCAAAGTTCTCACCAAGAAAATACATTGTATTGAAATAATAGCAAGAACAAAGAACAAAAAACAAAAAAACAGCGTTCCAAAAAGATGGATATAAACCGACAATTTCTCGGTCGAGTGAGTGCGTGTGCTTGCATGTGAGCATGCACATGTGTGTTTGTATGTGTGTGTGTGTGCGTGTGTATGTGCACGTGCAGAAGTGAGTCCACATTAAGTGGAAGCACTTCTAGACGCTTGATCAATAAGGCTGGTCTTCAATCTCTGTTTAAAACTACTAATAGACAGTGAAGATTTTGCAATACGTATATGAGAATTCCAGAATGAGGCACCTCTGTCTTTGATGGAGAACTGACTGCTATTGGTACGACTGAATGAAGAATGGAGATCCTCAAATTGTCTGGTATTATAGTTATGAATTTGTGAATTGGTCTTAAAAAAATCTTTGAGAGTACTTGGAAGCATATTTGCAAGATAAGTGCATTTGTAAATGTAAATGAAGACTACTACTACATTTTAGATATTTCTCACAAATGTGCAGATTTTTTTTTAGTCAGAAATTCTGAATTCTTTTCCTGGATTTTGTTTTTCTTTCTTTTTTTCCCCCTTTTTGATAGCATTTTAGACAGGCACAGCGACTGGCACCTTAACAAGCTGGGCTGTGGGTCCTGCCTCAGTGAACAGAGTCTGCAGGGATCTTCATTCGCACATGCTCACCCGCTATGGTCCCAACTGGTCTTAACCAGTGATGTGTGCTAGACAGCTTGTGCTAGAACAGGAGTTACAGCATGTCTGTGTAAGCATGTGAAGCAAAATGGTTGATTTTCCATAAAAGGAATGTGACAACCGCCGACATTCGCTTCGAGGCGTAGTTTATCGTTTCCTGTTTACCTTACTTGTACTCTACTCAGTTGCTCGCTCGTCTTGGCTCACTAAATATCATTCAGTCATGATGCAGTTTAACACTCTGAAACACTCATTCTTTGTTCCACCACCTGCTGACTTACCCCTCCACCACTTCCTGTACTAATATTGGTACAAAACATAAATAGATAAATGGTAGTCCATATATCACTCCATACGTCCAGGATCTATAACAGCTTTTTTCTGTTCAGGTTGTCTCAGCTCCCTCTCCCCCGGGCAGAGGGCAACGCCCCGGACAGGTCCATCACAGGCCCACATATAGACAACCGCACACAATTTAGAAACACCAATCACTCTAACATGCATAGTTCCAGCCTGTGGGAGGATACTGAAGTACCCAAAGACAACTGAACCGGTGTGCCATTTTACTCAAACAATGTGCCACATTTTTCTCTGTCCAGTGACATGTTTAGCTTAAAGTAATCCTTCACCCTCAGGCTTTCTAGGTGGTGTCCAGCAAACATTGTGGGCTGGAAACGTATTTAGAAACGAATGGAGAAAAATCGGGATGAGAGATGGAGCCATGTAGCTCTAGAGCCATCCATCCAGATGGATGGATATCTAGACATAAGGAGCAATCTGTTAGCCATACAAAGGGTTTTGTGGCACTAGTGGTCTTTATTTAGAAAGTAGGTAGCCAGGAAATGGGTAGAGACATTGCAGTATATAGCGACAGACTGGGACTCGAACCTGCGCTGCCCGCACAAGGACTATAGCCTCTACAAATAGCGACCGCTCGACCCACTGAGGCCCCGTTTACACGGAGCAAAACGGAGGCGTTTTCATGCGTTTTGGCCGTTCGTTTACACGAAAACGCAGCTCAAAACCCCCAAAAACGATAATTTCTGAAAACTCCGGCCAAAGTGGAGATTTTCAAAAACTCCGTTTTCACGTTTGCGTCTAAACAGAGGAAAATGGAGGAAAACGGAGGAAAACAGAGGAAAACGGAGATTTAAGCTTCAGAACGTCACATTATGCACCAGAAACTCACCAGCGTCATGTGTGCGACCTGTGTTTACAATTAGTTTGCCGCCGTCAATATTTTCTTGTATTTTACCTGTTTTATATTCTAAAGTCACACTTAAAAGTAACTCCACTTCTCTGTCACTCCAAACGAAACACTCGTTCCGTCTTGGAAGTAAAGCCTGAATTATGGTCCCGCGTTAAATCGACGCAGAGTCTACGGCGTAGGGTACGCGGCGATGCGCGCCGTACGGTGTGCGTCTCCGCTTACCCTACGCCGTAGGCTCTGCGTTGGTGTAACGCAGAACCATAAATCAGCCTTAACTGGAAGTTACACGTGTCATTTGTTGATGTTTTTTCCAGGATTCTGATTGGTTGGCATGACGTTAACAACGTTTTCATGCAGGTCCGTGTAAACGAGAATAATTTTGAATACGTAGAGGAGAAAATATCCGTTTTTGTAAATACCCGGCTACGTGTAAACGTGGCCTGAGCTATCCAGGGCCTGCCAGTAGACAGAGTTGAAGTAGTCACACTTTTCTGCAGCTGGGATTACTTGCTTGGATTGAAATGCATTTAAGGAAGTCCGATCACATGTGGCCTACACAAACGAAGGTCTGAATTCAGATCTGATTCAAACACATTTGAAAGTGGTCTGGGACACTGGGGTCCACATTCTCTGTGCAGTTTGAATATGAAAGCATCCTGGGACAGATTCAAGGAATGGCAAATAAACAAACATCATCAAGTTAGACAATGACTTTGCTTGCAAATGGCTGCAATAAACTCTTTGTCATTCAGTTTCCTTTTAATGTTTGTGGCGAATCCTTCCTTTTATTGTTTGAACCATGATCTGTCCTGTACATAGCCTTTGTTGATGAATGTTTTTCTAAGAAAAGTTCCTTTAGTCTTGTTATTTCCAGTTCTTATTCTTTACTTAATTGTTTACAACTTCTGCTTTTGGGGATTAAATATAACATTGCATACGGTGTTAGCAAGTGAAAATGACGTGCATGTTTATTCACATGTATAGCGGGAAGGTCAAATCCAACCATTATAGTACGCATTTTAATGCCAGGTGTGAACATGCAAGCTAACCACTGGCCACTTGTGTTAGCATTTCTCAGGATGCAATTTAATGCAACTTCTGACCAGCGCTAGCAACCGTCTCTGCTCCCTGTCATCAACAAATTAGACAATTCAAAGATAAATGCCAGAGAAGAGAAGCTTCAAAAAAACCACCTAAAAATGAAGAAAAGTACATTGAAAGAATAAAGAAGAAAATGTTTTTTAGATTTCTTTAATCAAAGATTTTCTTTTCTAAATAACTTGATTGGTGATTGTGATATTGGTTTAATTCGGCCTTCCTGCGTGCTCAGTTAAACCTCTACAGATGATCCAGAATGCAGCAGCACGTCCGGTTTTCAACCAACCCAAGAGAGCTCATGTCACTCCGCTGCTAATCTCTCTGCACTGGCTTCCAGTTGCAGCACGCATCAAGTTTAAAACTCTGCTTCTGGCTTACCAAACAATTACGCAAACAGCTCCTCAATACATTCACTACTTGATTCAGAGCTACACTCCCTCTCGACAGCTCCGCTCAGCCAGTGAAAGACGCCTGGTGCTTCCACCACCACGTGGCGTGAAATCAGTAGCCAGACTCTTCTCTTCCATTGTTTCCTGATGGTGGAACGACCTACCAAACTCTGTCTGTATAAGAGTAAGCTAAAGACCCAGCTCTAGTAAGATGCATACTTACGTCAAGATGGAGTCTTCTTAGACGTAGGTTTCTTATTTAAAAAGAGGTAATCTAGCACTGGCATGGCAGCACCTGTGTCCAACTGGACTCTCAGTAGTCCACAGCATTTATCCAGTTGTACCCTCCTATGTGATATTTGTGCTTGTGTTGTTCTCTCATATGTAAGTCGCTTTGGATAAAAGCGTCTGCTAAATGACAGTAGTAGTAGTAGTAGTAATTCTGTCTTACACACATTGTAGTGCAGTAGGAGTATTGTGTTTGCATTAATGAGTCAATGCCTTCTAGCTATTTAAATGTTCCACATTCCTTGAAGCATAAGCCAGGGAGGAAAAGTGGCAGCAGTCTACCATTCAAGTCTGTTCATCTGCCCAGGGCCTGCCTTCGTTATGGTTATGAGTGTCTCAGTTTCACTCACCCATATTATATTAACCACTACCCTGTTTTGTCTCTTGTCATATATCATCCATATATATATATATATCATCCACCTGACCCTTACTCTGAGTTTCTAATGTTTTTTTCTGCTGACTTAGTGCTGAGAATGAAGAAAGCTATTGTGGCTGGAGACATTACCATTTATTTTGTAATAATTTTGATTATATAAAAATGATTCCATTGAATACTCAATCGGCATTTGTCATAATGCACGTGGACTTTCTGTCTTCAAACTCTTGAGGATGTTGAGGAGGCATGTTGAGGTCCACTTCAGCCCATAAGCATCAGGTGACGTTGAGCATTGGGATCCTGTTCCCCTTGATTGTTCGATGAGGCCTATGCTTTTTTTCTCCTTTTCTTTTAAAAAAAAACCAAACAAACAAAAAACACGAGGTCTATGCAGTCTGTCTGTGTTTGACAGTGGTTTTCACTGTCACTAAGGTGGTATGATACGTTGAGCCAAAATATGGGAGACCAGGAAGGCAAAGAGGAAGTTTGTTGAAAGTGGTGTCATAGCAGATAATCCAAAAGGTTTATGATAAAGCAGGAGAATAGAAGCAGTGCAAGCTGAGACCAGGGAATCACAACCAGGGAAGACATGGACTTTACATGGACGGATGATGTGTTTCCAAGACCCCTAGTTTTGCGCAAAACCAAATATCAGAGAAAAACAAATCCCAAACATCGAATAAAGCCTTTTTTGCTTCCAGGAGGTGGGTTTTCAGTCGATTCAATGATCCACTTATTCACACCAGTGTAATAAGAAATGCTTTTTGTGAATTTCCACCTCACTGGCGGCGCTGGATGTGACATATCTGGTCAATCTTAAGTCATCAAAATCTAGTTTCCAGCTGTTTTTGAGCTGTTTTGAAAGATATTTTTTGATATTTTTGTCCATCTTCTTTAAAGTGGAGATTTTCTTTTTTTGTTTGTTGAAGAGAAGTCTAGCAGAACACAATAGTAAAAAATCCTTTGTCAGTTTCAAAATAATGAGACTGATTTCTGTTTGTCTGAGCTATAAACACAAACAACAGTTTCTACTACTCTATTTTTTCATGTTGCACATTTCAACCGGCTGATAAGAGGGGTACTTTTATTTCTTTTTTTATGGATTGTAAGCTGCCTACAGAATTCATCAATGCCACCTGTTGTTGGTTGAAAATCTCTGTATATTTGTTGTTTACCTCATCTCCATTACAAGTAATGTTTTATTCAGTTATAACAAATTGTCACTCAGAGTTTCTATAATCATTTTTTAATTTCATTCTAGATGTAGTTAGACAGCACGTGAGATGATGTAGTCCAGTCAAATATATAACCCAACCAGAAGGGAAGGCAAGAATGTTGTTATGGGAGGATTCTCTCTAGACTGACGCGTGTACTTACTGATGACACGTGATGGTTTACAAGTTCAACAACAAGCATGCCACAGTCTCAAGCCTAATTTCATTATTTAGGGTTTATCTGTGATCTCCAATCCATCCTGTTTAAATGTTTGTTTATGACCAGCAATTGGCCAGCAGTAACTGCGTTCACTTCCTTTTGCGTGACTCGGACATCCTGGAATACCCAGTTCGTGGAAGGAAGGTTGTCTTTTTTTTCTTTTTCTAATTTTGCTGATAAGAAAGGTGAAGTATTAGACCTACAAGGATTTGGCAGCTGCTGCCACGTGTTCGGGGGCTGCTGGAGAAGGGCATAGCATGTATGTTTGTGTGTGTGTGTGATATATGCATATCTGATTCAGCGTTGCTATGTTGCATGTTGAAATGGTTAGTGCACATATTTGTATCTAACATGTTTTCAAATGAGGCTCCTTAGCCCTTTGCATGGGTCTGCTCACCGCCCACATTTTCACCCACCCACCCACACACACACACACACACACAAACAGACACACACGCACACAAAAGGTCGCTAAATGGGGTATTTAAGCTGTCAGGGTGACGAGCAGTTGGTGGGAGTGCATCACCCAATGCTGATGTTGCAGACACTTCTGGGGTCCACGTCTCTCCATGTCCATGATGACTCACTGGCTTGAATTGCTCTTCTGCTCCCTGGAAAACCTCATCACAGATGCTAAACGCCATGGATGCAAATTGCTAATGTTTACCTGAAAATGGTGATAAACATCACACCCATGTACATTTGTGTGCTTTTAATTAAACATACTACTCAGAAGTTTACTTTGTATTATATTTCATATGTTTAAAAGTGGAAAAAAATACTTCCATGAGAAATGAGCCTCCATTAATTATCATTTTTTAATTAAATGAGCTATAAGTTACCAGATGAAAATAACTCAAAAACATGTCAACAATTAAGAAGGTGCACATACTTTCTTCAGTGACTGCATTGCATTAATTGGATAAGAGTTTGTACAAATAGCATAGCAACTATAGTCCCTTTTTAAGGTAGTTGCCACCAAACATACTTATTATCACATCTTCAATTTGCTTGTACAAAAACAATGTGGTGGTAAACTTTCCTTCAGGTTTTGATGATTTTTTACATTTTCAGGCAAACTAGCACGATTATAAACTCTGAGCAATATCATATTCCAGTTAGTCAATTAGATGAATTACATGAACAGTCCATATTTTATTAAGCAGTTGAGAAGCTAAAAAAGGAGACGTTCACAATTTAAAGCCCTTGACAGTCGGGTTCAACACAGCTGTGCTTAAGTTTAGTCTTTTATCGTGCAGGACAGACAGACACACACACACACACACACACACACACACACACACACACACACACACACACACACACACACACACACACACACACACACCCGACACCCCCAGGCAGCATGCCCTCTCCTGCTGGGCCCCATCTTATCCTAATGGGATTGCCATGGTGGAAGTCTTGCAATAATGAAAATAATGAAATCAGAAAAAGACCCAAAGAAAGGTTAACGTTCTTCTCACAGGCGACATCCCCAGCCAGACTTCAATCCCCCGCCTCCGCCTCCCTCCCGTCTCACAATATGTGGGGGCCTGGAGGAGAGAGGGAGGGGGAGGCTCATAGACTCACCCAAGGGAGAGGAAGGTGAAGAGAAAAAAGTCTAACAAGGCCCGGAGGACAGAGGTGGTTGCATGAAGACAACATGCGATCAAGCAGTCTGGCGTGTTAACCGTGTCAGATCAGTCATTTGTTCCAGTGGAATCAGAGCATTCGACTGGTGAACAGTGTGTTTCTTCTGATTCATTTCAAATTCATCTCCCCTCTTTTAACAACCCAATCAATACACTTGATGTTTCCACACAATAGGAAGTGCTCCGTAAATGCCTCGTCCTGCCCACGAATCCAGATGGACATGCCACAGGTATTCAGCCCCAAGAACAAAACGTGTTTAACAGGCAAAGAAATAAACACTGGCTGAAAGGATAATTGTGGGATGTGTGAGCTGAAGAATAGGATAGTTCCTCTGGGACAGGAAATGGGAGCAGTGACAACAGGAAGCCACGTTAGAGAGCATGGAGGGCAGATTCCCACAACATCTCTGTCCGTCTGGTTGCTTTCTTCCCCTCCTCTGGCTCCCATTCTCACCTCTGCCTTAGCATTTCTGCGTTCATCTGGTGTTTCAGGGGTCTATATCTGAAGTTACTTGTCGACAGGACCTTACCATTCAGTGAGCTTGCATTTTTGTGCGTCGGGTTATCAGGGTTTCCTTGCGTATTTACAGCGGGAAATGTTTAAAAACCATCTGATGTCGTTCATTTTTAAACTTTTAGTTATAAAAAGAACCACGTTTAGTCGTATACAATGCACCAAACTGTTAACAAAGAAGCAAAAATATAAATATCTTATAATTTACATTTTGTTATTTACAGACAATTTCAGAAAAGTTGAGTCATTTTTAGTGCAGTTCAAAACATTTTTGAAGGCAAAACACAAAGTCTATGCTATCCAAAGACTTCAAGCCTCCTCAAAAAGAAACAAACCAGTTTTTATTTAGGACTTGAACTATTGCAATATGAGGAAAGATAATTGATGATCATATTCTGTATACGTTTTCCTTAAAATGATGCAAATGAGGGATTTTCATCAGCAGATATTGTCTAACAGGAACTGTGTGTGTACGATGTCTGATTTGTCTCGATCCTCTTCCTGTGAACAGCACTCCCCTTCACCACGCTTTTGGACGGAGTGGCACGTTTCCTCATCAAAACGGGTGTAGAAATTAATTCTGAGTCAAACCCACAGGCAGTATCCACTGCTGTAAATAATAAAACAAGCGCATGTCTGCAGAAAAGTCTCCTTTTTTTAAGTGAATATTTATATTTGTGACCTACTTACACTGAATTGCATCTACAGTTAAAGTAGAGACTTTCTCACAACACTTTTCAGCTATCCTTTTTTTTTGTCAAAGTGACATAAATGTTTTTTAAGAGTTTTTCTGATACTGAGTCCATCTTTACAGAGCTGTAATGTTCAGTTCTGGGGGTACTGTGAAACTGGACAAACAAAATGTACAAATTATCCTCTGACTGGTCTGGGAATGTTGAGAAAATGATTTCAAAAAGGAGAAGGGCGTTGTATTGGCTCTGTTGACCCATCGAGTTTACCAACGCAGCCGTGAGTCGGCATTGTTTGCGGTCAGTCCTGAAACAGAAGTGGATGATGTAAAATAGCTCCTTTGGATAATCTGCGTTAACTTGGTTCCTCATAAGCGACAAGGAGTCCTCGGAAACAAGCTATAAGGGTGTAAGCAGTCTGATTGCACAAATATATGTCATTGTACCTTTGATCTGACTAAAGACACAACAATGATGGGGCTGCGCCTCTTTCTAGATGACGCCCTTCACATAACTTCCATTACTGCCCCAATCCAGTTCATTAACTCTTTGAACCCGCTGTCTTTCTCTGACCTGGGCACACCCTCTGCTCTTGATCTTACTCCGCTCTCTCTCCCTCCTCTCTAATTTGCAGAGGAGACACACTGTCCCAAAGACTTCCCATCTAAATTGGCAATGTCTCCCATCAGACACGATGCGTAAAGGTAAGTGGGTGAAGGGGGGGCTGTTTTAGTATTATGGGAAATAAAGTGCCACACCTCCGGTGGAGCTGCAGAGACTCAGAGACAGCAGTCTGAAGCCCCTGTGGATAAATGACAGCTCAACATCCAAACTATTTCTTCATTCGTGTGTTGCAAAGGCCCTGCTGAGACAGGGCTTGCCCCCCCCCCCCCCCCACGCACACACACTACCTGTTTGTCACGCTTTCTCCTTGAGAAGTTGAAGATATCTGTCTCTGTGTGCTTGTTTACTACCTTTTGGGTGATCCTTTAAACTCTTAATGAGCATTTACACATCTTGCCTGTGCTATTTTTCACTGAGCTCTGTTTGTGTCAGTATGCGTGTAGGCGTGTGTGTTGCCTCTTCCTGGGGGAGCTCGGGGGTTCACAGTCTGCAAATGTAAGGGTGTTTATTTATGTTAGTCTTCATTTGCTTTTCAGACTGTGCCTTCAAGTGAATTTCTGTGCAGATATTTGGTTTCCTCTTTTGTTTGTGTCCTTTGTGCTCATGTCTAAGTCTTGTTTCAGTTCCATATGCAGCCAAGTTTGTTAGTTTCTCTAAAGTCTGCAAACGTACACATGCTTTCTTTCTATGTGCGTGCCTTTGTGCTTGTGTGTACTTGTGTCCCTACTTCCCGATGTGGCTATTGTCACCAGATGTCAGTGCCTGGGAACAGAGGCAAACAATGGTCACTAAGAGCCAAAAGGCAATTGGCTGGGGAGGGGCAACAGGTTTGTGTTTCACCCACCGTGTCTTTTCATCAGCATATTTGCAAAGGAGTGGGTGCTGTGGGTGTTTTCGGGTGTGTTTCTCTCACAATGGCCAACTGAAGTGGTACTATCAAAAGTGGAGAATGCATGCACAGGGGCCCGAGTGTTGTGACAGGAAGTGAGGATTGAGATTGAGAGATGCAGTTGTAGCTGCATCAGCGTTGCTGATTTGAGGAACAGGGCGTGGTGTAACCATATAATGTGTTGTTTTGATACTGTATCAAAAGGGGAGGCTGAGAATATCCTGGAATGGCGATAATAGCCAGAAAGCATTTCCCCAGCGGCTGCACATTTCAAGCCAAACAAAAGAAAAGCTTGACTGCAATCTTGATGGAAGACAGATTAGTATCTTGGCAAGAAAGTCCTGACAAAGCAATGAGCCACACAGCTTTTGGCCTTGGGAAAGTCAGCACACTGACAGTAGCATAACCTACGGTGTCAATGTGAGGTCAACAGGAGAGGCTCCAATGGGGGGAAAAAAATAAAACATGACTCTATGACTTCCATCCATTAATGTCCTTGGACAAATGTTCATACTGATGCACTTTGTTTTGAGCAAAGAGCAATTAGCCCTTCAGTTCCTGGTATATGCATTTGGTAGTTTTATGTATTTTTTCTTTTTACTTGTTTTCTTTTATTCTCTTTTTATGGTATAAAACTTGTTTTTTTTTATTATGGGGGTTGGTACAGAGGTCTCAGAAATCCATGTATCAAATATATAACACATCTGGCCTTATAGGGCTAAAAACAGGCACCTGTGTGAGCTTTGTAAATACAATTTAGCCAGTAGTTAGAACATCTCCCCGGGAGATGTGTGGATCTGCGTGTGTAAATGGAAAGAAGCACTATAGCAGGTTCACATGTAAGCCATCAATAACGGTAATTGATCTGTGTAGGGCAAAGGACCCTAAGAATGCCTTGTTTTTAGTGTTTGTGTCATGAGGCTTGACCTCCCACGGAGAACAAATACCTATTGTTTCTGATGAGAAAAGAACATAAAGGTTATGAATGAGGGTCTCTGTCAGAGGCCTTGTTAAGCACACTAGTGGACGGAGGCCAAAACAGAAGAGACAGGTTGATTTAGGTTGGTGCTTCTAAACTGACACTCACACCATATATCTTCACTCTCATACTAATTCACAATCTACTAATCTGCTGATTTAACATGTATGCAGATTTGTGCACTTTAACTATGTAGTTTAATCTGAAGCTTATTTTCCTCGGCTGCAATCAAAACTCATGCTTTCATTCATTCTCCATCTGGAAACACTGCAAGTAAAAAGGCTGATTCGATGAATGGGAAGTAAAAGGGTGTTTCTGCTGTTTAGAAAAGCTAAACACACAGGATTTAAAAAGGTCAGCAAAAAACATGTCTAGTGTACCACTACAAGAGCAAACTTGTTATTGTGGAAAGCCTTGAATGTCGTAGAGAGATTAATTTCATTCTAAAATATTACTATTTTTCTTTAAAGATTTTTAACTGTTCTTCCTATTTGTGTAACTCCATCCCACGTTTTTTATTTCCCGTTCACTACCCACGCCACCATCCTGAGAGCACAGTTACGTAATTACCCACGCACAAGCTCCAGCTGAAACGGTCCTCGGAGAATGATGTAAATTGGTGGCATTTATGAAAATGTCAGTGAGTTTTTTGAGAAAGCAATAAGAAATGATAGAGAACCATTATAGTAAAGCCTTTTTTATTGTGGCAATATATCTACAATCCCTGTATTACTACTTCAAAAGATTTGGGAGTTTCATTTTACCAGAGCTAATATGGCCTTAGTCTACCGAGACTTAGCAGATGGGGTTGACTAACGGGATGACGCAGAATGGCCTCTGCGAAACAAACTCTAAATTTGTCCCATGGCAAAATAGAATAGTGTTGACTGAATGATGAAAGATAAGTATGTTTTTGTAATATTTGTCCATCCGTCCCTTTAATTCTTTAAAACCTTGCATCATATCATGCAGGGCTGCAGGAGGTTGGGGCTGGAGTCAAGCAAGAGGTGGGTATGCTCTCAGCAGGTCTCAAGTCCAACACAAGGTTACAAACAAAGGAGATAAACATCTATGCATGCTCTCACTCTAAATTTTGTTTTGGGATCACCTATCAAAAGTCTATCAAAATGTTTCCAGCTTTCGAACCCTCAAAGTCACAAACGACCTCCTACTCTCCTCTGATTCCAGCTCCCTCACTATTCTTCTCCTCCTGGACCTCAGTGCTGCTTTTGACACCGTCAACCACTCCATCCTCCTCAGCCGGCTGAAATCCATACGCATCACCAACTCCGCCCTCTCCTGGTTTATCTCATACCTGTCTGAAAGATTTCACTGTAAAATAAACATCACAATCACAAATCCTACACCACCCCTGTCTCACACGGAGTCCCCCAAGGCTCAGGTCTTGGCCCCATTGTCTTCATCCTGTAGATGCTCCCACTTGCTCACATTATCATCATCATCATCATCATCGTCGTCGTCGTCGTCGTCGTTGTCATCATCATCATCCATGGACTTCACTTTCACTGCTATGCCGACAACACTCAACTCAACATCACCACCAAAACCATCGTTCCAGCTATTCTCTCCACCCTCACCAACTGCCTCATTGACATAAAAACCTAGATAAACAACAACTTCCTCAAATTCAACAGCAATAAAACTTAAATTATAATCTTTGCCCCAAATCCACCCTCCCAGAACTTCTCATTCTGCATCGATGCTCACTCTGTCTCTCCCTCCCCCTTGGTCAGAAAACTTGGCATCTACTTGGACCCCACACTCTCCGTCAAGTCACACATAAACCCCATCACCAAAACATTCTTCCACCTCCATAATGCAGCACGCCTTCAACCCACTCTCTCCTTCTCAGCCACTGAAACACTAATTCATGCCTTCTTTACCTCCAGACTTGACTACTGCAATAACTTCCTGTATGGTTTTCCCTCCACTGTTTTTTAAAAACTCCAATATGTTCAAAACTCTGCTGCCCGACTCCTCACCCACAGCCTTCCAGAGAACACATCACGCCCATCCTCCGTCAACTTCGCTGGCTTCCCGTAAAGCAACACATACATTTCAAGATCCTCCTCATCACCTACAAAGCTCTAAACAACCTTGCCCCTTCATACCTGACATATCTCCTCCATCGCCCCATTCACCCCCACAAACACGCTCTGCTAATCCCAACACCCTCACCCCCATCACCAGGACCAAATACCGCACCATAGGGGACAGAGCTTTTGCCCTACCCTCTGGAACTTCATTCCCTACAGTAGGTTAGAGTTACACAGTCTGTATCTTAAGGATCTCATGCAAAACTTCAATGTCCTAATCAAAGAAACTATGAATGCTTATTGTATAATCTTATTGCTTCTTCAAAGAGAAACCCAAATGTCTTATTTGACACTATTACTGTAATAATGTTGTGTTTGCTTATGTCTCATAGGCCACAACTTTCTCAATGATTACAACAGATTTCTTTCATTCTTTGTGAACAAATTTAACAATGTCCGTTCAAATATTATAAAGCTAGTCCACATCTACATGGAAGCAGCCTTTTCCCAAATAGGCTAGCTCTTATTGACTTTTTTCAACCTATTGACTTCCACAGTCTGCTAAGTATAACGAGGAAGATGAAAATAACCTTTGCCTCTCAGGATATAATCCCATCCTCATTATTTTTCAAAGCATTACCAGCAAATTGTCCTGCTGTAGTTAGCATCATTAATTCCTCTCTGATTACAGGTTGTGTCCCCTCCTATTTCAAAACATGCTATTGTTCAACCTATAGTAAAAAGGTTTGGACCCATCAGTGTTGAAAAATTACCAACCCATATCAAAATTACCACTACTTTCAAAAATTTTGGAAAAGGTTGTCACCAATGTAGCACACGTGACCCTGCTACTGCTGCACCCTAGTTGTTTTTAAGTTCCGGGCCAACCCATGTCACTTCCTCCTGCTTCATGCTGCTGCTCACTGTGTTCTGACTCTGTTTGTTAAGTGACTCCAGGAAGCTCTACATCTGGAGAGATTTATGAATATTTAATCATCTACTCCACGGTCAGGTTTTTGGTCACCCCCGTCAACAACCTCTTTACTTGATGGCGAGCTTCCCATGACCCACACTGTGGTAGGAAATCGACATCTTTGGTTTTGTCGTTCTGAATCTTATGGACATTCAATGAAGGATCGGACCTTAAACAGTTTTACATTTGGACATTCTGGATCTGGTTTTTGCATACAATTGAACTCTGAGCCTTGAATTATGGACTCAAATTCTGACTATCCAAAATGGACATTGAATATTTTTAAATATCATCTATTCGTATTATATATATTATATTATGTTTCATTTTATCATTATTTTCTATACTTTCTTAATAAAGGCTGTGAAATCATATGTTTGTGTCTGTTTCAGTCATTCACACACATCATGACTGTGTCGGTCCTATATCTAGTCAGTTCTGGTTGTCAGTTTCACCCTAGCCCTAATGCATTACACCAATCAATTATTCGACAAATTCCAGTCCACGTTAAGGAAAGAACAAAATCAAAAATCATTTTACTGAAACTGGTGTGATAACAGTCAATAACTACATCCAGATGGCCTGTGATGCTGGTCACTGCTCCCTTATGGTAATCCTTGACCTTAGCTCAGCGTTTGATACAGTTGATCACCCTGATTAATAGGTGAGTGGTTGTGTATATCAGGTGTAGCCCTAGACTGGTTTAAACCTTACCTTAAGGACAGGAGGTTGGTGTCTCTCTTGGGGGTTTTATCTCTGATCCCTCACCTCTGTCTCCCTCAGGGATCAGTGCTGGGGCCGATATTACTCTGTATATGTTACCTTTAGGACTCATCATACGCAGTTTTAATATCACATATCACTTCTATGCCGATGACATTTAGCTCCTGTCCTATTTAAGAAAACCAAGATGTTCAATCTTGCTAGACTTTTAAATTGTATTGCAGCAGTAAAGCACTGGAAAGCTGATAACTTCCTCCAGCTAAATCCCGATAACACTGAGGTTCTAATCATAACTCCTCAAAATGTTTCCTGAAATAATGCAGCATCTTGGTCCCTTATCTTCAATCTGTTCTGCTGTGGGAGATGTAGGGGTGCTGTTTGACCGTTCTCTATCATTCAACATACACATAAAATCACTGGTAAAATCATGTTTTTTCCATCTCCATAATATTAGCAAACTGAGTGCACAGGCACACATGGAGATCCTCATTCATTCTTTCATCTCATTCTGCATTGATTACTGTAAGTTCTATTTTCATCATTCAATAAAACAGTGCTTCACCATTTACAATCTATCCAGAATGCCGCTGCTAGGCTGCTTACTAGGTCAAATAAACATTTTCCTGTCACCCCCCTCTGCTCCGCTCTCTCCACTGGCTTCCAGTCATTTACACTAGGATTGATTTTAAATACTCACCATCCCTTACAGGGCTCTACTTGGTCAGGCCCCAACTTACCTATTACAGTCAGTCCGGAAAGTATTCAGAACGCTTCACTTTTCCCACATTCTTTTATGTTACAGCCCTATTGATAATAGGAATAAATTCATTTTTTTCTCAGAATTCTAAACAAAATACCCCATAATGACAACATGAAAGAAGTTGTGTTATGATTTTTGTACATTTATAAAAAATTAAAAACTATAAATATCACCTGTGCATAAGTATTCAGAACGTTTGCCATGAAGCTCAAAATTGAGCTCTGGTTCATTCTGTTTCCACTGATCTCTCTCAAGTTGTTTCTACAGCTTAATCGGAGTCCACCTGTGGTGAATTCAGTTGATTGGACTTGATTTGGAAAGACACACACCTGTCTATATAAGCTCTCACAGTTGGCAGTGCATGTTGCAACACAAACCAAACATGAAGTCAAAAGAATTGTCTTCAGACCTCCGAAACAGGATTGTTTCGAGGCACAAATCTGGGGAAGGTACAGAGAAATTTCTGCTGCTTTGAAGGTCCCAGTGAGCACTGTGGCCTGCATCATCCTTAAATGTAAGAAGTTTGGAACCACCAGGAATCTCCCTAGAGCTGGCCGCCCGCCTAAGCTGAGCAATCGGGGGAGAAGGGTCTTAGTCAGAGAGGTGACCAAGGACCCGACGGTCACTCTGTCAGAACTCCAGCGTTCCTCTGTGGAGAGAGGAGAAACTTCAAGAAGGACAACCATCTCTGCAGCAATCCACCAATCAGGCTTGTATGGTAGAGTGGCCAGGCGCAAGCCCCTCCTTACTAAAAAGCACATGGCAGCCCGACTGGAGTTTGACAAAAGGCACCTGGAGGATTCTCAGACCATGAGAAAAAAAATCCTCTGGTCTGATGAGACAAAGATTGAACTATTTGGCATGAATTCCACGCGTCATGTTTGGAGGAGACCAGGCACCGCTCATCACCTGGAGAACACCATCCCTACAGTGAAGCATGGTGGTGGCAGCATCATGCTGTGGGGGTGTTTTTCATCAGCAGGACCTGGGCGACTAGTCAGGATTGAGGGAAAGATGAATGCAGCCATGTACAGAGACATCTTGGATGAAAACCTGATCCAGAGTGCTGTTGACCTCAGACTAGGACGACGCTTCATCTTTCAGCAGGACAACGACCCAAAGCACACAGCCAAAATATCAAAGGAGTGGCTTCAGAACAACCATGTCAATGTCCTTGAGTGGCCCAGCCAGAGCCCAGACCTGAATCCCATCCAACATCTCTGGAGACATCTGAAAATGGCTGTACACCGACGCTCCCCATCCAACCTGATGGAGCTTGAGAGGGTCTGTAAGGAAGAATGGGCAAAACTGCCCAAGAATAGGTGTGCCAAACTTGTAGCAACCTATTCAAAAAGACTTGAGGCTGTAATTGCTGCCAGAGGAACTTCTACAAAGTATTAAGCAAACGTTATGAATACTTATGCTCATATGATTTCTTGTTATTTTTATTTTTAATAAATTTACAAAAGTCGCATCAAAACTTCTTTCATGTTGTCATTATGGGGTGTTTTGTGTAGAATTCTGAGAAAAAAAATGAATTTATTCCTATTATCAATAGGGCTGTAACATAAAAGAATGTGGGAAAAGTGAAGCGTTCTGAATACTTTCCGGACTGACTGTAGATCTTATTCACATCCCTACCACCTCATGCATACTTAGATCCAAAAATCTGAACCTGTTGTCTGTCCCACACACCCGCCTGAAACCCTGTGGTGACAGAGCTTTTGCCTCTACTGCCCCCCGACTCTGGAATGCCCTCTCTGCCAACATTAGATCTGGATCCAGCTCAAGATGCATTTGTTTAAATCTCCTTATGGTTAGCCAACAATTCTAATGTTATCCCTTTTTTATGTCATTTACTTGTTTTATTCTGTTTATTATGCATGTTTTATGGTGCTTTGTTTTTAAGAGGTTGTCTTTCTGTTTTCTATCTGTTATTGTAAAGCACTTTGTGATTTTTATCTGCCAAAAGCACTCTACGAATAAACGTTACTTACTTACTTACAAAGACTATACCCCTTTTATGTCCCATGTTGCTTGCCATTGTGTGTGCATATTGACCAAATGAAATCAATTCTGTGCACACTTTCAGTTCTGTGAAATCAGAAGAGGGACATTGGTGTTGGTTTTCACACTTTTTATCTTCAAAATGTAACACAAGTGATTAGACTTTCATTTAATTAACATTACACTATTTAAAAAAATAATTAAACCATTTTTAGTTAAGGGACTGTCTGTGTGGCAGCCAATTTCATTCCCATTTGGGAGACATAATCACTGTTTTTTTTTCCTACTTGCCATTTTTAACCTGAGTTGACACTTGTGATGGTTTGTCCCTTAGGCTAGAAAAAATTAGTCTGACTTCTTACAAGTGTTTGACCTCTGTGTCTATCTTTCCTGTGGATGTGTAATTTGGTTCACTGCAGTTTGTTTTGTCATGGGCGTTGCCCTCAAATAAAGGGTCACAGTGTGGCCTTTGATCAAAGTGATATCAGGAAGAGGAATGGCTTGACTTGTTCCTGTTTCTAAAGGATGCCCATAGCCCTGAGCTAGTGTCTCATAAGCTCTAATACTTTTTACCTTCATACTGCAACATGCCGACTGGGACATGTGACTCAAGCTTTGCATATTTTCTTTTTTTCCGTTTTTTGTACTATGCACAACTAGACAGACCCAATATGTGAAGGAAAATTACAATGATCAAGTCTTCCGAGCCCCTCATGCTGTTCTAATATACCTTTGAATTATACTTCTCAGCAGTGGAATATGGTTGCACTGATGATAAATGCACCACAGAAGGAAAAAATAGCAACCTAAAAAGCACAGCCTACAAAATTCACCCAGCAACCTAAAATGAGGACTCTGGGCTAAAATCCTAAACGAGACTGATGCCAAGGGCTTTTTTAAATCCTCCTATTTTGTCATGTGCTACTGCTGGCAGCAGTCAAAAATGGAGGGATCTCAAAAGGGTTTACTTCCACTGCAGCTACCCCTCACTGAGGTTGGAGGGGCAGAGGAAGGAGGGACCTTCAGAGATCTATCTGTGTGTTAAACTTGAAAGTTTCTGTTTCTGTGAACTTTACATCAAAAGATCATGGGCTGCCGGTGGTTCTTTGAAGTGGCAAAATGAGTGGCGGTGGAGGTGGGGGTTTGGGACTGAATGCAGACTGCGACCTCAACATGATCTGGTTCAAAACAGACTCTACTGCTGAAGCTCATGTAGATGTCTGTGGAAAAATGGCTCAAGATCAAGGCTAGGAACTTATCTCCCAGTTAATTTTTCTGTCACATACAGGCAGCTCTGTGGGTGCTCATATGATGATGCACACAGATCCTCAAATTCCTCTCTTTAATAATGTTTTACGGTCACACGTGTGTGTGTTTGAAATATTGTGAATTAAAAATATTGATATGCCTAACACTACTAAAGGGGCTGAAAACACAAACTTTATGGTATTTAGAGCACTTGATAGGTCATTAATTGAAGAACTGTTGTCTTCACAGTTGCCTGCTATTCCCAGTAAGTCATCTTACACACTGTAGGTCTGTATATCTAACCTCCAACCTGACATTATGAGTTGTTTGTACTCTAAATTTGACTCATAAGAACATTTTAAAGTGTACAATTAGGACTTGTTTTTGTTTCCCTTAATTTTTTCAGGTTTTTATCCGCACAACACAAATGTTTTGGAAGCCGTGAAATCGTTTTTTTTCTTATTTGTCTAAAAAGAAAAGGTCTCAGAGGGAAAGGATCCTGAAGTGCCACTCTTCATGAAATGTATCTTTCATGAAAACAATTGATGTTATAGCAAAAACAATGTCAGATAACAGGCTTGTGCTTTAGCTGCATAAGCTACTGGACCTATTAGCTTTACAACATCAAAAAGTTCTGCACCCCTTCCAGGACTGAAAGATGGAAAGCCTCATGAAAAAATGACATACCCCCCCACCACCACACCGGTGGACTTGTTCCTGTGTTTAGTGGTTGTACACATATGCTCAAGCTCCAGTCCTTCTTCTCCATTTTTAATGTATTTCTGTGTCAGCATTCATATACTGCATAAGAACTGAATAACCCTCTTTTGACATCATCCATAGGTTTTTTGAAGACTCAATTTCAAGCCTTTTATTTGGGTTGCTGTCAGGGCACACGGCCAGTGAGCCAGAGGCCGTTCCCCATTTTAACAGCATGTGTCAGTGGATGACGGTAGCTAACCTTTGCTCAGCTTAGCTTTGTGCTTTGATTTTTCCGGGCCAACCTTCCTGGTTTTGGTGGTTTTTAATTAATAGTAAAACAAAACATAATATCTTCAAAATAAGAATGATAATGCACTATTAGCTTTTTATTTGCAGTTCAGAAGTCAAGTCAATACAGCTCTTATTGCTATTGTAGCTAAAGTGATAATAGATAGCCTTTAACCAGAGTCCGGGTTCCTCAAAAAACCCTGCCCCCAATGATGCAGATATCTGTGGCTTTATATGATTTGATCTGATGAGGTACATAAAGTTAACACCTTACACAGTTGTCATGGATGGGAAATCTAGCAATGGAGACAAAACCTGAGGGAGGTCAGGGGGACAGGCCTCATAACTGTGATACAGAGTATAACTGCCATCCTCTAGCATTAGGAAGACATCATGGTTGGGCTTAAACACAACACAAACATCATGTAACGACACACTACTTATGGGGTTGCACATATGGTAAAGCTTCAACAGTACATTTAAAAACCAAATGTTGGCTTGACTGCAAGGTGTTGCATATTTCTGAAATGTTAAAAGAGGATGCAACACCTGCTTCACCAAAACGCCCATTTGGTTAGAAAGACATTTGTGTAACCTGTTGTTGTTATACTGAGGGCAATCTGTGTTCTGATCCTTCTGAGATTGGGAAATTCTTTTGCAGCCTAATTCAGCAGAAATATATATCTTTATTTTTTTTTACTTAAAGGGGACCTATTATGAAAAACACGTTTTTTCTTGCTTTAAAATATATAAAGTGGTCTCCCCTCAGCCTGTCAACTCAGAGAAGGTGGAAAGCAACCAAATTCTGCAGTGTCTGTACAGCCGCCCGGATGAGCCATCCAGTGTGATGTGGCTCTACGAGCCGTTCAGATTCTGCTCCCTTTCGTTACGTAACGACAGGCGCGATTTACATCAGTTGGCCTCCAATGCGTGAAACCACGCCCACAACTAACTCCGCCGGCCGAAGCTTCCGCCATTTTTTCGTAGCGGTGTATCGCGTCATTCAGGCAGCCAATCAGCACAGTGCCTCATTATCATAGCCGCCCCGCCCACTCAGAATCCTGCATAGATAATGAGGTTAGAGAATGGGAAGATAAAGACATGGCTCAGAGGCTGAATTTCTAATTTATTTAGCAAAAACAATCAACAGCATGTTTTTAAGACATTCAAGGCCTGTTTAAAATAGGTATTAGATGCCATAATAGGTCCCCTTTAACTTCATTGTAATTTGGATTTTTGCCACTACACTATTTTGGAAAGACTATTGGGTATCCAAAGATACTCCTTATTTAAAAGAAGCCACATCAAAAGTATAATTGCGTTTAGACATGCCTGAATAACCAGGTATAATAGGACAGAAATAACCACAAACATGTAAGCAATGAAACCTGATATGAAACTGCTTTTTAAACTTTAACAACCCTTATCACTTTTGTGTGCACTATTTATAACCAGTACATCATCATTATTCATTCTTGGTAATAGGAAGCAAAAAATGCTAATTCACTGCAAAATGATACGACAGAGTATTAGGGCCAAACTAAGACAAAAAAAAATTGGAAATTACGAGAATAAAGTCATAATATAATGAGAATAAAGTCGTAAAATTACGAGAATAAAGTCATAATGTTGTGAGAATAAAGTCGTAATAGAATAAAGTCATAATATTATGAGAATAAAGTCGTAATATTACAAGAATAAAGTCATAATATAATGAGAATAAAGTCGTAAAATTACGAGAATAAAGTCGTAATGTTGTGAGAATAAAGTCGTAATGTTGTGAGAATAAAGTCGTAATAGAATAAAGTCATAATATTATGAGAATAAAGTCGTAATATTACGAGAATAACGTCGTAAAATTACGAGAATAAAGTCGTAACATTACGAGAATAAAGTCGTAATGTTGCGAGAATAAAGTTGTAATAGAATAAAGTCGTAATATTATGAGAATAAAGTCGTAATATTATGAGAATAAAGTCGTAATATTACGAGAATAAAGTCGTAATATTATGAGAATAAAGTCGTAATATTATGAGAATAAAGTCGTAATATTATGAGAATAAAGTCGTAATATTACGAGAATAAAGTCGTACAATTCCGAGAATAAAGTCGTAAAATTCCGAGAATAAAGTTGTGACATTACGAGAATAAAGTCGTAATGAATAAAGTGGTAATTTATGAGAATAAAGTCATAATATTATGAAAATAAAGTGGTAATTTATGAGAACTCTAACAGGAAGAGTGTGTTAAAATGAAGAATATTGAGCATCTTGTGAAGTTATATTATATATATATATATATATATATTTATAATATATTACAACTTTATTCTCGTAATATTACGACTTTATTCTCGTAATATTATGACTTTATTCTCATAATTTTACGACTTTATTCTCATTACATTATGACTTTATTCTCGTAATTTCCTTTTTTTGTTTTTTTGTTTGGCCCTAATACTCCGTCGTAAAATGATATCGCGACAGCAAAAAAATAGTTTTCCTTTTCTAGTCTGGGTATTTTATTCCAGATGGATGCTAATATAGGGCGGGCACAAAGACCATGTGGAGTCGTGAGGCGCGGAGGGGCCGGGCTGTCTGTTTCCCATGCAGCAGAATCCACTGACATTGGCCACTGCTCCACATTAAACACCCTGCCTTCACAGAAAAAACAGAAGAGGAAGAAGAAAAAAAAAGAAAAATAGGAACAAGAAACCAGCCTGCAGGAGCAGCGTCCACTGGCAGCTGCCTCACTTTATTCCGCGGAGCACATCGCAAAGAAACCCTTGAAACTAAGAAGTAAAAAATGGCCAAAAGTGAGAGGCAAAGAGGAAGTTTGAAGAGTGAGGAGTTCTTCTTTGAGTCCGACGCGTCTCTCTTGGATCAGCAAGATTTCGAGATGTCTAGTTGTCCTTTCAATGACGTCTTCAACTCCAAAGACTCCCACATGGAGCAGATCAACACTTTTCTGAAAAATGTACAAGTTTTGCTGGAGGCTGCTAGGTTTCTTGAGAGCGCCGAGCGGAAGGACGGAAGTGAGTTTTATTTGTGCAGCGTTTAATCATTTTATATGCTCATCTGAATTCAGGCAGAAAAAAAGAAGGGAGAAAAAAAAAAGAAAAAAAAAACAAGACTTCATTGTCAACATACTCAGACAACAAAAGGCTGAGTTCATTCAACTAAGCACCAATGCCTACTGTAAGCACAGTCTATGACAAGCCACCAGACAGGATCATTTACTCATCATTGCATTTGTACGAGAGGGTGAAACTACATGTTTTCATTACTTACTCAACTATTTTGTTTATTTGCATTTTCTGCACCTCGGTCCGTCTCTTGGCGCATCCACAATTTTTAATCACTGCGTTTTGCCCTGCAGCATGGATGAAGCAGCATAAACACAGAGATTAGATGTACACGCGTGGATTTTGTTTTCCATTCCGTTATATTAATGTGATCACATTGCGGCGTCTCTGCTCACTTTAGGATGATGTCATTGTGCCCCCGCAGACTCTACCATCTCCATAACAATAATAATAACACTTTATAGCTCAGTCGTTTTTTGTCGCAACTAATTATAAAACATAGTAACAGTCTTAACTTGCATATGAGTTTAATAGATTATCTGTTTATGAGAAATTGCACGACTGCAGATAAGTTGTGACTTAATGCAAACACCTCAGAATGGACTCGGTCTGGCCTACATATACCATATATATATATATATATATATATATATATATATATATATATATATATATATATATATATATATATATATATAATTAGTGGCAGGGCATTTGACCAGTGCGCAATGAAACGGCTCTTGAGTATTATAAACTCTGCCCTCGTTTCCCTATAACCAGTCATGATTTATTAAAAACGATGAATGGACTTCTTTTTTTATCACTGTCAAATGCGCCTCTTTGCGCGTGGACATTTCTTGCAGTCGTGGCGATCGCTGGAGCTGAGTAGTGCAAAAAAAAGTATTTTTATGTCGACATTGTAACGTGGGATGTGTTTTAGGGACCGCAGGAGACAGGTATCCCCTCGGTTGTTTGCTTCCTGCTATTCGGGGGCGTGCCGGATAGGTTTCCACATGGCGCAGAGCTGCGCTGTGATTGGTCAGAACAGCTCAGCCCTCCTCGCCCATCAAACGACGCTCCGCCAATCAGGCGCCCGATCGCTGACTACGTCACGTGTTGCTGGGCCTGGCTTCAGCCGGCCAGTACACGCCCATGGCCCCGGTGCAGCATGGGACTTGTAGTGGGGGTTTCCTTTTCATTCTGAGCATGAAAAGACTGGCTTATTTCTGTTTTGACACATTTTGGGGTATTTGTAATGAACTAGAAACGTATAAAACACTAGTTAAGACTGTTGATAATGAAACTGCTTGTACCCTTATTAAACTATCACCACAATATAGTTTAGTGCTCATAGGCGACCTGAGTTATTTCTAAACTAAGACTTGTACTTACTATGTGCTGCAATGACATTCATGTCATTTTAACAATCCCAATATTATTGTTTCACGACAAAGAGAAGCCAAAAGACGTTATGAGATATTGTAAAACAAAACCAAACCAAAAAAACAACATTGTGCGTGTTTGATTCTCATAACGTTCGCAAATGCACTAAAAGACTCGGTTTCCCAGAATGCACCTGTGCCTAAACCCGCCTCCGTCCGGAGGTTCCCGCCTCCCAGCTGAGACGCTAGGTAAACAAACTGGGCAGGAGAGGAAACGAAGAGCAGCACGCACTTGGCTGGCTTTCCACTCACTCGGGGACATTTTTCTATTATTTATATCCGCTTTTTGTAAACATTTTGATATCCCCTTTGTTAGACATTTGTAATTAACTAATACACCGGGTTTGACATTTTGTAACGTCGAAGCTTGGCAAGGATCGGCTGGAGCTTGCTAGCTTGTAAAAGACTGGACTCCCTCCTCTCGTCAAAATGTTGAGATACTAAATGCACTAAAAAAAAGCTTTAAACACATCGTTTTTTTTTTAACTGGAGCACCGATGTACTGTATTCCCTGGGATTAACCACTATTGGTCGCTCCTGCCATTGAAGCAGCTGACGATAAACGTTTAATGTCACAACGTTGACCAACTTCAGGGAAGAATGACGGCTGTTCAGCTCATAAACATCCAGCGATTACTGGAGGCAGCGGAGTATCTAGAAAGGAGAGAAAGAGGTGACTATATAGATCCACATGTCAGCGGCATCTTTTATATATATATATATATATATATATATATATATATATATATATATATATATATAGATATCAGGGGTGGAAAGTAACAAATTAAATTTACTCACGTTACTGTAATTGAGTACTTTTTATGAGTAATAAGTAGTTTTTGAAATGTGTAATTCTTACTTTTACTCAAGTAAATTTTGACCCAAGTATTTTATTTCACTACATTTGAACCCCCTCACGTTACTGAGTAAAAAATGTATGGTGAAAATCTTGTGGGCATTTTATTTTGGTTTATTGTGAATAGCAGGATCCTGCGGGCATTGGGCACTTTATTTTGTGTTTGAATACTTTGATTCTGGTTTTAGTGTTGTCGGTTGGACAATATGACTGAAAATAGTTTGCACTTTACAGTACAGGTTGTGACTGTCCTTTTTGTCCTGTTCTGTTGAAGTAAGAGCTTTTACAAGTATGGATGTGTACTTTAATATGCCTCGAAGTTAATTAAAACAACTTGTGCTGGATTTGATTCGCGACTCATCCTTTTTTTGCATTAAATAACTGAAAGTAACTTTTACTCAAATTACATTTTAAATGAAGTACTTTTGTACTTTTACTTGAGTACATTTTTAGAGTACTTTTACTTTGAGTAGGATTTAAGCAAAGTAAAGATACTTTTACTCAATTACAATTTTTCAGTACTTTTTCCACCTCTGATAGATATATAGATATACAGAGGTAGGTAGTAACGAGTTACATTTACTCCGTTACATTTACTTGAGTAGGTTTTTGGGAAATTTTGTACTTTTAGGAGTAGTTTTGAATCACTATACTTTTTACGTTTACTTGAGTAGATTTGTGAAGAAGAAACTGTTACTCTTACTTCGCTACATTAGGCTACATTGAGCTTGTTACTTTTCTTTTATCCCTTTTATCCGCGTACGCATTATTTATTTTATTATTTATTAAAGTACTTGAATTTACTTTAAGATTATTTTAATTTAAGCTATTATTTTTTATTAATTTTAATTTATTTTATTATTTAATTGATTTAATTTGCCTGAAGATGATTATTTTGTACTTTTGTCTGTTTGAATGGTTGTGTTAAAAAAATGAATCAGACGTTACTCAGTACTTGAGTAGTTTCTTCAGTACTTTTTTACTTTTACTCAAGTAATTATTTGGATGACTACTTTTTACTTCTACTTGAGTCATATTATTCTGAAGTAACAGTACTTTTACTTGAGTACAATTTTTGGCTACTCTACCCACCTCTGGAGAGATATATATATATATATATATATATATATATATATATATATATATAAAGCTTCAAATGTGGGACTTTAGGACAAAAAAGAGGAATATCTGTTAAAAACGTTTTCCCTCAAAATGGGTGCTGTCACCCTAACGTTGCTTTAGCACGGTTGAGAAAAAGTGTCCAAACTTCACGATTGCTGACAGTTAATCACCAGTTTTCTCTCAACAGAGTGCGAACACGGATATGCTTCGACCTTCCCGTCAGATCAGAGCACAAACTACCAGAGGCAAAGAAAATTCCGAAATAAGAAGTTCAACAATAACCACAATAGGTAAGAAACTACTTTCTGTCAAGACTAGACCCCTGGGTGCCTTTTTCAACGTCAATTGCTGCTAATTATTGGTGCCAGTATCGAGCCACAGTTTACATTGAGTGTCCTGCAGAGACAGCCTGTGATCGTGCCAGCCAACACGTTTGGTAAGGAGGCGATCTGTCATTTATGATATTGCTCTTCTGTGTATGCTTGCAACACAGAAGGTGCTTGCAACATGAAGGTGCACATTTGGCCGTGCACGTCTCTGTTTTTCTTGCTTTGAGTCAGTGCAGCAGCGTTTCCTCAGCTCATTGTCCAACAGACTGCAGTGGTGCAGGTTAGAGATAATTGCGAAAGCTGAAGCTTTAAAAGGCAAACCTCGTTTATATTGGGCCATCACATTTGCATGTGTAGGGTGGAGGTGGTTGACATCCTATTAATCTCTCCTTTGAATTATGGTTTCTCTTTTCATTTAAAGTGGAAACATTGCTGCTTATGGCTGGTGTGGTTTCATACGTGATGCACATCATATCTACTTGCCTGTCCAACTTGATGCAATACTACATGATAACATCATAAGCTGGAACTTCAATTAAAGTCCCTCTAACTGAGCAGCACTTGCAGATGTAGGAGTTGAGAGGATCTCCAAAGTTAAGACTGACTGGCATTGTGCTTTCTCTTGCTACAGACAACAATCTGTTGATTGACAGTCATTTATCAAACACAAGTTCCCTGCCCTCTTTCTGTGAGCCTTTTAATATTAATGTCGGAGAATGCCACAAACAGGAACTGCATATTACTCATCATGAGCACTGAACGCTGCCTCATTCTGCATGGCAACAACCATGATCGGATAAACTGCAAGTCTGTTGCCCTATTAGTAGTGCTTTCTATGATTTGCTCCCTTTAAAGAAAAAGGATAAAATTGGCTGCACAGATGATTTTTGGACTCATACGGTTTTAAATGTAGGATAATAAGCTTCTACAAGGGACTTTGGCTCTGAAATTATTATTATTATTATTATTATTATTATTATTATTATTATTATTATTATTATTATTATTACTATTATTATTATTATTATTATTATTATTATTATTATTATTATTATTATATAAGAATAGGCAATGAAGGAAAGAAAATAGCACAGAAAGAGATGGATAATTTCACAGGGAATTATTTGAGACTGTACAGCAATAATGTTTGGTGCTGGCCGTGTTGTCTTTGGAGGCATATATTCACAACTCAGATTAATTTAACACATTTAGTATATAACACCATACCATGAGCTTCATGTTGTGTCATGTGTTGTTTTTTTTTTGTCATTTCTATTTCAATTATAACCTGTACAAATCGCCATGATAGGATTCTTTGACAATCCTTCAAATTTGTCAATGTCATCTTGTAA